>NC_143014.1:70459697-70765947 GCF_055824585.1 Amblyomma mixtum | reverse complement strand
GTGTCCGCCGAGATATGTGAGGCAGATACTGCGCCATTTCCTTTCCTCAAAAAACAATTTACAATTTACTGCATATACACGGCCACACCTTCCCTGCGTCGCCGTTTGTTGGTAGTCGTCCTCACTGAATCACTGACATGGTTGGTCCCAAAGCGGCTCAGGCTGTGAGAGACGCCGTAGTGAAGGGCTTCGGAAATTTCGACCACCTGGGGTTCTTAAACGTGTACTGATATCGTACAGTACACGGGCCTCTAGAATTTAGGCTGTATTGAAATTCGACCGCCGCGGCCGGGATCGAACCCGCGCATTTCGGGTCAGCAGCCGAGCGCCATAACCACTGGGCCAATGCCGCGGCGAATCACTGACATGGGGATTGATTTTTATACTTCTGTCACACGGGCAGTTGCGAAGTTCATTGAGCCAACTGCCATCGAACTCGCCGGTAAGGCAGGGAGCTTTTCAATGAACGCTGAACTGGAGCGTAATAATTGAATTATATGTGAATGGGCACAATAGGGGATGGAGGCTCGCAAATGTCCCACTACAAAATCAAGAACTCTCAAGCATGCTTGAGAGCAAGACCTACTAAACTACAGACCTGCACATATGGCGGGGTCCTATATATGGAGCAGCGTGCGCCAACTTTCGTTAGCTTATTGGCCGTTGAAGGCGCTCGGTTGACCTGTTCGTCTGCTATGATCATCATCATCGTTTGCCATTTTGAGCAAGATATTTAATACATTTGTTTCGTCTTCCTCTGCTATCTCAACATCAGCAATAAAAATATCCATAATAACAACTTTTTTCGCTCTGGAAGAGTATAAAAAACGTCTTCCTTTTTATTCGCTTTCTTTTCGTCAGCACCATCGTGCCTAGCATAAATAAATGGATAACAATGATTACGTGGACAAACGACAAAACTGTGTTGTTTGAAATAAAATGATGGAGGAGGCCATTTTGTCAACAGGTATATATTAGCGCCTCGCCGCCCGTAATGTTTCTACCCTAGCGGCAAAAGGCATGAACTAGAACATGCGCGCTGGAGAAGGGCCAAGTGTGCAGGTCTGTAGTTCAGTAGGTCTTGCTCTCAAGAGCCCTTGACGACTGCCTCGCACTCACTTTGAAAAAAAAAAGCTACAAAAACTCATTATAGACAAAGAAACCAATTTTGTATTAAATGCGAAACTTCAGACTCCGTTAACTCGTTGAATATATTTTTTTCTGTAATAAAAAGGACAGCTCCGCAGAGTGTCAGCTGTAAACTAGCCAATGGCGCTTTCGTTGTGTGCCATCGTCCAACGATGTGCTTGTTTTCGCCTCAGCGCGCTTTGCGACAATCGATCCGAAAACAAGAACTGTGCCACAAGCTCTGCAGCGATAGTAGCTATGAACACGTCGAAGACGGCGTGTACGGTGACAGGTCTTTGGCAGTTTTGCGAGCGAAAAATAATTAACGTTCCCGAAATGAAGTGCTCATCGTCGCCCATTGTCGCTCCGCAATCGCTATCCCCCGATTGGTGAACTGTGAGGCATTTGAACAGCTTTTCTCGAGCAACTTTTAATTAACAATAGTTCTTAATTAAGTACGTGACTAGTTTACCACTTAATTTCTTGCTTACTGCATGTTGTAAAGAACGCTGCATCGAAGCGCGCCCAGCCCAGAGTGCGCCTGCGCCTAGCGCCATCTGTCGGGTCGGATGCTCACCATTAGGATGATTGCTGAAATTTGCCGCGGACGCGGTGCATCTGGATGGGCCACGAAAATTTCGATGTCCATTGATTCACTGGGCATTGAGATTGCCCATGTGATCCACAGCCGAGCCGAAGGTAGGACTTCGAGACGACGGTTTTTACACGTGTGCTCTTACGTGGAGAACAGCCGATCAATCTCTCTGAAAGTCGTCGCCTCGCGTCGTAGCTTCCGGTCCACTAGGAACGCTTCTTAGTAGCGACGTAGCATTACCACACTGTCCGTCTAAACTATCCTCCGATTATAGCCTCGCACTGCCTACGTCGTCGTTGGGTAGATTGCGCTTGTCCACGAACACGTGCAGCGGCAGTAATGAGTTCGACATTATAACCGAGGTGCATAAATCTTATTAAAACTACAGTTCAGAGCACTAAGGTGGTTTTAAAAATATGGTAAGTCAAAGAACGGAGAATACCAATCGCAGAGTTTGAGCACTTCTGGATCAACCTATTTTGATCTTTCCGGAAAAGGCTATCCCAACGGCGGATTGGGATCCAGAACCGCTTCTCCCTGGCAGTCTGCGAGCAGTCGCCGTGCAAAAATGGCTCCATGGAGCAGTCCGGACTGCTTCGCTGAAATCAGCTGATTCAACCAGAAGTCTGTGTGACGTACGCGCGCTCCCTATCGCTCCTTATGAGACGATCGATGGCGCGAGAGGGCGTAAGGAAACCTGGTTATTAAGACGACTGTCATCCGTTAGCGGAGGGTGTCACACCTTTGGCAGCGCGTTAACTGTGGAACTATAAAAGGTAGGAGAAAACGAATGTTTGCTTCAGATAGACCAGGAAAAAATGAGCCTAGGAGCCACGTTTGATGACTGTAGAGTAATTAGTTAATTATAGCCAAAAATGTTAAAATTGCGTCGAAATAACGCAGACGTCGATACAGCCACGAAAATAATGTGACGTAACATCCACCGGAAGTCGTCACGGCACAGTGAAAATTATTACAGAATGGTCGGAAAAACGCTGGATTTGTGTCAAATTAGATGAAAAAATGTGTATTTGAGCGTAATTAACACTTTAGATCCACGAAAAATGTATAATTTGGGTATCGATATGGCCACGGGAACGGTGTGACGTTACATTCACCGGAGGTCGTCACGGCATAGTGTCCTCGGCTTTCGCCTCTCAACACTTTAGTTGCCAAGTGTCCTCGCAATTTTTTTTTCCCGTCAGCGGCCCGCGAGCTCCGGAGGGGTTGGAGGATGAGTCTTTCAATAGCAAACTTTGGGCGAACGCTCTCTAATGTATTCAGACGCTTTGTTGCCGAGCGGGCGGAGTAGTCGGGATCTGCGGCTGGTGATATACATCAAAGATACCAGCAACCTCTTGTGTCGGCAGTAGCACTGCCGGTGGCTGCGCTGCTGGCAGTATAGTGGCAGCCTGTCTGTATAAAGACATTAGAAGCGATGATGAGAAAGCATGACTAAACTGTGCTGTACAAATGGTTACCAGTGCAAGAGAAAAAAAAATTAAGGCGTCTGGAGTTTCTTGTATAAACAAAAAAAAAAAACCTAGAAGGGGTTCAGCGCTGCTGAACCGAATGTCGAGTGATAGCACCGGTGATATAAGACACGACACTGGTTTCAACGCTTTATTGTTACCTTGCCCAGCCGGGAGCTTTGGCTGTGGGCGACAGGGCGTTTCATCGAACATAACCAAAGTTCCGTTGAACGCATCAAAGTGCACCGGTGTTCTATGCAGAACCCACTTTGATGCCCTGCGCATGCGATGCCGGCAGACGCTTTCTCGCTCCACGCGGTCAAGGTGTCTGACATCATGGAGGGTGTACTCAGCACACCTGGGATGCCTCCTTTCCTCATCTCCGCAAAGCGGTGATGGAGCGCACATCTGCCGAAGCTCTCCGCGGGGGCGCGCGCATGGTTACGCCGCTGCCCTCCTCCTCTGCGGCGCGCGTGGCGTACGTGACTACTTTCTCTACTCCTCCTCTCCAGAGAATCTGGCATGCGCGGCGTAGGTGTCAAGAAACACGTGTGGCTCTTTAGAGGTCAAATTGTGGAGCCAGATGTCATACGCTGAAACTCGCTGGAGGGGGTTACGATATGAGTAGAGGCATCGCTCTAAAAGAAGAAAGACAACGCTATGTATTGCGCTCAGTGCTATTCTTAAAGTGTAGGCTACGTTGCCTGATTAATTACACAGCCGCGATGTTTTCACACAGCAATGCGCAACCGTCGGCTCTGGCCTGACTTTATTTGCTTATTTAAAATATAAATTCCTACAAAAACTGCTAGTTCTTCCCTCTCTATTGTCATCCTAGAAAAAAGATCTACGAGAAAATGACAGTATTTTTTTACTGGTCTTGTTGCGAGTCGGGTAGCATGGACAGACCGGTGATGGGACGAGGGTGATCGGAGACTGGGTTACGAGGAGGGCAAGGAAAACTTTATGCGACTATTTACATTATGTGCACGTACAGCAACTGAGAGTGCTTCTCACTCGAAGAGTCTCGATAAGAGGAAGCTACTTGATGTGAGGGACCCCTTGACCGTCCTCTGCGCCGAGTTTTATAGGGATTTTCTTCCCTAAAATCCCTAGATGGAGGCCGAATTTGCCGGCCTCAGTTCACCGCCTGTGTCTTGGCCACTCCCCCGTAGTGGGTATGTGCCATTTTATTTGAGGCCAACCAAATGTATAAATAATGGCGTATTCTGGTAGTTGGCACCCTATAACATCAGTAACGAGGGATCTGCGCCCGGTTTAGGCAGGAATTTATATTTTATTTCGGCGTTAAAAGTCGCGTAAAAAAGCATGGTGGCGACCCCAAACGTTCATTTTGTTCAAGAAAGTGGTAGTCTTTTTTTGTAGAAGCATAAGTGAATATACTACGTACCATTTGTATGCCCCAATGTCAGAGAAACGCACGTTTTGTTCTAGTAAACTGTAGAAGGCGTACCGCTCGCTTTTTCTGTAAATCACATGAATATTTATAGTTACATGTACGGAAAACGCAGGCACATTCCCACCTTTAGTTCAGCGTATGCTAGCCGAGACGCAAAAATAAACTCAGCCTATAGTGGCGCCATCTCGTCATCAGGAGGGGAACCATTGCTGTAAACAAACCGACTCTCCACTTAAGCCTAGGAGGGGCAGAATCGTCACTCTAATTATTAAAATAAAGCAAATTTATCTCTTATATGTTTTCTTATAGGCGAGATGAGACGAAGCGAAAGACAGGCGCCCCATTTATGGCCAGTGAACACACTGAAAAAGGCAGCAACAACGAGAATTCAGTCCGAAGCGAGAGGTCCGGCTTCGACGGGCGCCGCCATGTTTGTCGCCGCGCGGCGGAAATCCAGATGGTTGCCAGATGAGACTACCATCTCATACAGATGTGTTCCCACATTAATAAATTCTATTTTAAAATGTTCTACCGCACTCCTTGGCACCACAGCTGGCTAAACGGTAATTTGAGTAAAGAGCTATCGGTTGCCGCAAAGAAAATATGGTCGATAAAATTCAGTAGACTGACCCATTAAACGATACACACCAACATATGGCGTACGAAATCAAGAGCAAGAAATGAACATGGACAGTTATATGGACAGTTAAGGTATGACGCCACCTTTTTCAAAATTTTTTACAATTTTGACCACTAAATTTTTATTTCACATTTACCTTATAAAGCACCACTCTATATAATATTCAAAAGCAAAAAAAGAGTGAAAAAAGCCATGCTGGCATTTATTATTCACAAAAAATTGCCCAAACATGGCTGTTATGCAAACACTCATAACTAGTTAATGAAGAGCAGGAATTGTAAACTTTTCGGCACAGAGTTAGCCAACTAACCATACTGTGCAACCAACTAGGATCTTTGCCATCCAATAATTGAGAAAAAAGTTATAGCAAAAATGCTTAAGAAAACAAAAAAATGTGTCTTTTTTGCCTACCTTCCTTGACATAAAACATGATTATATCAAAACTCACCATTCGATTTCATTTATCCTAGTTCATTGCACAGGCTAGTAACAAAGGAACTAGTGTGCAAAGTTTCATTGAAAAATATATACTCATTTGGAAGTTATCACTGTTTGCGCAACACGAAAGTGCGAGAAAGAAAGTTTTGAGAAAAACAAGATTAAAGTTTTTCAATCCTTGTAGAAACACGATCATCATGCCCTAGGAAGTTAAAATCCTCCAGGTTCATAGCTAGGGCCCTGCTTAGCTGACACGAGCTCTCTTTTGGCATGTGTTGCTGCCCGTCTTTTCTTGTGGAGATGTTTTGCCTCGCCCGTTGACTGACGCTGGGCCTTCATCACATGGTAATGGTCACTGGTGCAACATGCTAGGAGAGTGTGGTGGCCAGATTCAATGCCTGCTTCCCTCAAAATATCTGCTGTACTTCTGCTGCCATCATTGAAGGACGAATCCAGTAGCATTCAAAGCGATAGCGTGAAGTGCGCGCAAAGTAAACAACTGAGTCGCTTGTAGCCATATTTGTAGCGTCTTGCATCCCCCTTGCGGAAATTTAAAGCAATGTTTTAAAAAAAAGGAAGCCTTACAAATTGCCTTTGAATAACCTTGTACATATCAGACTAAAACGAAACAGAAAATTTTCAATATACGCCGCTGATTATCGCTGAGTTATCATTTTCTGTTACCAAACCACATCAGTTTCGGTTTCAGAACTGTTCACCACCTGTTTGAAAGTTGGCTATATCTTTTGAACAAAATAAGATACGAACATTATTCTTGCTGAAAAAGATTTTTGAATGTTTGGGAATTCGCGAAATATAAAAAGAAAAAATGTTATTTTTACAAAAAAAAAACGATTTTTCAAAGGTGGCGACATACCTTAAATGGAAGAAATGAACAGCTAAAGTAGCCTCTATGTCATTAGAGCGCGGTAATCTGTCGATAAAAACCAAAGTTTGTCCTCAATGTCCTTTAAGCGCACAGAGTTCAAAAGTGCCGCGGAACAACGCACAGAAATTGCTCTCCGTGTTGGCGTGGAACTAAGGCAAAACCAACAACACTGACCTCCACTAGGTTGCCCCCTAGTGGAGATCACTGCATTCAGAGAACAAGAGAACGTTCTCTCGCGTGTCGGCGCCATTTGCCGAGGGTAAGCAACGACGTCCGGACGCTGGCTCGAACACAGAGATGCGTCCGTCTTTGCTCTCAGATCCCAGCAAGACTCCTCCACCATCTGCCATGAGATCTCCGGCGGAAAGGACGTCTCTCTATACAGCGTCCTGGGAACCTGACCTGGTAGGCACCTTCTGCTACTTCGACGACGTGTTCAGCAAGTCGGACTTCGCCGGAACGTTCGCAGAGTTCTGTCTCGCCCGGCGGCACACCTTTCCCGACCCGTACGACAGGTGCGTCTCCGACTTCAGCGACCCCGGCGCGTTCGAGCGGTGCGACAAGCGGAAACCCCACCTGGGAGAGGACTGCTTCTCGGGGGCCTTTGGATTGCCCCAGTACCGTGCCGTTATATGCACGGACGCGGTTGAGAAGTCCCTAGTTCGCGCCCCTGGCCACGACTCGGCGGTTGCAGCAGGAAAGATCGGACGCAATTATTCCGAAGGGCGTTCAGGAGGCTGCCAAACAGCGTCCGCGGCTCACGTCTACTTCGGCGACGCTATCCATGGTCACCGGCAGCGTCATCACTTCAATGGCGGCTGTTGAGAGGCGAGGTTTTGGCTGCAGGCGTTCTCCCGTCTCTGCATAGGCCTGACGCTTGCGCCGGGGTGCCTGGCGGCAGGAATCTTCCGCAAGCTGGTCGCAGCGTTCCCCTGGCACGCTGCTATTCGATACGTCAGCGGTCTTCCGGGTCCTTGTCCTGGCAGGATTGTGCACATGGCGTTTTAATATGCACTTCTTAGTGGCCTGCCCGTTAAGGACCTTGTAGCTGCCGTTCCCAAGAACATTCGGCACATTTGAGGTGTCACGCTGCGATTTATATAACCAGTGTGATGTTTGTATTTTGTTATGTCTTGTGGTTATATTCGAGTAAAGGAAACAACGTTGATTGTACAAGAGTGTGATTACTGCGCGAATGTTTTACCACACTTCAAAAATAATGCACCCGCCGGGGTTCAGGTGTCCGCCGAGATATGTGAGACAGATACTGCGCCATTTCCGTTCCTCAAAAAACAATTTACAATTTACGTACACGGCCACACCTTCCCTGCGTCGCCGTTTGTTGGTAGTCGTCCTCACTGAATCACTGACATGGTTGGTCCCAAAGCGGCTCAGGCTATGAGACACGCCGTAGTGAAGGGCTTCGGAATTATCGACCGGGTTCTTTAACGTGTACTGATATCGTACAGTACACGGGCCTCTAGAATTTAGGCTGCATTGAAATTCGACCGCCGCGGCCGGGATCGAACCCGCGCATTTCGGGTCAGCAGCAGAGCGCCATAACCACTGAGCCAACGCGGCGGCGAATCACCGACATGGGGATTGGTTTTTATACTTCTGTCACACGGGCAGTTTCGAAGTCCATTGAGCCAACTGCCATCGAACTCGCCGGTAACACAGGGAGCTTTTCAATGAACGCTGAACTGGAGTGTATTAGCTAGAATAATTGAATTATATGTTAATGGGCACAATAGGGGATGGAGGCTCGCAAATGTCCCACTGCTAATTCAAGAACTCTCAAGCATGCTCTCAAGAGCCCTTGACGACTGCCTCGCACTCACTTTCAAAAAAAAAGCTACAAAAACTCATTATAGACAAAGAAAGCAATTTTGTATTAAATGCGAAACTTCAGACTCCGTTAACTCGTTGAATATTTTTTTTTCTGTAATAAAAAGTACAGCTCCGCAGAGTGTCAGCTGTAAACTAGCCAATGGCGCTTTCGTTGTGTGCCATCGTCCAACGATGTGCTATCCATGGTCACCGGCAGCGTCATCACTTCAATGGCGGCTGTTGAGAGGGGAGGTTTTGGCTGCAGGCATTCTCCCGTCTCTGCATAGGCCTGACGCTTGCGCCGGGGTGCCTGGCGGCAGGAATCTTCCGCAAGCTGGTCGCAGCGTTCCCCTGGCACGCTGCTATTCGATACGTCAGCGGTCTTCCGGGTCCTTGTCCTGGCAGGATTGTGCACATGGCGTTTTAATATGCACTTCTTAGTGGCCTGCCCGTTAAGGACCTTGTAGCTGCCGTTCCCAAGAACATTCGGCACATTTGAGGTGTCACGCTGCGATTTATATAACCAGTGTGATGTTTGTATTTTGTTATGTCTTGTGGTTATATTCGAGTAAAGGAAACAACGTTGATTGTACAAGAGTGTGATTACTGCGCGAATGCTTTACCACACTTAAAAAATAATGCACCCACCGCGGTTCAGGTGTCCGCCGAGATATGTGAGGCAGATACTGCGCCATTTCCTTTCCTCAAAAAACAATTTACAATTTACTGCATATACACGGCCACACCTTCCCTGCGTCGCCGTTTGTTGGTAGTCGTCCTCACTGAATCACTGACATGGTTGGTCCCAAAGCGGCTCAGGCTGTGAGAGACGCCGTAGTGAAGGGCTTCGGAAATTTCGACCACCTGGGGTTCTTAAACGTGTACTGATATCGTACAGTACACGGGTCTCTAGAATTTAGGCTGTATTGAAATTCGACCGCCGCGGCCGGGATCGAACCCGCGCATTTCGGGTCAGCAGCCGAGCGCCATAACCACTGGGCCAATGCCGCGGCGAATCACTGACATCGGGATTGATTTTTATACTTCTGTCACACGGGCAGTTGCGAAGTTCATTGAGCCAACTGCCATCGAACTCGCCGGTAACGCAGGGAGCTTTTCAATGAACGCTGAACTGGAGCGTAATAATTGAATTATATGTGAATGGGCACAATAGGGGATGGAGGCTCGCAAATGTCCCACTGCAAAATCAAGAACTCTCAAGCATGCTTGAGAGCAAGACCTACTAAACTACAGACCTGCACATATGGCGGGGTCCTATATATGGAGCAGCGTGCGCCAACTTTCGTTAGCTTATTGGCCGTTGAAGGCGCTCGGTTGACCTGTTCGTCTGCTATGATCATCATCATCGTTTGCCATTTTGAGCAAGATATTTAATACATTTGTTTCGTCTTCCTCTGCTATCTCAACATCAGCAATAAAAATATCCATAATAACAACTTTTTTCGCTCTGGAAGAGTATAAAAAACGTCTTCCTTTTTATTCGCTTTCTTTTCGTCAGCACCATCGTGCCTAGCATAAATAAATGGATGACAATGATTACGTGGACAAACGACAAAACTGTGTTGTTTGAAATAAAATGATGGAGGAGGCCATTTTGTCAACAGGTATATATTAGCGCCTCGCCGCCCGTAATGTTTCTACCCTAGCGGCAAAAGGCATGAACTAGAACATGCGCGCTGGAGAAGGGCCAAGTGTGCAGGTCTGTAGTTCAGTAGGTCTTGCTCTCAAGAGCCCTTGACGACTGCCTCGCACTCACTTTGAAAAAAAAAAAGCTACAAAAACTCATTATAGACAAAGAAACCAATTTTGTATTAAATGCGAAACTTCAGACTCCGTTAACTCGTTGAATATATTTTTTTCTGTAATAAAAAGGACAGCTCCGCAGAGTGTCAGCTGTAAACTAGCCAATGGCGCTTTCGTTGTGTGCCATCGTCCAGCGATGTGCTTGTTTTCGCCTCAGCGCGCTTTGCGACAATCGATCCGAAAACAAGAACTGTGCCACAAGCTCTGCAGCGATAGTAGCTATGAACACGTCGAAGACGGCGTGTACGGTGACAGGTCTTTGGCAGTTTTGCGAGCGAAAAATAATTAACGTTCCCGAAATGAAGTGCTCATCGTCGCCCATTGTCGCTCCGCAATCGCTATCCGCCGATTGGTGAACTGTGAGGCATTTGAACAGCTTTTCTCGAGCAACTTTTAATTAACAATAGTTCTTAATTAAGTACGTGACTAGTTTACCACTTAATTTCTTGCTTACTGCATGTTGTAAAGAACGCTGCATCGAAGCGCGCCCAGCCCAGAGTGCGCCTGCGCCTAGCGCCATCTGTCGGGTCGGATGCTCACCATTAGGATGATTGCTGAAATTTGCCGCGGACGCGGTGCATCTGGATGGGCCACGAAAATTTCGATGCCCATTGATTCACTGGGCATTGAGATTGCCCATGTGATCCACAGCCGAGCCGAAGGTAGGACTTCGAGACGACGGTTTTTACACGTGTGCTCTTACGTGGAGAACAGCCGATCAATCTCTCTGAAAGTCGTCGCCTCGCGTCGTAGCTTCCGGTCCACTAGGAACGCTTCTTAGTAGCGACGTAGCATTACCACACTGTCCGTCTAAACTATCCTCCGATTATAGCCTCGCACTGCCTACGTCGTCGTTGGGTAGATTGCGCTTGTCCACGAACACGTGCAGCGGCAGTAATGAGTTCGACATTATAACCGAGGTGCATAAATCTTATTAAAACTACAGTTCAGAGCACTAAGGTGGTTTTAAAAATATGGTAAGTCAAAGAACGGAGAATACCAATCGCAGAGTTTGAGCACTTCTGGATCAACCTATTTTGATCTTTCCGGAAAAGGCTATCCCAACGGCGGATTGGGATCCAGAACCGCTTCTCCCTGGCAGTCTGCGAGCAGTCGCCGTGCAAAAATGGCTCCATGGAGCAGTCCGGACTGCTTCGCTGAAATCAGCTGATTCAACCAGAAGTCTGTGTGACGTACGCGCGCTCCCTATCGCTCCTTATGAGACGATCGATGGCGCGAGAGGGCGTAAGGAAACCTGGTTATTAAGACGACTGTCATCCGTTAGCGGAGGGTGTCACACATTTGGCAGCGCGTTAACTGGGGAGCTATAAAAGGTAGGAGAAAACGAATGTTTGCTTCAGATAGACCAGGAAAAAATGAGCCTAGGAGCCACGTTTGATGACTGTAGAGTAATTAGTTAATTATAGCCAAAAATGTTAAAATTGCGTCGAAATAACGCAGACGTCGATATAGCCACGAAAACAATGTGACGTAACATCCACCGGAAGTCGTCACGGCATAGTGAAAATTATTACAGAATGGTCGGAAAAACGCTGGATTTGTGTCAAATTAGATGAAAAAATGTGTATTTGAGCGTAATTAACACTTTAGATCCACGAAAAATGTATAATTTGGGTATCGATATGGCCACGGGAACGGTGTGACGTTACATTCACCGGAGGTCGTCACGGCATAGTGTCCTCGGCTTTCGCCTCTCAACACTTTAGTTGCCAAGTGTCCTCGCAATTTTTTTTTCCCGTCAGCGGCCCGCGAGCTCCGGAGGGGTTGGAGGATGAGTCTTTCAATAGCAAACTTTGGGCGAACGCTCTCTAATGTATTCAGACGCTTTGTTGCCGAGCGGGCGGAGTAGTCGGGATCTGCGGCTGGTGATATACATCAAAGATACCAGCAACCTCTTGTGTCGGCAGTAGCACTGCCGGTGGCTGCGCTGCTGGCAGTATAGTGGCAGCCTGTCTGTATAAAGACATTAGAAGCGATGATGAGAAAGCATGACTAAACTGTGCTGTACAAATGGTTACCAGTGCAAGAGAAAAAAAAAATTAAGGCGTCTGGAGTTTCTTGTATAAACAAAAAAAAAAAAACCTAGAAGGGGTTCAGCGCTGCTGAACCGAATGTCGAGCGATAGCACCGGTGATATAAGACACGACACAGGTTTCAACGCTTTATTGTTACCTTGCCCAGCCGGGAGCTTTGGCTGTGGGCGACAGGGCGTTTCATCGAACATAACCAAAGTTCCGTTGAACGCATCAAAGTGCACCGGCGTTCTATGCAGAACCCACTTTGATGCCCTGCGCATGCGATGCCGGCAGACGCTTTCTCGCTCCACGCGGTCAAGGTGTCTGACATCATGGAGGGTGTACTCAGCACACCTGGGATGCCTCCTTTCCTCATCTCCGCAAAGCGGTGATGGAGCGCACATCTGCCGAAGCTCTCCGCGGGGGCGCGCGCATGGTTACGCCGCTGCCCTCCTCCTCTGCGGCGCGCGTGGCGTACGTGACTACTTTCTCTACTCCTCCTCTCCAGAGAATCTGGCATGCGCGGCGTAGGTGTCAAGAAACACGTGTGGCTCTTTAGAGGTCAAATTGTGGAGCCAGATGTCATACGCTCAAACTCGCCGGAGGGGGTTACGATATGAGTAGAGGTATCGCTCTAAAAGAAGAAAGACAACGCTATGTATTGCGCTCAGTGCTATTCTTAAAGTGTAGGCTACGTTGCCTGATTAATTATACAGCCGCGATGTTTTCACACAGCAATGCGCAACCGTCGGCTCTGGCCTGACTTTATTTGCTTATTTAAAATATAAATTCCTACAAAAACTGCTAGTTCTTCCCTCTCTATTGTCATCATAGAAAAAATATCTACAAGCAAATAACAGTATTTTTTACTGGTCTTGTTGCGAGTCGGGTAGGATGGACAGACCGGTGATGGGACGAGGGTGATCGGAGACTGGGTTTCGAGGAAGGCAAGGAAAACTTTATGCGACTATTTACATTATGTGCACGTACAGCAACTGAGAGTGCTTCTCACTCGAAGAGTCTCGATAAGAGGAAGCTACTTGATGTGAGGGACCCCTTGACCGTCCTCTGCGCCGAGTTTTATAGGGATTTTCTTCCCTAAAATCCCTAGATGGAGGCCGGATTTGCCGGCCTCAGTTCACCGCCTGTGTCTTGGCCACTCCGCCGTAGTGGGTATGTGCCATTTTATTTGAGGCCAACCAAGTGTATAAATAATGGCGTATTCTGGTAGTTGGCACCCTATAACATCAATAACGAGGGGTCTGCGCCCGGTTTAGGCAGGAATTAATATTTTATTTCGGCGTTGAAGGGTCAGTCTACTCACCGAGATGAGTGCATAAATAATGGCATATTCTGGTAGTAGGCCGCCTATAACATCAATAACGAGGGAACTGCACCCGATTTAGGCAGGAATTTATATTTAATTTCGGCGTTAAAAGTCGCGTAAAAATGCACAGTGGCGACCCCAAACGTTCATTTTGTTCGAGCAGGTGGTAGTCTTTTTTTGTAGAAGCATAAGTGAATATACTACATACCGTCAGTATGCCCCAATGTCACAGAAACATACGTTTTATTCTAGTAAACTGTAGAAGGCGTACCACTCACTTTTTCTGTAAATCACATGAATATTTATACTTAACGTACGCTAAACGCAGGCACATTCCCACTTTTAGTTCAGCGTATGCTAGCAGAGAGGCAAAAATAAAGTCAGCCTATAGTGGCGCCATCTGGTTGTCAGGACGGGAACCATTGCTGTAAACACACCGACTCTCCACTTGAGCCTAGAAGCGGCAGAGTCGTCACTCTAATTATTAAAATAAAGCAAATTCATCACTTATACGTTTTCTTATAGGCGAGATGAGACAAAGGGAAAGACCAGCTCCCCATTTACGGCCAGTGAACGCACTGAAAAAGGCAGAAACAACGAGAATTCAGTCCGAAGCGAGAGGTCCAGCTTCTACGGGCGCCGCCATGTTTGTCGCCGCGCGACGGAAATCCAGATGGTTGCCAGATAAGACTACCATCTCATACAGATGTGTTCCCACATCAATAAATTCTATTTTAAAATGTTCTACCGCACTTCTTGGCAACACACCTGGCTAAACGGTAATTTCAGTAAAGAGCTATCGGTTGCCGCAAAGAAAATATGGCCTATAAAATTCAGTAGACTGACCCTTTAAAAGTCGTGCAAAAAAGCATGGTGGCGACCCCAAACGTTCATTTTGTTCAAGGAAGTGGTAGTCTTTTTTGTAGAAGTATAAGTGAATATATTACGTACCATTTGTATGCCCCAATGCCAGAGAAACGCACGTTTTGTTCTAGTTATAGTGAACTAGAATAGTATTCTAGTTCACTATAGTTCTAGTAAACTGTAGATGGCGTACCGCTCGCTTTTTCTGTAAATCACATGAATATTTATAGTTACACGTACGGAAAACGCAGGCACATTCCCACATTTAGTTCAGCGTATGCTAGCAGAGACGCAAAAATAAACTCAGCCTATAGTGGCGCCATCTCGTCGTCAGGACGGGAACCATTGCTGTAAACAAACCGACTCTCCACTTAAGCCTAGGAGCGGCAGAATCGTCGCTCTAATTATTAAAATAAAGCAAATTTATCTCTTTTATGTTTTCTTATAGGCGAGATGAGACGAAGCGAAAGACAGGCGACCCATTTATGGCCAGTGAACGCACTGAAAAAGGCAGCAACAACGAGAATTCAGTCCGAAGCGAGAGGTCCAGCTTGTACGGGCGCCGCCATGTTTGTCGCCGCGCGACGGAAATCCAGATGGTTGCCAGATAAGGCTACCATCTCATACAGATGTGTTCCCACATCAATAAATTCTATTTTAAAATGTTCTACCGCACTTCTTGGCAACACACCTGGCTAAACGGTAATTTCAGTAAAGAGCTATCGGTTGCCGCAAAGAAAATATGGCCGATAAAATTCAGTAGACTGACCCTTTAAACGATACACACCAACATATGCCGTACGAAATCAAGAGCAAGAAATGAACATGGACAGTTAAATGGACAGTTAAATGGAAGAAATGGGCAGCTAAAGTAGCCTCTATGTCATTAGAGCGCGGTAATCTGTCGATAAAAACCAAAGTTTGTCCTCAATGTCCTTTAAGCGCACAGAGTTCGAAAGTGCCGCGGAACAACGCACAGAAATTGCTCTCCGTGTTGGCGTGGAAGTAAGGCAGAAACAACAACACTGAGCTCCACTAGGTTGCCCCCTAGTGGAGATCACTGCATTTTGGTAACAAGAGAACGTTTTCTCGCGTGTCGGCGCCATTTGCCGAGGGAAAGCAACGACGTCCGGACGCCGGCTCGAACACAGAGATGCGTCCGTCTTTGCTCTCAGATCCCAGCAAGACTCCTCCACCATCTGCCATGAGATCTCCGGCGGAAAGGACGTCTCTCTATACAGCGTCCTGGGAGCCTGACCTGGTAGGCACCTTCTGCTACTTTGACGACGTGTTCAGCAAGTCGGACTTCACCGGAACGTTCGCAGAGTTCTGTCTCGCCCGGCGGCACACCTTTCCCGACCCGTACGACAGGTGCGTCTCCGACTTCAGCGACCCCGGCGCGTTCGAGCGGTGCGACAAGCGGAAACCACTCCTGGGAGAGGACTGCTTCTCGGGGGCCTTTGGATTGCCCCAGTACCGTGCCGTTATATACACGGACGCGGTTGAGAAGTCCCTACTTCGCACCCCCGGCCACGACTCGGCGGTTGCAGCAGGAAAGATCGGACGCGATTATTCCGAAGGGCGTTCAGGAGGCTGCCAAACAGCGTCCGCGGCTCACGTCTACTTCCGCGACGCTATCCATGGTCACGGGCAGCGTGATCACTTCTGTGGCGGCTGTTGAGAGGCGAGGTTTTGGCTCCAGGCGTTCTCCCGTCTCTGCCTAGGCCTGACGCTTGCGCCGGGGTGCCTGGCGGCAGGAATCTTCCGCAAGCTGGTCGCAGCGTTCCCCTGGCACGGTGCTATTCGATATGTGATCGGTCTTCCGGGTCCTCGTCCTGGCGGGATTGTGCACGTGGCGTTTTAATGTTCACTTCTTAGTGGCCTGCCCGTTAAGGACCTTGTAGCTGCCGTTTCCAAGAACATTCGGCACATTTGAGGTGTCACGCTGCGATTTATATAACCAGTGTGATGTTTGTATTTTGTTATGTCTTGTGGTTATATTCGAGTAAAAGAAACAACGTTGATTGTACAAGAGTGTGATTACTGCGCGAATGCTTTACCACACATCAACTTGGTCAACACTGTTCCCACTTCGAGTTATAGATCAATTCGCTCTCGCCCTACCATAAGCTTGCCGTCCCGGTTAGCTCAATTGGTAGAGCGACTGCTCCGGTGTAGCGGTGATCCCGGGTTCGAACCCCGGACCAGGACGAATTTTTCTTTAACTACGAAGTTTCTGTGAAAGCTGTATAGCTTTCCTTTGTGGCCGTATGGCTGCGTTCGGGTGGACGTCAATGAGTAATTACTCCCTTATTACACTTCAAAAATAATGCACCCACCGCGGTTCAGGTGTCCGCCGAGATATGTGAGGCAGATACTGCGCCATTTCCTTTCCTCAAAAAACAATTTACTGCATATACACGGCCACACCTTCCCTGCGTCGCCGTTTGTTGGTAGTCGTCCTCACTGAATCACTGACATGGTTGGTCCCAAAGCGGCTCAGGCTGTGAGAGACGCCGTAGTGAAGGGCTTCGGAAATTTCGACCACCTGGGGTTCTTAAACGTGTACTGATATCGTACAGTACACGGGCCTCTAGAATTTAGGCTGTATTGAAATTCGACCGCCGCGGCCGGGATCGAACCCGCGCATTTCGGGTCAGCAGCCGAGCGCCATAACCACTGGGCCAATGCCGCGGCGAATCACTGACATGGGGATTGATTTTTATACTTCTGTCACACGGGCAGTTGCGAAGTTCATTGAGCCAACTGCCATCGAACTCGCCGGTAACGCAGGGAGCTTTTCAATGAACGCTGAACTGGAGCGTAATAATTGAATTATATGTGAATGGGCACAATAGGGGATGGAGGCTCGCAAATGTCCCACTGCAAAATCAAGAACTCTCAAGCATGCTTGAGAGCAAGACCTACTAAACTACAGACCTGCACATATGGCGGGGTCCTATATATGGAGCAGCGTGCGCCAACTTTCGTTAGCTTATTGGCCGTTGAGGGCGCTCGGTTGACCTGTTCGTCTGCTATGATCATCATCATCGTTTGCCATTTTGAGCAAGATATTTAATACATTTGTTTCGTCTTCCTCTGCTATCTCAACATTGTTCTGTTTTAGTAAAAGTTTATTGAGGTTACATACTACAAGCCAGAGCGGCCATGGCGAGTTCCCACGCTTTTTTGTCCCTGCCCGGTTCCCGCGAGTGTCCAAGCCTTGGACTGGACACCCACATAGATACTGCACAGCACACGTAGGGGGCGCTAGCTACTGGTTTAAAAATGTCATACATAACACGCCCCTTTTTAAAAAACAAAAAGTTCACAACACAAGGCGGTGTTCAGGCTTTCTGGGTTTTGTCATTCACGAAATCTTGCTGGCTTAACTACCCGCCGACCTGTGCGAGTATGGTACACGCTAGAAGAAACTGATGATGCTGCTGGTGTGGGGGATGTTGGTGAAGCGAGCTGAGCAGGTGGAGGCTGAGGTGATGCAGGCTGAGGCCATGGATGGTCAGAGGATGGAGTTATGTCATAGTTCTCTGGAGAAGCCAGTGGCACTGGAGCAATGCCAAATAAAGGTCTAATGTGGTAACGGTTCCGACGATACATGGCACCTTCTGGTGTGACGACCAGATATGATCGGTGCTGTGGGCCAACTCTGTGTATACTTCCACGCATCCACTGACCTTGGCGTCTGAACCACACCTTCTGTTTTTCCTTCAACACAGACAACGGCTTTGTTCTTCTGTCGCCGTGGCGATGCTGTCGTTTTTGGTGAACACGAAGGCGGCTTCTTGCGTCGGCACAGTTGTACTGCGGTTGGAGCTGGACAGGATGTATAGGTACTCTTGTTCGCATTTTCCTGCCCATTAGGAGTTCGGCTGGTGACTTAAGCCCGTCCACTGGTGTACTTCGAGCATCCATCAGGACCACAAAAAGATCCTTTCCATCTTGCAATGCCTTTAGAAGGGAGTGCGTTATTGTTTGTATGGACCTTTCTGCCAGTCCATTAGACCTTGGGTAATAGGGAGAACTAGGGTTGTATGTGATGTCCCAAGAAGCGAGAAACTCCTGGAACTGGGTCGCATTAAATGGAGGTCCATTGTCACATACGAGTTCTTCCGGGATGCCGAAACGGGCAAATACTGCTTTGAGAGCAGTGATAATGGCTTCAGTGCTTATTGATGCCATTTGTTGCACCTCCACATACTTGCTGAAGTAGTCGACAATTAGCAGGTAGGTAGATCTGTTGAAATGAAAGAGGTCCATTGCAACCTTCTGCCACGGACGGTCAGGCAAGACACGCTCAGCCAGAGGTTCATACTGGTTTTGTCGCTGGTGTCGCTGGCAGTGATGACAACGTTTGATCATCTCCTCAATGTCTGCGTTCATGGACGGCCAATAAAGGCTTTCTCGAGCCTTATTCTTGCATGAAACTATGCCACGGTGTGCTTCGTGAAGCCTCAGTAAGGCATCTTGCTGACACGAGGTAGGCAAGACAAGTCGCTGCCCTCTCAATATAAGGCCATCACATACGTGTAGTTCATCTTTGCAATGGGCAAAAGGTTTCACTGCTGTCGGGAGCAATGTGTCACGTGTAGGCCAACCTTCTTTGATGTGTTTCAACACCTGTTGCAAAGTGCTGTCCTCAACAGTTGCTTTTCGGATATGTTCCAGCTTTGACGTTGAAGCGTTGACTACCGCACAACTAGCCAGACACTCAGCGGGTTCATACTCCTGCAAAGAACTTGCACTGTCAGGCGCTCGTGAGAGTGCATCAGCTACTATGAGTTCTTTCCCTGGAACATATGTTAGCTGAACATCATACCGCTGGAGTCTGAGTAAAAGACGCTGAAGCCTTGGGGTTATCTTGTCAAAGTCCTTTTGTTGCAGACCAATCAGAGGCTTGTGGTCAGTTTGTACCACAACACTCCGTCCATATGTGTAAAAATGGAAACGTTCACAGGCAAAGACTAAAGCGAGCAGCTCTTTTTCGATCTGGGCATATTTTTGCTCTGCCACAGTGAGTGCAGCTGAGGCATAGGCTACTGGATGATTTTCCTGTAGGAGTACCACACCAACTCCGTATGAGCTTGCATCCGCTGAGACCACAACCTCCTTTGATTTGTCAAAGAAGTGAAGGACAGGGGTCTTAGAGATGAGGTGCTTGATTCTGCTGAACTCTCGAGTCAGGTTGTCATCCCAGTGCCAAGGAACGTCATTCTTTAACAGCTGCCTGAGACATGTAGTTTCCTTTGATGCATTGGGCACAAACTTGGTAAGGTAAGTCACCATACCCAAAAATCGGAGGAGTTCGGTCTTGTTTGTTGGCACTGGCATTGCTAAGATAGCACTCACTTTTGCAGCATCTGCTTGCAGACCCTCTGAAGTGATCTGATGTCCCAGGAACTGAAGACTAGGCTGTGCTAGCTGACCCTTCTTCTCATTAAGCTTGAGATTGTGTTTGCGAGCTGTTAACATGACGAGCTGCAGCTGCTCCATGTGTTGCTTCATAGTCTTGGACGCTATCAGAATGTCATCAAAGTATGGGTAAACACCCTCAATGTTTGCAAACATTTCATCCATGCAACGCTGCAAAAGTTCTGGAGCATTTTTCAGCCCAAATGGTAACCGCAGGAAACGGTACCTGCCCCAAGGGGTTGCGAACGTACACAAGTAAGAGCTTTCTTCAGAGAGAGTAAGCTGCCAGAATGCAGATTTGGCATCAAGCAGGCTGAATACAGTGCACCCACATAAATGAGCAAACAGTTCCTCTTGCGTTGGTATACGGTAGTGCTGGCGCTTGATAGCACTGTTTAGATGCCTGGGATCGAGGCAGATTCGTAAGCTGCCGTCTTTCTTGGGTACAATTACCAATGGGTTCACCCAGTCTGTTGGCTTCGTGACTTTTGTGATGATAGCATCCTGCTCCATCTTCTCGAGCTCTGCTTTAACTTTGTCTTGAATGGCCAAAGGGATCTTGCGTGGTGCTGCAATAGTAGGAGTTGTACTATCTTGCAGCACAATGCTGACAGTTCCTGGAAGCTGGCCAATCCCAGTGAACACATCTTTGAAGTCCTTAATGATGTCTTGAGCTGTGACATCGTCAGAACCACGCTGAGGAGTACCGGCTGCATTTCCTGAAGAGGCGAGATGATGAAGTCGACGAATCAGCTGTAGCTGCTGGCATGCCTCAGCACCAAGCACAGGGAACACATCAAGGTCTACGACAAGGTACTGCAAGTTACAGCTGAGGTTTTGTGTTTTTGTCTGCAGAGTGCACTCACCGCTGACCAGCAGTCAATCACCTGTATACGTAGACACCCTGATGCAAGTCGAATGCAGCATTGGTTGATCACTCCACTGTTGAAGCACATGCTTTGGAAGAATATTCACGTCAGCCCCGGTATCAAGCTTAAACGTCACCTTGTGGTTGTGGACGACGAGTGTAGCTGTCCAGTCCGATGTTTTGAGAGTACTGCCCGCTGTCAGCTCCCCAAGAAAGAAGTCATCCCGGCCAAGCGTCGACACGTTGTGCGGTGGTCTAGTCTGCGTCTGTTGATCATCACAGTCAGCTGGTCTAGCTGGTCTTGCTCTCCTCTGATGGCACATAACTGCAAAATGTCCAAACTTGGCACAGCGAAAACAGTGCGTTCCATACGCCGGACAGTTGCGCGGCGGATGATTGCTCCCACATCTCGAGCATGAGAGTGTAGTCGGGGTCTGCGTGCGGCCTTGTTGCGGCGGTGGCGGACGTCGGTCATTCACGGGCTGATGGCGTTGAAAATTACCGGTCCGCCGACTGTTGCAGCGAAGTGCGTCCACCTCTAACTTTGGTTCAGTCACCTGAAGATTTTGCAAGTGCTTTTTAGAAATCTCGGCAGCTTTGCAGATTTTGATGATGCGTTCCAACGTTAAGTCGTTTTCGCGGAACAGGCGCTCCCGAAGCGCAGAGTCCCGAATGCCCACGATGATTCGATCACCAATCAGTCGATCCGCTACGCTGCCAAAATTGCAGCGCTTCGCTTGAATTTGCAGTTCAACTACGAAGTCGTCGATTGACTGTCCCACCTGCTGGGTCATGGAGTTGAAAATGGCGGTGGCTTGAGTAGCGCTCCTGTAAGGCTTATAAAGGGCGTCGAACTTGTCAAGAATGTACTCGACTTCATCCACTGGTTGTCCGTCTGGTTGCGTAGGAGGCGGCGGGAACGTTTGATATATTCGTCGTGCTTGTGGGCCAAGAACGTGCAGAAGTAAGGCTTTCCTAGCTGCGTTTGGCTTAACTGCGTACTCACAAGCTTGCTCGTATATGCTGTACGACGAACGCCATTCTTCCCAGGTCGTCGCTGGGTCGTCTGTCGGCTCAAACGGTGGCGGTTGCTGCAGAAATACGCCTGCCATGTTGCGCTGCTTGTTGCGGACTCGTTGTGGAGACTAGGCGTTCACTTTCACTTCTGACACCATGTTATGTTTTAGTAAAAGTTTATTGACGTTACATACTACAAGCCAGAGCGGCCATGGCGAGTTCCCACGCTTTTTTGTCCCTGCCCGGTTCCCCCGAGTGTCCAAGCCCTGGACTGGACACCCACACAGATACTGCACAACACACGTAGGGGGCGCTAGCTACTGTTTTAAAAATGTCGTACATAACAAACATCAGCAATAAAAATATCCATCATAACAACTTATTTCGCTCTGGAAAGTATAAAAACGTCTTCCTTTTTATTCGCTTTCTTTTCGTCAGCACCATCGTGCCTAGCATAAATAAATGGATGACAATGATTACGTGGACAAACGACAAAACTGCGTTGTTTGAAATAAAATGATGGAGGAGGCCATTTTGTCAATAGGTATATATTAGCGCCTCAGCGCCCGTAATGTTTCTACCCTAGCGGCAAAAGGCATGAACTAGAACATGCGCGCTGGAGAAGGGCCAAGTGTGCAGGTCTGTAGTTCAGTAGGTCTTGCTCTCAAGAGCCCTTGACGACCAAGACCTACTGAACTACAGACCTGCACATTTGGCACTGCTCCAGCGCGCATGTTCTAGTTCATGCCTTTTGCCGCTAGGGAAAGACACCTACGGGAAGCGTGGCGCCACATTATACCTGTTGAACAAGATGGCCTCCTCTATCATTTTATCAACGTTTTTAGATCCCTTTCAGTTTGAAAGCTGCGGTGCGCGGATTGTCGCCTTTCCGTTTCCTTCCGTGCGGTGGCGCTCGCCACGCTGTTTGCCCGACCAGCGTGGCCCTTCGCGTCTACGCCATGGTCACCGCCGCCTGATTTGGAGCAGCCAGCAGATATCAGCATGGAAGATATCAGCTGTCCTGTGCCAGTTGTTGGCAGTGACGCTTATCTTACAGTATAAAAAAGCTTCAAGCAAGGGTGCTTAAAGCATCCCACCAAAAAGATGCTAGAGTTTACCAACATTGTAACAAAGCAATCCCGATTTCTTTGAAGGAAGGTCCCGTTTTTGAAAGGGACGTTTTTTGGGAGCTGCTAGACGAGCTTGAATTGCAAAACCTTGTTCGGCTTGGATGTGCAGAGCATATGGCCACTTTTACATGCCAAGTGCTGCATTTTGTCATAGTGACACGCATCCACTTCTAGGCGAGAGACGTGAACCGTCGGCTATAGAACAGAGAAATATTGTCATTGCAAATAAAAAAGCTCGCCTTCAAGTAGCCATTCCCTCCGTGCTTCCGACTTAGTGTGTCTGCATTTAATGCTTGTCTGTGTTCAATGAAATTAACATTCTAAAAATGAAAGTGCAGTACGCTGCTCTTGTCTGTGCTATCATTGCAAATAAAAAGCTCTTCTATAGTTATTCGCTCCCTGCATCCAGCTAAGTGTGTCTGCATTTATACTTGTGTTCTCTGAAATTGGAATTCTAAAGAACGTGCAAAATGCTGCTCGCATGTGCGGTGCTTCGTTGATAATATAGCGCGGAATTTCGTGACTGATCTAGAAGCGGAACATCGCTAGTTTTATCCTTTCATTAATGTTTCGTGCATTCTCCCGAATAAATATTGATAGCTCTACTCCGACATACGCATATCATCAGCGCTAAACGTCGCAAACGTGATGCGATAAAGCGCAATGCAAATGATTGTTTTTTTGCGAACTGGCATCAGCCTGCTCTTTATCTCACCCTTACTAGCCAGGTGAAACATTTCTTTAACCATGAGGCTGAAGTTTCAACGTGACAGCTCCAAAAGTACAGCAAATTTGAGTTCGACGTGTTCGCTCCCAATGTTATCGCGGATGAGAACAGGCTGTCACAGCAACTGCCAAGCGCGAGCGCTCCGGCGCCTCCGGGCCGACAGCGACAGCAGCGCCGCGTGGTGAGTGGAAGCGGACGGGGGCCGCTTTCTCGGGCGCGGCGCGGGGGAGCTTGCAAACTGAAAGGGATCTAAAAACGTTGCATTTTATTTCAAAGAAGGCAGTTTCGTCGTTTGTCCACGTAATCATTAACATCCATTTATCTATACTAGGCACGGTGGTGCTGACGAAAAGAAAGCGGATAAAAAGAAAGACGCTTTTTGTACTCATCCAGAGCGGAAAAAGTCGTCATTGTGGATATTTTTATCGTTGATGTTAAGATAGCAGAAGAAGACGAAACAAATGTATCAAATATCTTGCTCAAATTGGCAAACGATGATGATGATGACAGCAGACGAACAGGTCAACCGAGCGCCCTCAACGGCCAATAAGCTAACGAAAGTTGGCGCACGCTGCTCCATAGGACCCCGCCAAATGTGCAGGTGTGTAGTTCAGTAGGTCTTGTTGACGACTGCCTCGCACTCACTTTGAAAAAAAAAAGCTACAAAAACTCATTATAGACAAAGAAAGCAATGTTGTATTAAATGCGAAACTTCAGACTCCGTTAACTCGTTGAATATTTTTTTTTTCTGTAATAAAAAGGACAGCTCCGCAGAGTGTCAGCTGTAAACTAGCCAATGGCGCTTTCGTTGTGTGCCATCGTCCAGCGATGTGCTTGTTTTCGCCTCAGCGCGCTTTGCGACAATCGATCCGAAAACAAGAACTGTGCCACAAGCTCTGCAGCGATAGTAGCTATGAACACGTCGAAGACGGCGTGTACGGTGACAGGTCTTTGGCAGTTTTGCGAGCGAAAAATAATTAACGTTCCCGAAATGAAGTGCTCATCGTCGCCCATTGTCGCTTCGCAATCGCTATCCGCCGATTGGTGAACTGTGAGGCATTTGAACAGCTTTTCTCGAGCAACTTTTAATTAACAATAGTTCTTAATTAAGTACGTGACTAGTTTACCACTTAATTTCTTGCTTACTGCATGTTGTAAGGAACGCTGCATCGAAGCGCGCCCGGCCCAGCAGGCGCCTGCGCCTAGCGCCATCTGTCGGGTCGGATGCGCACCATTAGGATGATTGCTGAAATTTGCCGCGGACGCGGTGCATCTGGATGGGCCTCGAAAATTTCGATGACCATTGATTCACTGGGCATTGAGATTGCCCATGTGATCCACAGCCGAGCCGAAGGTAGGACTTCGAGACGACGGTTTTTACAGGTGTGCTCTTACGTGGAGAAGAGCCGATCAATCTCTCTGAAAGTCGTCGCCTCGCGTCGTAGCTTCCTGTCCACTAGGAACGCTTCTTAGTAGCGACGTAGCATTACCACACTGTCCGTCTAAACTATCCTCCGATTATAGCCTCGCACTGCCTACGTCGTCGTTGGGTAGATTGCGCTTGTCCACGAACACGTGCAGCGGCAGTAATGAGTTCGACATTATAACCTAGGTGCATAAATCTTATTAAAACTACAGTTCAGAGCAATAAGGTGGTTTTAAAAATATGGTGAATCAAAGAACGCAGAATACCAATCGCAGAGTGTGAGCACTTCTGGATCAACCTATTTTGATTTTCCGGAAAAGGCAATCCCAACGGCGGATTGGGATCCAGAACCGCTTCTCCCTGGCAGTCTGCGAGCAGTCGCCGTGCAAAAATGGCTCCATGGAGCAGTCCGGACTGCTTCGCTGAAATCAGCGGATTCAACCAGAAGTCTGTGTGACGTACGCGCGCTTCCTATCGCTCCTTATCAGACGATCGACGGCGCGGGAGGGCGTAAGGAACCTGGTTATTAAGACGACTGTCATCCGTTAGCGGAGGGTGTCACACCTTTGGCAGCGCGTTAACTGGGGAACTATAAAAGGTAGGAGAAAACGAATGTTTGCTTCAGATAGACGAGGAAAAAATGAGCCTAGGAGCCACGTTTGATGACTGTAGAGTAATTAGTTAATTATAGGCAAAAATGTTAAAATTGCGTCGAAATAACGCAGACGTCGATACAGCCACAAAAACAATGTGACGTAACATCCACCGGAAGTCGTCACGGCATAGTGAAAATTATTACAGAATGGTCGGAGAAACGCTGGATTTGTGTCAAATTAGATGAAAAAATGTGTATTTGAGCGTAATTAACACTTTAGATCCACGAAAAATGTATAATTTGGGTATCGATATGGCCACGGGAACGGTGTGACGTTACATTCACCGGAGGTCGTCACGGCATAGTGTCCTCGGCTTTCGCCTCTCAACACTTTAGTTGCCAAGTGTCCTCGCAATTTTTTTTCCCCGTCAGCGGCCCGCGAGCCCCGGAGGGGCTGGAGGATGAGTCTTTCAATAGCAAACTTTGGGCGAACGCTCTCTAATGTATTCAGACGCTTTGTTGCCGAGCGGGCGGAGTAGTCGGGATCTGCGGCTGGTGGTATACATCAAAGATACCAGCAACCTCTTGTGTCGGCAGTAGCACTGCCGGTGGCTGCGCTGCTGGCAGTATAGTGGCAGCCTGTTTGTATAAAGACATTAGAAGAGGTGATGAGAAAGCATGACTGAACTGTGCTGTACAAATGGTTACCAGTGCAAGAGAAAAGAAAAATTAAGGCGTCTGGAATTTCTTGTATAAAAAAAAAAACCTAGAAGGGGTTCAGCGCTGCTGAACCGAATGTCGAGCGATAGCACCGGTGATATAAGACACGACGCTGGTTTCAACGCTTTATTGTTACCTTGCCCAGCCGGGAGCTTTGGCTGTGGGCGACAGGGCGTTTCATCGAACATAACCAAAGTTCCGTTGAACGCATCAAAGTGCACCGGCGTTCTATGCAGAACCCACTTTGATGCCGTGCGCATGCGATGCCGGCAGACGCTTTCTCGCTCCACCCGGTCAAGGTGTCTGACATCATGGAGGGTGTACTCAGCACACCTGGGATGCCTCCTTTCCTCATCTCCGCAAAGCGGTGATGGAGCGCACATCTGCCGAAGCTCTCCGCGGGGGCGCGCGCATGGTTACGCCGCTGCCCTCTTCCTCTGCGGCGCGCGTGGCGTACGTGACTACTTTCTCTACTCCTCCTCTCCAGAGAATCTGGCATGCGCGGCGTAGGTGTCAAGAAACACGTGTGGCTCTTTAGAGGTCAAATTGCGGAGCCAGATGTCATACGCTGAAACTCGCCGGAGGGGGTTACGATATGAGTAGAGGTATCGCTCTAAAAGAAGAAAGACAACGCTATGTATTGCGCTCAGTGCTATTCTTAAAGTGTAGGCTACGTTGCCTGATTAATTCTACAGCCGCGATGTTTTCACACAGCAATGCGCAACCGTCGGCTCTGGCCTGACTTTATTTGCTTATTTAAAATATAAATTCCTACAAAAACTGCTAGTTCTTCCCTCTCTATTGTCATCATAGAAAAAATATCTACAAGAAAATAACAGTATTTTTTACTGGTCTTGTTGCGAGTCGGGTAGCATGGACAGACCGGTGATGAGACGAGGGTGATCGGAGACTGGGTTTCGAGGAAGGCAAGGAAAACTTTATGCGACTATTTACATTATGTGCACGTACAGCAACTGAGAGTGCTTCTCACTCGAAGAGTCTCGATAAGAGGAAGCTACTTGATGTGAGGGACCCCTTGACCGTCCTCTGCGCCGAGTTTTATAGGGATTTTCTTCCCTAAAATCCCTAGATGGAGGCCGGATTTGCCGGCCTCAGTTCACCGCCTGTGTCTTGGCCACTCCGCCGTAGTGGGTATGTGCCATTTTATTTGAGGCCAACCAAGTGTATAAATAATGGCGTATTCTGGTAGTTGGCACCCTATAACATCAATAACGAGGGGTCTGCGCCCGGTTTAGGCAGCAATTTATATTTTATTTCGGCGTTAAAGGGTCAGTCTACTCACCGAGATGAGTGCATAAATAATGGCATATTCTGGTAGTAGGCCGCCTATAACATCAATAACGAGGGAACTGCACCCGATTTAGGCAGGAATTTATATTTAATTTCGGCGTTAAAAGTCGCGTAAAAATGCACAGTGGCGACCCCAAACGTTCATTTTGTTCGAGCAGGTGGTAGTCTTTTTTTGTAGAAGCATAAGTGAATATACTACATACCGTCAGTATGCCCCAATGTCACAGAAACATACGTTTTATTCTAGTAAACTGTAGAAGGCGTACCACTCACTTTTTCTGTAAATCACATGAATATTTATACTTAACGTACGCTAAACGCAGGCACATTCCCACTTTTAGTTCAGCGTATGCTAGCAGAGAGGCAAAAATAAAGTCAGCCTATAGTGGCGCCATCTGGTTGTCAGGACGGGAACCATTGCTGTAAACACACCGACTCTCCACTTGAGCCTAGAAGCGGCAGAGTCGTCACTCTAATTATTAAAATAAAGCAAATTCATCACTTATACGTTTTCTTATAGGCGAGATGAGACAAAGGGAAAGACCAGCTCCCCATTTACGGCCAGTGAACGCACTGAAAAAGGCAGAAACAACGAGAATTCAGTCCGAAGCGAGAGGTCCAGCTTCTACGGGCGCCGCCATGTTTGTCGCCGCGCGACGGAAATCCAGATGGTTGCCAGATAAGACTACCATCTCATACAGATGTGTTCCCACATCAATAAATTCTATTTTAAAATGTTCTACCGCACTTCTTGGCAACACACCTGGCTAAACGGTAATTTCAGTAAAGAGCTATCGGTTGCCGCAAAGAAAATATGGCCGATAAAATTCAGTAGACTGACCCTTTAAAAGTCGTGCAAAAAAGCATGGTGGCGACCCCAAACGTTCATTTTGTTCAAGGAAGTGGTAGTCTTTTTTGTAGAAGCATAAGTGAATATATTACGTACCATTTGTATGCCCCAATGTCAGAGAAACGCACGTTTTGTTCTAGTTATAGTGAACTAGAATAGTATTCTAGTTCACTATAGTTCTAGTAAACTGTAGATGGCGTACCGCTCGCTTTTTCTGTAAATCACATGAATATTTATAGTTACACGTACGGAAAACGCAGGCACATTCGCACATTTAGTTCAGCGTATGCTAGCAGAGACGCAAAAATAAACTCAGCCTATAGTGGCGCCATCTCGTCGTCAGGACGGGAACCATTACTGTAAACAAACCGACTCTCCACTTAAGCCTAGGAGCGGCAGAATCGTCGCTCTAATTATTAAAATAAAGCAAATTTATCTCTTTTATGTTTTCTTATAGGCGAGATGAGACGAAGCGAAAGACAGGCGCCCCATTTATGGCCAGTGAACGCACTGAAAAAGGCAGCAACAACGAGAATTCAGTCCGAAGCGAGAGGTCCAGCTTCTACGGGCGCCGACATGTTTGTCGCCGCGCGACGGAAATCCAGATGGTTGCCAGATAAGACTACCATCTCATACAGATGTATTCCCACATCAATAAATTCTATTTTAAAATGTTCTACCGCACTTCTTGGCAACACACCTGGCTAAACGGTAATTTCAGTAAAGAGCTATCGGTTGCCGCAAAGAAAATATGGCCGATAAAATTCAGTAGACTGACCCTTTAAAAGTCGCGCAAAAAAGCATGGTGGCGACCCCAAACGTTCATTTTGTTTAAGGAAGTGGTAGTCTTTTTTGTAGAAGCATAAGTGAATATACTACGTACCATTTGTATGCCCCAATGTCAGAGAAACGCACGTTTTGTTCTAGTTATAGTGAACTAGAATAGTATTCTAGTTCACTATAGTTCTAGTAAACTGTAGATGGCGTACCGCTCGCTTTTTCTGTAAATCACATGAATATTTATAGTTACACGTACGGAAAACGCAGGCACATTCCCACCTTTAGTTCAGCGTATGCTAGCAGAGACGCAAAAATAAACTCAGCCTATAGTGGCGCCATCTCGTCAGGACGGGAACCATTGCTGTAAACAAACCGACTCTCCACTTAAGCCTAGGAGCGGCAGAATCGTCACTCTAATTATTAAAATAAAGCAAATTTATCTCTTTTATGTTTTCTGATAGGCGAGATGAGACGAAGCGAAAGACAGGCGCCCAATTTATGGCCAGTGAACGCACTGAAAAAGGCAGCAACAACGAGAATTCTGTCCGAAGCGAGAGGTCCGGCTTCGTCGGGCGCTGCCATGTTTGTCGCCGCGCGGCGGAAATCCAGATGGTTGCCAGATGAGACTACCATCTCATACAGATGTGTTCCCACATTAATAAATTCTATTTTGAAATGTTCTACCGCACTCCTTGGCACCGCACCTGGCTAAACGGTAATTTGAGTAAAGAGCTATCGGTTGCCGCAAAGAAAATATGGTCGATAAAATTCAGTAGACTGACCCTTTAAACGATACACACCAACATATGCCGTACGAAATCAAGAGCAAGAAATGAACATGGACAGTTAAATGGACAGTTAAATGAAAGAAATGGGCAGCTAAAGTAGCCTCTATGTCATTAGAGCGCGGTTATCTGTCGATAAAAACCAAAGTTTGTCCTCAATGTCCTTTAAGCGCACAGAGTTCGAAAGTGCCGCGGAACAACGCACAGAAATTGCTCTCCGTGTTGGCGTGGAACTAAGGCAAAAACAACAACACTGAGCTCCACTAGGTTGCCCCCTAGTGGAGATCACTGCATTTTGGTAACAAGAGAACGTTTTCTCGCGTGTCGGCGCCATTTGCCGAGGGAAAGCAACGACGTCCGCACGCCGGCTCGAACACAGAGATGCGTCCGTCTTTGCTCTCAGATCCCAGCAAGACTCCTCCACCATCTGCCATGAGATCTCCGGCGGAAAGGACGTCTCTCTATACAGCGTCCTGGGAGCCTGACCTGGTAGGCACCTTCTGCTACTTTGACGACGTGTTCAGCAAGTCGGACTTCACCGGAACGTTCGCAGAGTTCTGTCTCGCCCGGCGGCACACCTTTCCCGACCCGTACGACAGGTGCGTCTCCGACTTCAGCGACCCCGGCGCGTTCGAGCGGTGCGACAAGCGGAAACCCCACCTGGGAGAGGACTGCTTCTCGGGGGCCTTTGGATTGCCCCAGTACCGTGCCGTTATATGCACGGACGCGGTTGAGAAGTCCCTACTTCGCGCCCCTGGCCACGACTCGGCGGTTGCAGCAGGAAAGATCGGACGCAATTATTCCGAAGGGCGTTCAGGAGGCTGCCAAACAGCGTCCGCGGCTCACGTCTACTTCGGCGACGCTACCCATGGTCACCGGCAGCGTCATCACTTCAATGGCGGCTGTTGAGAGGCGAGGTTTTGGCTGCAGGCGTTCTCCCGTCTCTGCATAGGCCTGACGCTTGCGCCGGGGTGCCTGGCGGCAGGAATCTTCCGCAAGCTGGTCGCAGCGTTCCCCTGGCACGCTGCTATTCGATACGTCAGCGGTCTTCCGGGTCCTCGTCCTGGCAGGATTGTGCACGTGGCGTTTTAATATGCACTTCTTAGTGGCCTGCCCGTTAAGGACCTTGTAGCTGCCGTTCCCAAGAACATTCGGCACATTTGAGGTGTCACGCTGCGATATATATAACCAGTGTGATGTTTGTATTTTGTTATGTCTTGTGGTTATATTCGAGTAAAGGAAACAACGTTGATTGTACAAGAGTGTGATTACTGCGCGAATGTTTTACCACACTTCAAAGATAATGCACCCGCCGGGGTTCAGGTGTCCGCCGAGATATGTGAGACAGATACTGCGCCATTTCCGTTCCTCAAAAAACAATTTACAATTTACGTACACGGCCACACCTTCCCTGCGTCGCCGTTTGTTGGTAGTCGTCCTCACTGAATCACTGACATGGTTGGTCCCAAAGCGGCTCAGGCTATGAGAGACGCCGTAGTGAAGGGCTTCGGAAATATCGACCGGGTTCTTTAACGTGTACTGATATCGTACAGTACACGGGCCTCTAGAATTTAGGCTGTATTGAAATTCGACCGCCGCGGCCGGGATCGAACCCGCGCATTTCGGGTCAGCAGCCGAGCGCATATAACCACTGAGCCAACGCGGCGGCGAATCACCGACATGGGGATTGGTTTTTATACTTCTGTCACACGGGCAGTTTCGAAGTCCATTGAGCCAACTGCCATCGAACTCTCCGGTAACACAGGGAGCTTTTCAATGAACGCTGAACTGGAGTGTATTAGCTAGAATAATTGAATTATATGTTAATGGGCACAATAGGGGATGGAGGCTCGCAAATGTCCCACTGCTAATTCAAGAACTCTCAAGCATGCTCTCAAGAGCCCTTGACGACTGCCTCGCACTCACTTTCAAAAAAAAAAAAAAGCTACAAAAACTCATTATAGACAAAGAAAGCAATTTTGTATTAAATGCGAAACTTCAGACTCCGTTAACTCGTTGAATATTTTTTTTTTCTGTAATAAAAAGTACAGCTCCGCAGACTCAGCTGTAAACTAGCCAATGGCGCTTTCGTTGTGTGCCATCGTCCAGCGATGTGCTTGTTTTCGCCTCAGCGCGCTTTGCGACAATCGATGCGAAAACAAGAACTGTGCCACAAGCTCTGCAGCGATAGTAGCTATGAACACGTCGAAGACGGCTTGTACACGGTGACAGGTCTTTGGCAGTTTTGCGAGCGAAAAATAACGTTCCCGAAATGAAGTGCACATCGTCGCCCATTGTCGGTTCACAATCGCTATCCGTCGATTGGTGAACTGTGAGGCATTTGAATAGGTTTTCTCGAGAAACTTTTATTTAACAACAGTTCTTAATTAACTACGTGACTAGTTTACCACTTCATTTCTTGTTTACTGCATGTTGTAAGGAACGTTGCATCGAAGCGCGCCCAGGCCAGCATGGATGGATGGATGGATGGATAGGAGCGGCCCCTTTGAAACGGGGTGGTGGAAATTGCCACCATGCTCAGCTTTTCTTTTTTTACTATTATTTACTTTCTTTAGCATGCGCCTGCGCCTAGCGCCATCTTTCGGGTCAGATGCTCACTATTAGGATGATTGCTGAAATTTGCCGGGGACGCGGTGCATCTGGATGGACCACGAAAATTTCGATGACCATTGATTCATTGGGCATTGAGATTGCCCATGTGATCCGCAGCCGAGCTGAAGGTAGGACTTCGAGACGATGGTTTTTACAGGTGTGCTCTTACGTGATGAAGAGCCGATCAATCTTTCTGAAAGTCGTCGCCACGCGTCGTAGCTTCCTGTCCACTAGGAACGCTTCTTAGTAGCGACGTAGCATTACCACTCTGTCCTTCTAAACTATCCTCCGATTATAGCTTCCTTCCATGAGGCCTGCTACTGACAGCACGGTTTGTATGGCGCATCACGCTTGGCATTTCAGCAGAGTGGACGGGCGCGCCTGTTACAGCGTTAGCTGTCTCTGCCTCGCCGTTTTCGCCAGTTCGCGATGCTTTCTCGTACGCGTTGTGCCTCGCACTGCCTACGTCGTCGTTGGGTGGATTGCGCTTGTCTACGAACACGTGCAGCGGCAGTAATGAGTTCGACATTAACCTAGATGCATAAATCTTGTTAAAACTACAGTTCAGAACACTAAGGTGGTTTTAAAGATATAGTGAATCAAAGAACGGAGAATACCAATCGCAGAGTTTGAGCACTTCTGGATCAACCTATTTTGATCTTTCCGGAAAAGGCAATCCCAACGGCGGATTGGGATTTAGAACCACTTCTCCCTGGCAGACTGCGAGCAGTCGACGTGGAAAAATGGCTCCATAGAGCAGTCCGGACTGCTTCGCTGAAATCAGCGGATTCAACCAGAAGTCTGTGTGACATACGCGCGCTTCCTATCGCTCCTTAGCAGACGATCGACGGCGCGGGAGGGCATAAGGAAACCTGGTTAGTAAGGCGACTGTCATCCGTTAGCGGAGGGTGTCACACATTTGGCAGCGCGTTAACTGGGGAGCTATAAAAGATAGGAGAAAACGCATGGTTGCTTCAGATAGACGAGGAAAAAATGAACCTAGGAGCCACGTTTGATGACTGTAGAGTAATTAGTTAATTATAGTAAAAAATGTTAAAATTGCGTCGAAATAATGCAGACGTCGATATAGCCACGAAAACAATGTGACGTAACATCCACCGGAAGTCGTCAGCGCATAGTGAAAAGTATTACAGAATGGTCGGAAAAACGCTGGATTTGTGCCAAATTAGGTGGAAAATTGTGTATTTAAGCGGAATTAACACTTACGATTCCCGAAAAATGTATAATTTGGGTATCGATATAGCCACGGCAACGGTGTGACGTTACATCACCGGAAGTCGTCACGGCATAGTGTCCTCGGCTTTCGCCTCTCAACACTCTAGTTGCCAAAGTGTCCTCGTAATTTTTTTTGCCGTCAGCGGCCCGCGGGCCCCGGAGGGGCTGGAGGATGAGTCTTTCAATAGCAAACTTTGGGCGAACGCTCTCTAATGGATTCAGGCGCTCTGTTGCCGAGCGGGCGGAGTAGTCGGGTTGTGCGGCTAGTGATATTCATCAAAGATACCAGCAATCTCTTGTGTCGGCAGTAGCGCTGCCGGTGGCTGCGCTGCTGGCAGCATAGTGGCAGCCTGTCTGTATAAAGACATTAGAAGAGATGATGAGAAAGCATGACTAAACCGTGCTATACAAATGGTTACCAGTGCAAGAGGAAAAAAAAAGGCGCCTGGAGTTTCTTGCACAAAAAAAAAAACCTAGAAGAGGTTCAGCGCTGCTGAACCGAGTGTCGAGCGATAGCTCCGGTGATATAAGAGACGACGCTGGTTTCAACGCTTTATTGTTACCTTGCCCAGCCGGGAGCTTTGGCTGTGGGCGACAGGGCGTTTCATCGAACATAACCAAAGTTCCGTTGAACGCATCAAAGTGCACCGGCGTTCTATGCAGAACCCACTTTGATGCCCTGCGCATGCGATGCCGGCAGACGCTTTCTCGCTCCACGCGGTCAAGGTGTCTGACATCATGGAGGGTGTACTCAGCACACCTGGGATGCCTCCTTTCCTCATCTCCGCAAAGCGGTGATGGAGCGCACATCTGCCGGAGCTCTCCACGGCGGCGCGCGCATGGTTACGCCGCTGCCCTCCTCCTCTGCGGCGCGCGTGGCGTACGTGACTACTTTCTAAACTCCTCCTCTCCAGAGAATCTGGCATGCGTGGCGTAGGTGTCAAGAAACACGTTTGGCTCTTTAGAGGTCAAATTGCGGAGCCAGATGTCATACGCTGAAACTCACCGGAGGGGGTTACGGTATGAGTAGAGGTATCGCTCTAAAAGAAGAAACACAACGCGATGTATTGCGCTCAGTGCTATTCTTAAAGTGTAGGCTACGTTGCCTGATTAATTATACAGCCGCGATGTTTTCACACAGCAATGCGCAACCGTCGGCTCTGGCCTGACTTTATTTGCTTATTTAAAATATAAATTCCTACAAAAACTGCTAGTTCTTCCCTCTCTATTGTCATCCTAGAAAAAAGATCTACAAGAAAATGACAGTATTTTTTTACTGGTCGTGTTGCGAGTCGGGTAGTATGGACAGACCGGTGATGGGACGAGGGTGATCGGAGACTGGGTTACGAGGAGGGCAAGGAAAACTTTATGCGACTATTATGTGCACGTACAGCAACTGAGAGTGCTTCTCACTCGAAGAGTCTCGATAAGAGGAAGCTACTTGATGTGAGGGACCCCTTGACCGTCCTCTGCGCCGAGTTTTATAGGGATTTTCTTCCCTAAAATCCCTAGATGGAGGCCGGATTTGCCGGCCTCAGTTCACCGCCTGTGTCTTGGCCACTCCCCCGTAGTGGGTATGTGCCATTTTATTTGAGGCCAACCAAATGTATAAATAATGGCGTATTCTGGTAGTTGGCACCCTATAACATCAGTAACGAGGGATCTGCGCCCGGTTTAGGCAGGAATTTATATTTTATTTCGGCGTTAAAAGTCGCGTAAAAAAGCATGGTGGCGACCCCAAACGTTCATTTTGTTCAAGAAAGTGGTAGTCTTTTTTTGTAGAAGCATAAGTGAATATACTACGTACCATTTGTATGCCCCAATGTCAGAGAAACGCACGTTTTGTTCTAGTAAACTGTAGAAGGCGTACCGCTCGCTTTTTCTGTAAATCACATGAATATTTATAGTTACATGTACGGAAAACGCAGGCACATTCCCACCTTTAGTTCAGCGTATGCTAGCAGATACGCAAAAATGAACTCAGCCTATAGTGGCGCCATCTCGTCGTCAGGAGGGGAACCATTGCTGTAAACAAACCGACTCTCCACTTAAGCCTAGGAGGGGCAGAATCGTCACTCTAATTATTAAAATAAAGCAAATTTATCTCTTATATGTTTTCTTATAGGCGAGATGAGACGAAGCGAAAGACAGGCGCCCCATTTATGGCCAGTGAACGCACTGAAAAAGGCAGCAACAACGAGAATTCAGTCCGAAGCGAGAGGTCCGGCTTCGACGGGCGCCGCCATGTTTGTCGCCGCGCGGCGGAAATCCAGATGGTTGCCAGATGAGACTACCATCTCATACAGATGTGTTCCCACATTAATAAATTCTATTTTAAAATGTTCTACCGCACTCCTTGGCACCACAGCTGGCTAAACGGTAATTTGAGTAAAGAGCTATCGGTTGCCGCAAAGAAAATATGGTCGATAAAATTCAGTAGACTGACCCTTTAAACGATACACACCAACATATGCCGTACGAAATCAAGAGCAAGAAATGAACATGGACAGTTATATGGACAGTTAAGACGCCACCTTTTTCAAAATTTTTTACAATTTTGACCACTAAATTTTTATTTCACATTTACCTTATAAAGCACCACTCTATATAATATTCAAAAGCAAAAAAAGAGTGAAAAAAGCCATGCTGGCATTTATTATTCACAAAAAATTGCCCAAACATGGCTGTTATGCAAACACTCATAACTAGTTAATGAAGAGCAGGAATTGTAAACTTTTCGGCACAGAGTTAGCCAACTAACCATACTGTGCAACCAACTAGGATCTTTGCCATCCAATAATTGAGAAAAAAGTTATAGCAAAAATTCTTAAGAAAACAAAAAAATGTGTCTTTTTTGCCTACCTTCCTTGACATAAAACATGATTATATCAAAACTCACCATTCGATTTCATTTATCCTAGTTCATTGCACAGGCTAGTGACAAAGGAACTAGTGTGCAAAGTTTCATTGAAAAATATATATTCATTTGGAAGTTATCACTGTTTGCGCAACACGAAAGTGCGAGAAATAAAGTTTTGAGAAAAACAAGATTAAAGTTTTTCAATCCTTGTAGAAACACGATCATCATGCCCTAGAAAGCTAAAATCCTCCAGGTTCATAGCTAGTGCCCTGCTTAGCTGACACGAGCTCTCTTTTGGCATGTGTTGCTGCCCGTCTTTTCTTGTGGAGATGTTTTGCCTCGCCCGTTGACTGACGCTGGGCCTTCATCACATGGTAATGGTCACTGGTGCAACATGCTAGGAGAGTGTGGTGGCCAGATTTAATGCCTGCTTCCCTCAAAATATCTGCTGTACTTCTGCTGCCATCATTGAAGGACGAATCCAGTAGCATTCAAAGCGATAGCGTGAAGTGCGCGCAAAGTAAACAACTGAGTCGCTTGTAGCCATATTTGTAGCGTCTTGCATCCCCCTTGCGGAAATTTAAAGCAATGTTTAAAAAAAAGGAAGCCTTACAAATTGCCTTTGAATAATCTTTTACATATCAGACTAAAACAAAACAGAAAATTTTCAATATACGCCGCTGATTATCGCTGAGTTATCATTTTCTGTTACCAAACCACATCAGTTTCGGTTTCAGAACTGTTCACCACCTGTTTGAAAGTTGGCTATATCTTTTGAACAAAATAAGATACGAACATTATTCTTGCTGCAAAAGATTCTTGAATGTTTGGGAATTCGCGAAATATAAAAAAGAAAAAATGTCATTTTTAAAAAACAAAACGATTTTTCAAAGGTGGCGACATACCTTAAATGGAAGAAATGAACAGCTAAAGTAGCCTCTATGTCATTAGAGCGCGGTAATCTGTCGATAAAAACCAAAGTTTGTCCTCAATGTCCTTTAAGCGCACAGAGTTCAAAAGTGCCGCGGAACAACGCACAGAAATTGCTCTCCGTGTTGGCGTGGAACTAAGGCAAAAACAACAACACTGACCTCCACTAGGTTGCCCCCTAGTGGAGATCACTGCATTCAGAGGGTGCGTTCCAATTCTCAAGACGTCCAACAAGACGTCTAGTGTGACGTCTAAGAAGCCGTCTACATGTCTACATATTGGAACGTGTCTACTTCACGCGCCGCCTTGCGGCATATAAACTGAACTAACATTTGCGAATAGTTGCACCCCTATGTTCTTTAAAATTCTTAATAAAACAAGTTAAAAACGCTCTGTTAGTAGTTTGCTAGTTCTTATTTTATTTTTTTTCTGCAATAATGGTGCGTTCATCGCTACCGCTTCAGCAGACGCTCTCACCTGCATAGCAGACGATCTCACCCGCATGATTTCCTCTCGCGCGATTCACAAATATAATCGTAGGTCCACAAAGACGGCTTTATTTGCCGCCAGTTCGTATAAAAATCAACTTAACGGAATGAATGACACTTGAAAGATGGTGCGTCTCCGGGCCTCCAGTGCCCGCCAAGAGCACGGCTCACTCAGCTCTGACTGCACTAGAACTGCACCAAATGCTCCGCCATCTTTAGACAGGAAGTTAGCCTGCATCGATGTTGACTTCGGCGAAGCAGTCTTCTTAGACGGCTTTGTGAGAAATGGAACGCGTCTCAAAATGGCGGCTGTCCGGCAAGACGTCTAAGTAGACGTCTACTCGGGAGAATTGGAACGCACCCAGAGAACAAGAGAACGTTCTCTCGCGTGTCGGCGCCATTTGCCGAGGGTAAGCAACGACGTCCGGACGCTGGCTCGAACACAGAGATGCGTCCGTCTTTGCTCTCAGATCCCAGCAAGACTCCTCCACCATCTGCCATGAGATCTCCGGCGGAAAGGACGTCTTTCTATACAGCGTCCTGGGAACCTGACCTGGTAGGCACCTTCTGCTACTTCGACGACGTGTTCAGCAAGTCGGACTTCGCCGGAACGTTCGCAGAGTTCTGTCTCGCCCGGCGGCACACCTTTCCCGACCCGTACGACAGGTGCGTCTCCGACTTCAGCGACCCCGGCGCGTTCGAGCGGTGCGACAAGCGGAAACCCCACCTGGGAGAGGACTGCTTCTCGGGGGCCTTTGGATTGCCACAGTACCGTGCCGTTATATGCACGGACGCGGTTGAGGAGTCCCTAGTTCGCGCCCCTGGCCACGACTCGGCGGTTGCAGCAGGAAAGATCGGACGCAATTATTCCGAAGGGCGTTCAGGAGGCTGCCAAACAGCGTCCGCGGCTCACGTCTACTTCGGCGACGCTATCCATGGTCACCGGCAGCGTCATCACTTCAATGGCGGCTGTTGAGAGGCGAGGTTTTGGCTGCAGGCGTTCTCCCGTCTCTGCATAGGCCTGACGCTTGCGCCGGGGTGCCTGGCGGCAGGAATCTTCCGCAAGCTGGTCGCAGCGTTCCCCTGGCACGCTGCTATTCGATACGTCAGCGGTCTTCCGGGTCCTTGTCCTGGCAGGATTGTGCACATGGCGTTTTAATATGCACTTCTTAGTGGCCTGCCCGTTAAGGACCTTGTAGCTGCCGTTCCCAAGAACATTCGGCACATTTGAGGTGTCACGCTGCGATTTATATAACCAGTGTGATGTTTGTATTTTGTTATGTCTTGTGGTTATATTCGAGTAAAGGAAACAACGTTGATTGTACAAGAGTGTGCTTACTGCGCGAATGCTTTACCACTCTTAAAAAATAATGCACCCACCGCGGTTCAGGTGTCCGCCGAGATATGTGAGGCAGATACTGCGCCATTTCCTTTCCTCAAAAAACAATTTACAATTTACTGCATATACACGGCCACACCTTCCCTGGGTCGCCGTTTGTTGGTAGTCGTCCTCACTGAATCACTGACATGGTTGGTCCCAAAGCGGCTCGGGCTATGAGAGACGCCGTAGTGAAGGGCTTCGGAAATTTCGACCACCTGGGGTTCTTGAACGTGTACTGATATCGTACAGTACACGGGCCCCTAGAATTTTGGTTGTATTGAAATTCGACCGCCGCGGCCGGGATCGAACCCGCGCATTTCGGGTCAGCAGCCGTTCGCCATAACCACTGGGCCAACGCCGCGGCGAATCACTGACATGGGGATTGGTTTTTATACTTCTGTCACACGGGCAGTTGCGAAGTTCATTGAGCCAACTGCCATCGAACTCGCCGGTAATGCAGGGAGCTTTTCAATGAACGCTGATCTGGAGCGTAATAATTGAATTATATGTGAATGGGCACAATAGGGAATGGAGGCTCGCAAATGTCCCACTGCAAAATCAAGAACTCTCAAGCATGCTTGAGAGCAAGACCTACTCAACTACAGACCTGCACATATGGCGGGGTCCTATATATGGAGCAGCGTGCGCCAACTTTCGTTAGCTTATTGGCCGTTGAAGGCGCTCGGTTGACCTGTTCGTCTGCTATGATCATCATCATCGTTTGCCATTTTGAGCAAGATATTTAATACATTTGTTTCGTCTTCCTCTGCTATCTCAACATCAGCAATAAAAATATCCATAATAACATCTTTTTTCGCTCTGGAAGAGTATAAAAAACGTCTTCCTTTTTATTCGCTTTCTTTTCGTCAGCACCATCGTGCCTAGCATAAATAAATGGATGACAATGATTACGTGGACAAACGACAAAACTGCGTTGTTTGAAATAAAATGATGGAGGAGGCCATTTTGTCAACAGGTATATATTAGCGCCTCGCCGCCCGTAATGTTTCTACCCTAGCGGCAAAGGGCATGAACTAGAACATGCGCGCTGGAGAAGGGCCAAGTGTGCAGGTCTGTAGTTCAGTAGGTCTTGCTCTCAAGAGCCCTTGACGGCTGCCTCGCACTCACTTTGAAAAAAAAAAAAAAGCTACAAAAACTCATTATAGACAAAGAAACCAATTTTGTATTAAATGCGAAACTTCAGACTCCGTTAACTCGTTGAATATATTTTTTTCTGTAATAAAAAGGACAGCTCCGCAGAGTGTCAGCTGTAAACTAGCCAATGGCGCTTTCGTTGTGTGCCATCGTCCAGCGATGTGCTTGTTTTCGCCTCAGCGCGCTTTGCGACAATCGATCCGAAAACAAGAACTGTGCCACAAGCTCTGCAGCGATAGTAGCTATGAACACGTCGAAGACGGCGTGTACGGTGACAGGTCTTTGGCAGTTTTGCGAGCGAAAAATAATTAACGTTCCCGAAATGAAGTGCTCATCGTCGCCCATTGTCGCTTCGCAATCGCTATCCGCCGATTGGTGAACTTTGAGGCATTTGAACAGCTTTTCTCGAGCAACTTTTAATTAACAATAGTTCTTAATTAAGTACGTGACTAGTTTACCACTTAATTTCTTGCTTACTGCATGTTGTAAAGAACGCTGCATCGAAGCGCGCCCAGCCCAGCATGCGCCTGCGCCTAGCGCCATCTGTCGGGTCGGATGCTCACCATTAGGATGATTGCTGAAATTTGCCGCGGACGCGGTGCATCTGGATGGGCCACGAAAATTTCGATGACCATTGATTCACTGGGCATTGAGATTGCCCATGTGATCCACAGCCGAGCCGAAGGTAGGACTTCGAGACGACGGTTTTTACACGTGTGCTCTTACGTGGAGAAGAGCCGATCAATCTCTCTGAAAGTCGTCGCCTCGCGTCGTAGCTTCCGGTCCACTAGGAACGCTTCTTAGTAGCGACGTAGCATTACCACACTGTCCGTCTAAACTATCCTCCGATTATAGCCTCGCACTGCCTACGTCGTCGTTGGGTAGATTGCGCTTGTCCACGAACACGTGCAGCGGCAGTAATGAGTTCGACATTATAACCGAGGTGCATAAATCTTATTAAAACTACAGTTCAGAGCACTAAGGTGGTTTTAAAAATATGGTAAGTCAAAGAACGGAGAATACCAATCGCAGAGTTTGAGCACTTCTGGATCAACCTATTTTGATCTGTCCGGAAAAGGCTATCCCAACGGCGGATTGGGATCCAGAACCGCTTCTCCCTGGCAGTCTGCGAGCAGTCGCCGTGCAAAAATGGCTCCATGGAGCAGTCCGGACTGCTTCGCTGAAATCAGCTGATTCAACCAGAAGTCTGTGTGACGTACGCGCGCTCCCTATCGCTCCTTATGAGACGATCGATGGCGCGAGAGGGCGTAAGGAAACCTGGTTATTAAGACGACTGTCATCCGTTAGCGGAAGGTGTCACACCTTTGGCAGCGCGTTAACTGTGGAACTATAAAAGGTAGGAGAAAACGAATGTTTGCTTCAGATAGACCAGGAAAAAATGAGCCTAGGAGCCACGTTTGATGACTGTAGAGTAATTAGTTAATTATAGCCAAAAATGTTAAAATTGCGTCGAAATAACGCAGACGTCGATACAGCCACGAAAACAATGTGACGTAACATCCACCGGAAGTCGTCACGGCATAGTGAAAATTATTACAGAATGGTCGGAAAAACGCTGGATTTGTGTCAAATTAGATGAAAAAATGTGTATTTGAGCGTAATTAACACTTTAGATCCACGAAAAATGTATAATTTGGGTATCGACATGGCCACGGGAACGGTGTGACGTTACATTCACCGGAGGTCGTCACGGCATAGTGTCCTCGGCTTTCGCCTCTCAACACTTTAGTTGCCAAGTGTCCTCGCAATTTTTTTTTCCCGTCAGCGGCCCGCGAGCTCCGGAGGGGTTGGAGGATGAGTCTTTCAATAGCAAACTTTGGGCGAACGCTCTCTAATGTATTCAGACGCTTTGTTGCCGAGCGGGCGGAGTAGTCGGGATCTGCGGCTGGTGATATACATCAAAGATACCAGCAACCTCTTGTGTCGGCAGTAGCACTGCCGGTGGCTGCGCTGCTGGCAGTATAGTGGCAGCCTGTCTGTATAAAGACATTAGAAGCGATGATGAGAAAGCATGACTAAACTGTGCTGTACAAATGGTTACCAGTGCAAGAGAAAAAAAAAATAAGGCGTCTGGAGTTTCTTGTATAAACAAAAAAAAAAAACCTAGAAGGGGTTCAGCGCTGCTGAATCGAATGTCGAGCGATAGCACCGGTGATATAAGACACGACACTGGTTTCAACGCTTTATTGTTACCTTGCCCAGCCGGGAGCTTTGGCTGTGGGCGACAGGGCGTTTCATCGAACATAACCAAAGTTCCGTTGAACGCATCAAAGTGCACCGGCGTTCTATGCAGAACCCACTTTGATGCCCTGCGCATGCGATGCCGGCAGACGCTTTCTCGCTCCACGCGGTCAAGGTGTCTGACATCATGGAGGGTGTACTCAGCACACCTGGGATGCCTCCTTTCCTCATCTCCGCAAAGCGGTGATGGAGCGCACATCTGCCGAAGCTCTCCGCGGGGGCGCGCGCATGGTTACGCCGCTGCCCTCCTCCTCTGCGGCGCGCGTGGCGTACGTGACTACTTTCTCTACTCCTCCTCTCCAGAGAATCTGGCATGCGCGGCGTAGGTGTCAAGAAACACGTGTGGCTCTTTAGAGGTCAAATTGCGGAGCCAGATGTCATACGCTGAAACTCGCCGGAGGGGGTTACGATATGAGTAGAGGTATCGCTCTAAAAGAAGAAAGACAACGCTATGTATTGCGCTCAGTGCTATTCTTAAAGTGTAGGCTACGTTGCCTGATTAATTCTACAGCCGCGATGTTTTCACACAGCAATGCGCAACCGTCGGCTCTGGCCTGACTTTATTTGCTTATTTAAAATATAAATTCCTACAAAAACTGCTAGTTCTTCCCTCTCTATTCTCATCATAGAAAAAATATCTACAAGAAAATAACAGTATTTTTTACTGGTCTTGTTGCGAGTCGGGTAGCATGGACAGACCGGTGATGGGACGAGGGTGATCGGAGACTGGGTTTCGAGGAAGGCAAGGAAAACTTTATGCGACTATTTACATTATGTGCACGTACAGCAACTGAGAGTGCTTCTCACTCGAAGAGTCTCGATAAGAGGAAGCTACTTGATGTGAGGGACCCCTTGACCGTCCTCTGCGCCGAGTTTTATAGGGATTTTCTTCCCTAAAATCCCTAGATGGAGGCCGGATTTGCCGGCCTCAGTTCACCGCCTGTGTCTTGGCCACTCCGCCGTAGTGGGTATGTGCCATTTTATTTGAGGCCAACCAAGTGTATAAATAATGGCGTATTCTGGTAGTTGGCACCCTATAACATCAATAACGAGGGGTCTGCGCCCGGTTTAGGCAGCAATTTATATTTTATTTCGGCGTTAAAGGGTCAGTCTACTCACCGAGATGAGTGCATAAATAATGGCATATTCTGGTAGTAGGCCGCCTATAACATCAATAACGAGGGAACTGCACCCGATTTAGGCAGGAATTTATATTTAATTTCGGCGTTAAAAGTCGCGTAAAAATGCACAGTGGCGACCCCAAACGTTCATTTTGTTCGAGCAGGTGGTAGTCTTTTTTTGTAGAAGCATAAGTGAATATACTACATACCGTCAGTATGCCCCAATGTCACAGAAACATACGTTTTATTCTAGTAAACTGTAGAAGGCGTACCACTCACTTTTTCTGTAAATCACATGAATATTTATACTTAACGTACGCTAAACGCAGGCACATTCCCACTTTTAGTTCAGCGTATGCTAGCAGAGAGGCAAAAATAAAGTCAGCCTATAGTGGCGCCATCTGGTTGTCAGGACGGGAACCATTGCTGTAAACACACCGACTCTCCACTTGAGCCTAGAAGCGGCAGAGTCGTCACTCTAATTATTAAAATAAAGCAAATTCATCACTTATACGTTTTCTTATAGGCGAGATGAGACAAAGGGAAAGACCAGCTCCCCATTTACGGCCAGTGAACGCACTGAAAAAGGCAGAAACAACGAGAATTCAGTCCGAAGCGAGAGGTCCAGCTTCTACGGGCGCCGCCATGTTTGTCGCCGCGCGACGGAAATCCAGATGGTTGCCAGATAAGACTACCATCTCATACAGATGTGTTCCCACATCAATAAATTCTATTTTAAAATGTTCTACCGCACTTCTTGGCAACACACCTGGCTAAACGGTAATTTCAGTAAAGAGCTATCGGTTGCCGCAAAGAAAATATGGCCGATAAAATTCAGTAGACTGACCCTTTAAAAGTCGTGCAAAAAAGCATGGTGGCGACCCCAAACGTTCATTTTGTTCAAGGAAGTGGTAGTCTTTTTTGTAGAAGCATAAGTGAATATATTACGTACCATTTGTATGCCCCAATGTCAGAGAAACGCACGTTTTGTTCTAGTTATAGTGAACTAGAATAGTATTCTAGTTCACTATAGTTCTAGTAAACTGTAGATGGCGTACCGCTCGCTTTTTCTGTAAATCACATGAATATTTATAGTTACACGTACGGAAAACGCAGGCACATTCGCACATTTAGTTCAGCGTATGCTAGCAGAGACGCAAAAATAAACTCAGCCTATAGTGGCGCCATCTCGTCGTCAGGACGGGAACCATTGCTGTAAACAAACCGACTCTCCACTTAAGCCTAGGAGCGGCAGAATCGTCGCTCTAATTATTAAAATAAAGCAAATTTATCTCTTTTATGTTTTCTTATAGGCGAGATGAGACGAAGCGAAAGACAGGCGCCCCATTTATGGCCAGTGAACGCACTGAAAAAGGCAGCAACAACGAGAATTCAGTCCGAAGCGAGAGGTCCAGCTTCTACGGGCGCCGCCATGTTTGTCGCCGCGCGACGGAAATCCAGATGGTTGCCAGATAAGACTACCATCTCATACAGATGTATTCCCACATCAATAAATTCTATTTTAAAATGTTCTACCGCACTTCTTGGCAACACACCTGGCTAAACGGTAATTTCAGTAAAGAGCTATCGGTTGCCGCAAAGAAAATATGGCCGATAAAATTCAGTAGACTGACCCTTTAAAAGTCGCGCAAAAAAGCATGGTGGCGACCCCAAACGTTCATTTTGTTCAAGGAAGTGGTAGTCTTTTTTGTAGAAGCATAAGTGAATATACTACGTACCATTTGTATGCCCCAATGTCAGAGAAACGCACGTTTTGTTCTAGTTATAGTGAACTAGAATAGTATTCTAGTTCACTATAGTTCTAGTAAACTGTAGATGGCGTACCGCTCGCTTTTTCTGTAAATCACATGAATATTTATAGTTACACGTACGGAAAACGCAGGCACATTCCCACCTTTAGTTCAGCGTATGCTAGCAGAGACGCAAAAATAAACTCAGCCTATAGTGGCGCCATCTCGTCAGGACGGGAACCATTGCTGTAAACAAACCGACTCTCCACTTAAGCCTAGGAGCGGCAGAATCGTCACTCTAATTATTAAAATAAAGCAAATTTATCTCTTTTATGTTTTCTGATAGGCGAGATGAGACGAAGCGAAAGACAGGCGCCCAATTTATGGCCAGTGAACGCACTGAAAAAGGCAGCAACAACGAGAATTCTGTCCGAAGCGAGAGGTCCGGCTTCGTCGGGCGCTGCCATGTTTGTCGCCGCGCGGCGGAAATCCAGATGGTTGCCAGATGAGACTACCATCTCATACAGATGTGTTCCCACATTAATAAATTCTATTTTGAAATGTTCTACCGCACTCCTTGGCACCGCACCTGGCTAAACGGTAATTTGAGTAAAGAGCTATCGGTTGCCGCAAAGAAAATATGGTCGATAAAATTCAGTAGACTGACCCTTTAAACGATACACACCAACATATGCCGTACGAAATCAAGAGCAAGAAATGAACATGGACAGTTAAATGGACAGTTAAATGAAAGAAATGGGCAGCTAAAGTAGCCTCTATGTCATTAGAGCGCGGTTATCTGTCGATAAAAACCAAAGTTTGTCCTCAATGTCCTTTAAGCGCACAGAGTTCGAAAGTGCCGCGGAACAACGCACAGAAATTGCTCTCCGTGTTGGCGTGGAACTAAGGCAAAAACAACAACACTGAGCTCCACTAGGTTGCCCCCTAGTGGAGATCACTGCATTTTGGTAACAAGAGAACGTTTTCTCGCGTGTCGGCGCCATTTGCCGAGGGAAAGCAACGACGTCCGCACGCCGGCTCGAAAACAGAGATGCGTCCGTCTTTGCTCTCAGATCCCAGCAAGACTCCTCCACCATCTGCCATGAGATCTCCGGCGGAAAGGACGTCTCTCTATACAGCGTCCTGGGAGCCTGACCTGGTAGGCACCTTCTGCTACTTTGACGACGTGTTCAGCAAGTCGGACTTCACCGGAACGTTCGCAGAGTTCTGTCTCGCCCGGCGGCACACCTTTCCCGACCCGTACGACAGGTGCGTCTCCGACTTCAGCGACCCCGGCGCGTTCGAGCGGTGCGACAAGCGGAAACCCCACCTGGGAGAGGACTGCTTCTCGGGGGCCTTTGGATTGCCCCAGTACCGTGCCGTTATATGCACGGACGCGGTTGAGAAGTCCCTACTTCGCACCCCCGGCCACGACTCGGCGGTTGCAGCAGGAAAGATCGGACGCGATTATTCCGAAGGGCGTTCAGGAGGCTGCCAAACAGCGTCCGCGGCTCACGTCTACTTCCGCGACGCTATCCATGGTCACCGGCAGCGTGATCACTTCTGTGGCGGCTGTTGAGAGGCGAGGTTTTGGCTCCAGGCGTTCTCCCGTCTCTGCCTAGGCCTGACGCTTGCGCCGGGGTGCCTGGCGGCAGGAATCTTCCGCAAGCTGGTCGCAGCGTTCCCCTGGCACGGTGCTATTCGATATGTGATCGGTCTTCCGGGTCCTCGTCCTGGCGGGATTGTGCACGTGGCGTTTTAATGTTCACTTCTTAGTGGCCTGCCCGTTAAGGACCTTGTAGCTGCCGTTCCCAAGAACATTCGGCACATTTGAGGTGTCACGCTGCGATTTATATAACCAGTGTGATGTTTGTATTTTGTTATTTCTTGTGGTTATATTCGAGTAAAAGAAACAACGTTGATTGTACAAGAGTGTGATTACTGCGCGAATGCTTTACCACACTTCAAAAATAATGCACCCACCGCGGTTCAGGTGTCCGCCGAGATATGTGAGGCAGATACTGCGCCATTTCCTTTCCTCAAAAAACAATTTTCAATTTACTGCATATACACGGCCACACCTTCCCTGCGTCGCCGTTTGTTGGTAGTCGTCCTCACTGAATCACTGACATGGTTGGTCCCAAAGCGGCTCAGGCTGTGAGAGACGCCGTAGTGAAGGGCTTCGGAAATTTCGACCACCTGGGGTTCTTAAACGTGTACTGATATCGTACAGTACACGGGCCTCTAGAATTTAGGCTGTATTGAAATTCGACCGCCGCGGCCGGGATCGAACCCGCGCATTTCGGGTCAGCAGCCGAGCGCCATAACCACTGGGCCAATGCCGCGGCGAATCACTGACATGGGGATTGATTTTTATACTTCTGTCACACGGGCAGTTGCGAAGTTCATTGAGCCAACTGCCATCGAACTCGCCGGTAACGCAGGGAGCTTTTCAATGAACGCTGAACTGGAGCGTAATAATTGAATTATATGTGAATGGGCACAATAGGGGATGGAGGCTCGCAAATGTCCCACTGCAAAATCAAGAACTCTCAAGCATGCTTGAGAGCAAGACCTACTAAACTACAGACCTGCACATATGGCGGGGTCCTATATATGGAGCAGCGTGCGCCAACTTTCGTTAGCTTATTGGCCGTTGAGGGCGCTCGGTTGACCTGTTCGTCTGCTATGATCATCATCATCGTTTGCCATTTTGATCAAGATATTTAATACATTTGTTTCGTCTTCCTCTGCTATCTCAACATTGTTATGTTTTAGTAAAAGTTTATTGACGTTACATACTACAAGCCAGATCGGCCATGGCGAGTTCCCACGCTTTTTTGTCCCTGCCCGGTTCCCCCGAGTGTCCAAGCCCTGGACTGGACACCCACACAGATACTGCACAGCACACGTAGGGGGCGCTAGCTACTGGTTTAAAAATGTCATACATAACACGCCCCTTTTTAAAAAAGAAAAAGTTCACAACACAAGGCGGTGTTCAGGCTTTCTGGGTTTTGTCATTCACGAAATCTTGCTGGCTTAACTACCCGCCGACCTGTGCGAGTATGGTACACGCTAGAAGAAACTGATGATGCTGCTGGTGTGGGGGATGTTGGTGAAGCCAGCTGAGCAGGTGGAGGCTGAGGTGATGGAGGCTGAGGCCATGGATGGTCAGAGGATGGAGTTATGTCATAGTTCTCTGGAGAAGCCAGTGGCACTGGAGCAATGCCAAATAAAGGTCTAATGTGGTAACGGTTCCGACGATACATGGCACCTTCTGGTGCGACGACCAGATATGATCGGTGCTGTGGGCCAACTCTGTGTATACTTCCACGCATACACTGACCTTGGCGTCTGAAGCACACCTTCTGTTTTTCCTTCAACACAGACAACGGCTTTGTTCTTTTTTCACCGTGGCGATGCTGTCGTTTTTGGTGAATACGAAGGCGGCTCCTTGCGTCGGCACAGTTGTACTGCGGTTGGAGCTGGACAGGATGTATAGGTACTCTTGTTCGCATTTTCCTGCCCATTAGGAGTTCGGCTGGTGACTTAAGCCCGTCCATTGGTGTACTTCGAGCATCCATCAGGACCACAAAAAGATCCTTTCCATCTTGCAATGCCTTCAGAAGGGAGTGCTTTATTGTTTGTATGGACCTTTCTGCCAGTCCATTAGACCTTGGGTAATAGGGAGAACTAGGGTTGTATGTGATGTCCCAAGAAGCGAGAAACTCCTGGAACTGGGTCGCATTGAATGGAGGTCCATTGTCAAATACGAGTTCTTCCGGGATGCCGAAACGGGCAAATACTGCTTTGAGAGCAGTGATAATGGCTTCAGTGCTTGTTGATGCCATTTGTTGCACCTCCACATACTTGCTGAAGTAGTCGACAATTAGCAGGTAGGTAGATCTGTTGAAATGAAAGAGGTCCATTGCAACCTTCTGCCACGGACGGTCAGGCAAGACACGCTCAGCCAGAGGTTCATACTGGTTTTGTCGCTGGTGTCGCTGGCAGTGATGACAACGTTTGATCATCTCCTCAATGTCTGCGTTCATGGACGGCCAATAAAGGCTTTCTCGAGCCTTATTCTTGCATGAAACTATGCCACGGTGTGCTTCGTGAAGCCTCAGTAAGGCATCTTGCTGACACGAGGTAGGCAAGACAAGTCGCTGCCCTCTCAATATAAGGCCATCACATACGTGTAGTTCATCTTTGCAATGGGCAAAAGGTTTCACTGCTGTTGGGAGCAATGTGTCACGTGTAGGCCAACCTTCTTTGATGTGTTTCAACACCTGTTGCAAAGTGCTGTCCTCAACAGTTGCGTTTCGGATATGTTCCAGCTTTGACGTTGACGTGTTGACTACCGCACAACTAGCCAGACACTCAGCGGGTTCATACTCCTGCAAAGAACTTGCACTGTTAGGCGCTCGTGAGAGTGCATCAGCTACTATGAGTTCTTTCCCTGGAACATATGTTAGCTGAACATCATACCGCTGGAGTCTGAGTAAAAGACGCTGAAGCCTTGGGGTTATCTTGTCAAAGTCCTTTTGTTGCAGACCAATCAGAGGCTTGTGGTCAGTTTGTACCACAACACTCCGTCCATATGTGTAAAAATGGAAACGTTCACAGGCAAAGACTATAGCGAGCAGCTCTTTTTCGATCTGGGCATATTTTTGCTCTGCCACAGTGAGTGCAGCTGAGGCATAGGCTACTGGATGATTTTCCTGTAGGAGTACCGCACCAACTCCGTATGAGCTTGCATCCGCTGAGACCACAACCTCCTTTGATTTGTCAAAGAAGTGAAGGACAGGGGTCTTAGAGATAACACCATCTGTCGGGCTAGTTGGTTGCGATCCATATGTATCAGCAGCGCGAACACAGCACAAGAAGAAGAAGGTAAAGAGCGCTGAACTTCCAACTTTTATTTGAGCAAAAATTGAACCCGCACTTTTACACATACCAGGTAAAATCCCACCAGGGGGGTAATCAAGGCGTGCTATCGAATTGGGACCAACACGATGTCCAGGGCATCAAAATGATAACTACTATCGCACTATACAAAGACTTCCATGAAAAGCACGAATGACATGCGGAAAAAAAAAGACAATGTAAAAAACAGGGTTGAGTGTGCGCAAATGGAAAAAAATGGAAAAACAGGGTTGAGGGCGCGAATTTTGCTAAAACCATGAGAAGGCAAGAACACTGTAAAAAGGTAAAAACAGGGTTGAGTGTGCGCAAATGGAAAAAATGGAAAAACAGGGTTGAGGGCGCGAATTTTGCTAAAAGAAGAAAAAAACATGAGAAGGCGAGACACGGTAACAACGTAAGCGATGCGAAGGGATGAGCGCCAACAATTAACACGGCTAGAACTAAAATGCAGTGTGCCCCTAAAAACCAGGTAAAATCAGGTAAAACCAGAGAGAAAGGTGATTTCTTTTTCAGATAATGAGATGGAAGGGGTGCTTACGCAACCTTCTTTGAGCCCTGAGATGTAGGTAGCTTCAATGATTTCGCGTGTTAGTTGGTTTTTATGTTTCTTTAAGACGGTTGCTTTCTTAAAATGAGGAATGCACTTCTTTTGGATGTCACATACGCTGCAATGGGCGGGCAGGTTCCTCAACGGCGCCCCAGTTAGATCGTTCCTATGTTCCATTAGCCTTTCGTTTAAGCATCTTCCTGTTTGGCCTATGTACGCCTTACCGCAAGCTAAAGGTATAGAGTATACAACACCCTCCGCACAAGGCACAAAAGGATCTCGGTGCCTGGTTGTACAGCTACTATTCTTTTTCTTTTTATTAACTTTGTTGCACAGGCTTGACAGGCGCAGAGGGGCTGAAAAGACTACGTCTACGCCTGCTTTTCTGCCAATTTTCTTCAGATTATGCGAGATTTGGTGCAGGTATGGCAGAACGGCGACCCTTTTGTTCCGCTGTCGCGTATCATCCGGGGCTTCACATTCATGCTTCATACTTATCAAGACTTTTTTTGCAACAGACGAAAGGAGAGATTGCGGGTATCCTGATTGCGTCAGCCTCAGCACTTGGCTCGAAAAACTGTCCAGCAACCTGTGTTCACAAGATTTTGTGAGTGCGTTCTTAAAAGTTGACTTCACAATGTTCCTTTTCACAAGTTTTGAATGGGCTGAATCGTAGGGTAGGATGGGTTTATTGGCTCTTGGTTCAAATAACCAGCACACATGGTCCTCTCCGAAAAACAACTTTAACTCTAGAAACCGCATGGCGTTTTGTTCTGGGAATTCACGAGTAACTTCAAGAGGTGATATAGTATTAGAAAAAGTGTGGAGGACTTGAGTTGCTTCTGTTTTAAAGGCTTCAGTGTCGCAATCTAAGAGGACCAGGAAGTCATCGACGTACCGGAAAATTTTTAGAACGCTTGAAGACTCAAGCTTGTCCTTCAAGGATCTGTCATGCATAGCGAGGAAAAGGTCGCTCAAAATGGGGGCGATGCATGACCCTATACATATGCCTTGCTTTTGTATGAATCTCGAACCGTTCCACTCTGCCACTGTTGATTTTAGGTAAACGCATAGCAATTCAATGAAGCCATCCGCAGAAATGCCACACTCATTTTGGAAGGCCACCACACCGTGTCTATCGATGGCGTCACGAACACATTGTATGAGGGCATCCTGGGGAATGGAATAAAACAGGTCCTTTATGTCAATGGAGAAGCCATTGAACAACTTTGTTCTGTTTTCGTGCAAGAATCTGACAACTTCTTCGGTGTTTTTTGCAAGAAAGGGGTCATTGACTGGAAGTCGCTTGAGGTTGCTTTGGAGAAACTTGGCGACTTCTCTTTGCCAGGTTAACTTCTCCGACACAATCACACGCAAAGGGCATCCAGTCTTATGCGTCTTCGCGGTAAAAAACATTTCTAGACAGCCAGTCTTTTTCCTTTGTATTGTGCGTGAAAGGTTCTCTAAATTCAGTTGCTGGCACAGCTTCTTCGCATTACTCCTTAGTTTTGATTCGGATGTTTGATTCGGATCAAAACTAAGGAGTAATGCGAAGAAGCGCTAGCTACAGGTTTAAAAATGTCATACATAACAAACATCAGCAATAAAAATATCCATAATAACAACTTTTTTCGCTCTGGAAGAGTATAAAAAACGTCTTCCTTTTTATTCGCTTTCTTTTCGTCAGCACCATCGTGCCTAGCATAAATAAATGGATGACAATGATTACGTGGACAAACGACAAAACTGCGTTGTTTGAAATAAAATGATGGAGGAGGCCATTTTGTCAACAGGTATATATTAGCGCCTCGCCGCCCGTAATGTTTCTACCCTAGCGGCAAAGGGCATGAACTAGAACATGCGCGCTGGAGAAGGGCCAAGTGTGCAGGTCTGTAGTTCAGTAGGTCTTGCTCTCAAGAGCCCTTGACGACTGCCTCGCACTCACTTTGAAAAAAAAAAAGCTACAAAAACTCATTATAGACAAAGAAAGCAATTTTGTATTAAATGCGAAACTTTAGACTCCGTTAACTCGTTGAATATATTTTTTTCTGTAATATAAAGGACAGCTCCGCAGAGTGTCAGCTGTAAACTAGCCAATGGCGCTTTCGTTGTGTGCCATCGTCCAGCGATGTGCTTGTTTTCGCCTCAGCGCGCTTTGCGACAATCGATCCGAAAACAAGAACTGTGCCACAAGCTCTGCAGCGATAGTAGCTATGAACACGTCGAAGACGGCGTGTACGGTGACAGGTCTTTGGCAGTTTTGCGAGCGAAAAATAATTAACGTTCCCGAAATGAAGTGCTCATCGTCGCCCATTGTCGCTTCGCAATCGCTATCCGCCGATTGGTGAACTGTGAGGCATTTGAACAGCTTTTCTCGAGCAACTTTTAATTAACAATAGTTCTTAATTAAGTACGTGACTAGTTTACCACTTAATTTCTTGCTTACTGCATGTTGTAAAGAACGCTGCATCGAAGCGCGCCCAGCCCAGCATGCGCCTGCGCCTAGCGCCATCTGTCGGGTCGGATGCTCACCATTAGGATGATTGCTGAAATTTGCCGCGGACGCGGTGCATCTGGATGGGCCACGAAAATTTCGATGACCATTGATTCACTGGGCATTGAGATTGCCCATGTGATCCACAGCCGAGCCGAAGGTAGGACTTCGAGACGACGGTTTTTACACGTGTGCTCTTACATGGAGAAGAGCCGATCAATCTCTCTGAAAGTCGTCGCCTCGCGTCGTAGCTTCCGGTCCACTAGGAACGCTTCTTAGTAGCGACGTAGCATTACCACACTGTCCGTCTAAACTATCCTCCGATTATAGCCTCGCACTGCCTACGTCGTCGTTGGGTAGATTGCGCTTGTCCACGAACACGTGCAGCGGCAGTAATGAGTTCGACATTATAACCGAGGTGCATAAATCTTATTAAAACTACAGTTCAGAGCACTAAGGTGGTTTTAAAAATGTGGTAAGTCAAAGAACGGAGAATACCAATCGCAGAGTTTGAGCACTTCTGGATCAACCTATTTTGATCTTTCCGGAAAAGGCTATCCCAACGGCGGATTGGGATCCAGAACCGCTTCTCCCTGGCAGTCTGCGAGCAGTCGCCGTGCAAAAATGGCTCCATGGAGCAGTCCGGACTGCTTCGCTGAAATCAGCTGATTCAACCAGAAGTCTGTGTGACGTACGCGCGCTCCCTATCGCTCCTTATGAGACGATCAATGGCGCGGGAGGGGGTAAGGAAACCTGGCTATTAAGACGACTGTCATCCGTTAGCGGAGGGTGTCACACCTTTGGCAGCGCGTTAACTGTGGAACTATAAAAGGTAGGAGAAAACGAATGTTTGCTTCAGATAGACCAGGAAAAAATGAGCCTAGGAGCCACGTTTGATGACTGTAGAGTAATTAGTTAATTATAGTAAAAAATGTTAAAATTGCGTCGAAATAATGCAGACGTCGATATAGCCACGAAAACAATGTGACGTAACATCCACCGGAAGTCGTCAGGGCATAGTGAAAATTATTACAGAATGGTCGGAAAACCGCTGGATTTGTGCCAAATTAGGTGGAAAATTGTGTATTTAAGCGGAATTAACACTTAAGATTCCCGAAAATGTATAATTTGGGTATCGATATAGCCACGGCAACGGTGTGACGTTACATCACCGGAAGTCGTCACGGCATAGTGTCCTCGGCTTTCGCCTCTCAACACTTTAGTTGCCAAAGTGTCCTCGCAATTTTTTTTTCCCGTCAGCGGCCCGCGAGCTCCGGAGGGGCTGGAGGATGAGTCTTTCAATAGCAAACTTTGGGCGAACGCTCTCTAATGTATTCAGACGCTTTGTTGCCGAGCGGGCGGAGTAGTCGGGATCTGCGGCTGGTGATATACATCAAAGATACCAGCAACCTCTTGTGTCGGCAGTAGCACTGCCGGTGGCTGCGCTGCTGGCAGTATAGTGGCAGCCTGTCTGTATAAAGACATTAGAAGCGATGATGAGAAAGCATGACTAAACTGTGCTGTACAAATGGTTACCAGTGCAAGAGAAAAAAAAATTAAGGCGTCTGGAGTTTCTTGTATAAACAAAAAAAAAAAAAAAAACCTAGAAGGGGTTCAGCGCTGCTGAACCGAATGTCGAGCGATAGCACCGGTGATATAAGACACGACGCTGGTTTCAACGCTTTATTGTTACCTTGCCCAGCCGGGAGCTTTGGCTGTGGGCGACAGGGCGTTTCATCGAACATAACCAAAGTTCCGTTGAACGCATCAAAGCGCACCGGCGTTCTATGCAGAACCCACTTTGATGCCCTGCGCATGCGATGCCGGCAGACGCTTTCTCGCTCCACCCGGTCAAGGTGTCTGACATCATGGAGGGTGTACTCAGCACACCTGGGATGCCTCCTTTCCTCATCTCCGCAAAGCGGTGATGGAGCGCACATCTGCCGAAGCTCTCCGCGGGGGCGCGCGCATGGTCACGCCGCTGCCCTCCTCCTCTGCGGCGCGCGTGGCGTACGTGACTACTTTCTCTACTCCTCCTCTCCAGAGAATCTGGCATGCGCGGCGTAGGTGTCAAGAAACACGTGTGGCTCTTTAGAGGTCAAATTGCGGAGCCAGATGTCATACGCTGAAACTCGCCGGAGGGGGTTACGATATGAGTAGAGGTATCGGTCCAAAAGAAGAAACACAACGCTATGTATTGCGCTCAGTGCTATTCTTAAAGTGTAGGCTGCGTTGCCTGATTAATTATACAGCCGCGATGTTTTCACACAGCAATGCGCAACCGTCGGCTCTGGCCTGACTTTATTTGCTTATTTAAAATATAAATTCCTACAAAAACGGCTAGTTCTTCCCTCTCTATTGTCATCCTAGAAAAAAGATTTACAAGAAAATGGGAGTATTTTTTTACTGGTCTTGTTGCGAGTCGGGTAGCATGGACAGACCGGTGATGGGACGAGGGTGATCGGAGACTGGGTTACGAGGAAGGCAAGGAAAACTTTATGCGACTATTTACATTATGTGCATTTACAGCAACTGAGAGTGCTTCTCAGTCGAAGAGTCTCGATAAGAGGAAGGTACTTGATGTGAGGGACCCCTTGACCGTCCTCTGCGCCGAGTTTGATAGGGGTTTTCTTCCCTAAAATCCGTAGATGGAGGCCGATTTGCCGAGGAAGGCGTATCCAAGGCCACTGTGGCAGATCATCACGCACTCTCTCCCCAAGGAACACGCCCCAGGGAAGGCCAACTGGCGCTGTTATCGAGTGTAAGTCGGGCATTCTCCCTGCAGCGCTTCCTGGTACATCTTGGGAGCCCGTGGGAGAGTCCGCTGCAGTCGCGCAGGGCTCAGTATTCCAGCGCCCCGTCGAGTGGCCAGCAGATGCGACAGATGGAACCTTTTTTTTCCCCGAGACAAAGGGCATCTGGTCTGCAGCCGTCGCGAGGTTGTCACTTTGTTGACAGTTCTCGATTGTCGCTTACTCCGGCCCGCGTGGCCAGAAGTACGATCATAACAGCCCTTTTGGTCATTAGAACGCGGTAATCTGTCGACACAGACCAACTTTAGTTCGTCCTCAATGTCCTTTACCCGCACAGAGTTCAAAATTTCCGCAGAACAGCGCACCGAAACGGGTCTACGCGTAGACTCTCTGGCATGTGCCATCACCTGTGGCCACTGTCTCTGCTAGGTGGCTAGATCGATGCCGCATTGCTGCTTTCCGAAGCAGGCGCTGGTGAAGCCACCGGAAGTTGGACGGCATGTCCCAAAAGTCTGGTCAGGGGGGGGGGGGGGGGGCGAAACTTCGCATTTCTCCCAGGGGCCACGAATGGCAGACGGTAGCTCCAATTCCTCCTTCAGTTACGTTCATAACGTCTGGCGGCGCAGTAACGGCTATTAATCTCCATGTCAACGGATGGCCGAAACACGCGGGCGTGGGGGTTGTTCGCATGGCATCTGCTTCACGCCCGGACTGGTCCAAAATATGGCCCGCTAGGGGAGGTAGGGGGATGTATCGTTGTCCGCCTACTCTGCGCGTGGCCGCACTGGGCCAACGTGAGAACGTAATTTTTATGGTTTTCTCTCTCTCTCTCCCCTCTCTCTCTCTCGTTATATATATATATATATATATATATATATATATATATATATATATATATATATTCGTTACTTCCAGTTTAACAGAGATTTCTCAAAGTGCACTTTATGTCTATGTTAGAGCATGTTACGGCGCAGCTGACGTTTTCAGTACGTCATTCACGCAGTACAAGTGCGATCATTCCGTGCATACTGTCCGCGCAATACAGTAGGATCATTTTGTGTATAGCGAGCGCACGCAATTTAATGCGCGCACGATCTACCTTGCAATCATATATAATTGCAAAAAATTGTTTAGTATCTATGTCAACGCATCAAAGCCAACCACTATCACGCAATGGCCTTCACTGTCCCTGCTAATATATGCGACACCAATAAAGCTAATTTCACATACAGTTGCATAATCAGTTCTCAAGATATGCTAGACTGTTCTGCAGACCAAACACCATGACTGCTTCGTGAACAGCAATGACTAAATCATTGTTATGATACACAGTGCCGAAATGAGCGGTGGCTGCCGAGAAAGCCAGTGCAGGTAGCGGTTCCCGTCGTATCCGTGCGGGTCTCGCTGCACTCTTCGCAATTTCTACGGGAGAGAGATCTTTTCTCCTTTCAGAACCTTCTTGCGGTTAGATCTTGTTCTTTTCTGCAGACGCTAGCGCGAATTCCTCCTTCAGATACGTTCATAGCGTTAGGCGGACCATTGACGGCTTCAGCGGAGGTTTCTCCAATTCGCCGGGACGGAAGTGTCTCGCCCTTTCCTCCCCCTGGTCCGGTGTGCGCTTTGTATTTCAGTGCAAAAAGTCGTGTCTGTCGCCTTTTCGTTCTCATTTTTTTGCGTTGGTCTTGTGCAATTTCTGCCGTTATATCAAAGGAATAAGCAAGCTGAACGCAAGAAATGTAACCATTGTTTGGAGAACCCTGTAATTTCTGCGAAACCGAAGAAAATAGGCATGCAGGTCTCACCCTGCCGCGGAATAGGGGTACGTGCATACAACACTGCGTTCTTATCTCGTTCTTGTCTTCCGAGCGTAAGAAAGCACTTGTGGAATGACGGTGTGGCTCCTCAAAACCGAATTTTCGCGTAGCAAAGAAAAGGCGAACGATGGCGCGGAAATCCTCACACTCGAAGAGCCGCTCGTTATACAGTTGCTGCAGTTTCTGTTTCGAGTTTCAGGCTGCCGCTGTCTCGTCTCATCGATGGCGGGCGATATTTACCGCTTTAGGGTGTCATTTACCTTCCAGACGTGCTTTTAACCTATCCCCATAGCACAGCCACGTTTCAGCTGCGCAGCGCGGGAGAAACGACTGACGATAAAGACGAATGCTGAAGCGCGCGTGACAAGCGCTTTTACAACTGCACCAAGGATCACGAATAAAAGCCAATTCAGGCATAATTTGGTACAGTACGAAACAGTACTTGACACATTCCACCGAAAAAAAAAAATGACTGTGGCTTAGCTCAGCTATGCCGGATATACAAGCAAAATCTTTATTATGCCGTGGTTATGCTTGATTAACTGCTGCCTAGACAGAGGCATAGACTAAGATTATCAACATTTATTGCTCCTTTCTTGGCTTAATTGCTACAAACACAGATCGATGGTAGCTGCAATCTCCACGGCTCTTGTCATCTTTCGGCGTCTTTCAATCGCCGCTGAGCCAGGCGATGCTCCCGCTCTTCGTCGGTCTCTGCCGCCATATTGGCACGTTTCCTCTCCCTTCTATTCGCTAAATTCCTCGTGTGGTTGGTAATGTCAGCCTGATGATCAGACTCGGCCCGGCGCCTGCGAGAAGGCGTCGGCTTCAACCGACTGGCTTCGTCCGTAGCGAGAAACTGGCAGGCGCGCACGCGAGAGCGACGCCTTTACCTTTTGAAGCAAACGGAGTCATGTGGCTAGTCCCCCCGCTCCTGCGCTTGAAGGTCAAATGTGGTCTCCCGGTGGCCTTGGTTCCTGCTGGGCCAGTAAAGCCTTCGATTTAAAAATTGCTGGCGGTTTAGCATTGCTAAGCGCGGAACATTGAGCGAAAGCAGGTTTTTGCAGGGGGACGCCAACGCCACGTACATGAAAGCAAGACTGAGGTGTCCACTGACCCAGGGAGCCAGTTGTGCGCTCTTCCTTTCGTCAAAATCAGCGCACTCTACAACGTTGTCAACGCCAACGCAACCCAATGAACGCCGGCGGAACACTTGTTTTGCTTGCTTTTGTTTTTGAGGAAAGAAAATGGCACAGTAACTGTCACATTTTGGTGTACACCCGGGCAGCGTAAAGGAGGGAGGGAAAGAAGAAAGGAAGGAAGAGGAAATTGAAAATTGCTTTTTGAGGAAAGGATATCGGAGGACACCTGAACCTTAAAGGGGCCCAGCAACGCTTTTTTCATATGCTTTAGATGATTTCTTCATGACACGCAGATACCGAATCAAAAAGAATTACTGGAATCGGTGCACTAGAACGGGAGTTATTAAGGAATGAATTTTCAAATTACAAGCAAACAAAAAATTGCCCTCGACTCAAATTTTCCCGGTCTTCTCTTTGCCGTTTCACTCACCCAATGACGACACGCGGCGAGACCAATCGAAACAGCGTGCACGAGCACGTCACCACGTGGGCGCTAGACTGAGACGGAGCGAAGGAGCCGAAAGCTCCACTCTAGTACAGGCATGCTGTCGTTGCTCGAATCTAGAAAGCATCCTTTCATGTAGCATGGCTGTTTTATGCGAAGCATACTAAAATAGCCCAACCCAGCTCCTCGAGCGCGGCGGTGTCGTTACCATTGGCCTTTCGTGACCTCCATGTCATACCACGTGATGCGTGACGTCACAGCAGATGGAAAAACGGGGGCCCAACTCGCGCCGTCGCGCGAGGCGTCGTGACCAAGGATGACCACGTGGTGCGTGACGTCACAGCAGATGAGAAACGGGGGCCCAGCTCGCGCCGTCGCGCGAGGCGTCGCGACCTCCATGGTCGCGACCAAGGAGGACCACGTGATGCGTGACGTAACGACATAGGAGAAACCGGGAGAAACGGGACCCCAGCTCGCGCCGTCGCGCGAGGCGTCGCGACCAATGTGTTTCCTGCTTCTGCCGCAAGGTGCGCTGTAGTGAACACGTGATGCTGGAGCGGCGGTATACAAGGGGGTGCGCCTGCCTCTGCTAGGCGTACACGGGATAGAGATGCCTCCTGGAGACAGGGCTGCTCGTTGGAATGAGAAGCAAAAGTTGCGGCGAGCTACAGAGACTGATGAAGAGCGTGAAGAACGTCTAGCCAAGCGGCGTGCTCGATATGCAACTCGGCGACAATATGCTTCGCATCTGACTAGGCTTAACCTAAGCTAAGCCTCAGCCATTTTTTGTATTTTCCTGTGCGAACATGAAGTAAGCCGAGCCTGCCGGCCGGCCAGCCTGGACGCCGGCAGACGGGATCCCGTCTGCCGGCGTCATAAAAACGAGCTAAAGAGTGTTCACGTAAGTAATAAAGCCTGGGATAGGAAAATGAGAAATATATCATTTTTCTGGGTCACTGGCCAATACCGAGTTGCTGGTAAAAGGGACAACTGTGGCACGAGCGAATTTGTTGCGAGAACCGCCTCGCAGCTGCCTCTGACCCGACGGGGTCCGGCACGACTGGCGCCCACTAGCTCCGCTGCTGAGGGTGTAGCGGAAATTGACCACGCTATTATTTTATTGCGAGATAATGCTGTTGACAGAAAAGCGGTGTGAAGAGTAGGCCATTTATTATAGCGCAGGCGCCTTCCGAATTGCCGGTCGCTGCGGTTTCGACGCGAAACGAGCTATAGGCCTAGCGACGACCACGGCAGCCAGGCAGCAGCAGAGCTCGTCGCCCGGAGCGCCCGCGAGCGGTGCCGTTGCCGTAAGCTCGTAACATAAGCAGGCATCCTTTGTCGCTGCTCGAGTATAGCTGGCAGTCTTTCTGATAACAAGGCGATCTTGTCTTTCCTTGCGATATTTGTATACCAAGCCAAGCAGCGCTCAGGCACTGCTGCACGGCTGCGAAGTGCGACACCGGTTGTGGGCGGAGCTTGGGCAGAGCGGCGCAGCAGGAGGCCACGAAGTTCTTTGATGCAAAGTAATAGCCAGCGCCTCTGCTGGGGCTTTTTTTTCTAACAAGCTTTGAAATGCTTTTGCATAAGAAAAGATGCTAGTTTTTTAAATTTAATATAAAAGGACACAACAAAACATAACATATTTTTGCTCACGAACACAATTAGCTTGTTATTAGTTGTTCATCCAATCATAATCGCCCGCCAGCTGAAGTCATATCCGCTGCAAAAATGCAAAAGACCACCGCTATGTGCCGACGCCGTCAGTGCCATGATTTTGATTCTCGAGCAACTTAAAATATTAAATAATACAGAAATATGCGTGTTATGACCGGTGGTAATAGCGTCGCCATAACTCAACAATTACAACAAGGAAGCAAAACAATGCACTCAGATTATGGTGCAGGGCTCCTTTAAGGGAAGGGATAAAGGAGGGAATGAAAGAAGATATGTCACGTGGCTGCCACATCTCCATCGCTCCTCCACTTGAAGGTCAAATTGCGGCACCGATGACCTTGGCTTGACTAGGCCAGTAAAGCTTTCGCCTTAAAAGAAAGCAGTACCATACCTTTTGGAGGCGCTAATGTGAACCAGCAGAACACCGTCGGCACCTCACCAGATAGTAGCAGCGCCTTCGCTCCGGTTCGATCGAAGCATAATTCGGTAAACTGGTCACTGCAAATTCGGCTTCCTGATGAAGGTTTCCATCTATTCTTTGTTAAAGTTACCTTCCATTGATGGTATAACTTGGGCTTAGAGTGTGGGAACGTGCATCACAATAAAGAGCAGAAGGAGACGCAAGCGCAACGGGACGACACAGAGCTTAGCAGAGGAGGCTCCGTACGTGCTGCGTGTAGCGACATCCTGTCGTCTGCTAGTGTCGTACCATTGAAAAGCAATGGACCCTTATTTCTGAAACGTCCCGAAAACTTTGCTGGTTTCCGCATGCTGTTCACGGTGCAACAGGAGGCAGGCATTGTCGTGGAAAAAGACGAGAATTGCGAAAAAAATCGAAATGCTAAGTGAAAACGAAAACTGAAACTGACAAACCGTGCTAAGGTCCGATTTCGTGTACTGCCAAAGGCCGACTTCAGGGTCGAGGCCGCTTCCGGTGACTTCACTTTCGAGCGCCCTATGCGCCATCAAGCCCCCTAGTGGAGATCAGTGCCTGTGGCCACAGCGACGGCGAAGAACCGGCCCCTTGCATGCCCCAGCGCAAGGATCGGACCAGCGATTCTGCGCTGCTATGACGACAGATGTGTCACCGTGCCCCCGGTGCATGATGCCGCGGCCAATACGCAGACAGCAATAGCGCCTCGCAGGCTTACTTGAGTTCCGCAACTGCGTCGTCATTGCAGCCATGCGCAGCAGCTAGGAAATTTATGCGCTAGCAGCCCAGAGTTTTCAGGCTGCTCACACCCTCTGGCAGAGGCTGAAATCATCGCTACTTGACTTTGTAAATGCGTAATAAGGGAGTAATTACTCATTGGCATCCACCCGAGCGCAGCCATACGGCTACAAAGGAAAGCTATACAGCTTCCTCAGAAACTTCATAGTTAAAGAAAAATTCGTCCTGGTCCGGGGTTCGAACCCAGGACCACCGCTTCACCGGAGCAGTCGCTCTACCAATTGAGCTAACCAGGACGGCAAGCTTATGGTAGGGCGAGAGCGAATTGATCAATAACTCGAAGTGAAAACTGTGTTGGTCAAATGTTTAGGGGAATCCCCCAAGGTGGAGTAGATTTGTAATAAGGGAGTAATTCCTCATTGGCATCCACCCGAGCGCAGCCATACGGCTACAAAGCAAAGCTTTACAGCTTCCTCAGAAACTTCATAGTTAAAGAAAAATTCGTCCTGGTGCGGGGTTCGAACCCAGGACCAACGCTTCACCGGAGCAGTCGCTCTACCAATTGAGCTAACCAGGACGGCAAGCTTGTGGTAGGGCGAGAGCGAATTGATCAATAACTCGAAGTGGGAACTGGGTTGGTCAAATGTTTAGGTCAAATGCTTGTTTAAGTGCTGAAATACTTTCGCTGTTGACATATAGCTTCTTGCTGGCCCGTAACAGAAACATGAAAGAAAAGCGAAACCAAATGTAATTTATAAGTGCACTCCTCAGCAACGATTCGCAAACCTCTCCGGCGACTTCTTCAAAGCTGTGGCAGTGGCTTTCTCGCTGAAATCCTGCTCAAGAGGCGCTGTTGGCAGTTAGAGGTCTATAGTGTCTCCAAAAGTTGCATCTTCAATGCGGCACTGCTGCACAGTTCTGGATGAAAGCTGCCACAGCGCGATTCGCAAGCCTTAGACATAAGAATCTCGAAGTTCAGTGCACTCCGTTTCGAGCTTTGAAGCAGCATGGCGATGAACTCGCGTTTAATGCTGTGTTCCGCACCGTGCATGCTTGTCTGAGCGCGGTTTCACTAAATCGGGAGGCAGGTAGTGCTCTTACAGTTGCAGATTTTTGCTTGTTCTAAGCTGCAGAAGTTAGGACTCAAGGGGAAATTCGTGGCGGCTCTCGTCTTGGGGTGGGTCTGAGGTTTCTAATTAAAATAAGAGAGGAGCTGCGCCAGCTTTTAACACTTGAGCGCTTCTTTACTGGTGGAAGTTGGGGCGTTGAATATAGAGAATCTGAGATACTTTTGAAATGGATATATCGATATATTCAACAGAAGGAGTGATTTTTCATTACCCAGTAAGCGCATTGCCTGAAGAAGGAGCGTGCAACGCACTGACAAAGGTATCGCCCCCAACTGCTGCTCATTTTGAAATCATTGTTCTTTCTCATGAGCACGGGGAACATGGATAGGGCACAGCGGTGTCCTTCGCGGGAACAGTAGAAATTCAACGCCATGGTTTAGTCGTATTCACCAATCCTACGAACGGGAGACATCGCAAGGACGAATCAGATAAGAATAACTGGGACGATGAGTCGTCAAGCCAACTGAAAAAATTAACGAGTTGTTGTTTTGTACTATTACGAATGAGGGCTGGACTTTGTAAGTGTATTGCTGACTCGAAGAGTTTTCGAATGCTTGCGTATGCTGAGAATTAATTGCTTCTGAAATTCGCGACTACCAAGTGCACAGCAAATGTGACTAGATATCTCGACGTGGAAAAACAAGCAAGGAATTGGTGGTGGTGGTGGTGTGACACTTTTGTTAAAACAGCCTTTCTGCTAGGCGTTTCAGTAAGTCCTGGGCCAAGACGACGAGGGCACGTTGCAGTTTTAGATCCAGGGACGCGAGCCAGATGGGCGACGGGGGGAAAGGGGGGGAGGGGGGAGGATAGGCGAGGGACTGGAAGGCTGCGTGGCACTGTGTAAGGCAGTGTTCTATGTCTGCATATGGGTGTGGACAGTTTGGGCACTGAGGTGTGGAAGTGTACCGGTACAGATGAAGTTTGGCTGGTGTATGTAGGAGATTAAACTGTATTCGGCGAAGAATGCGAGCTTCACGGATCGATAAGGATGGGTGTGGCGGTGGTAAATCAGCTAAGTCCAATTTTTGCTGCGTGTAGTATTCGTCGACAGTGCGTTTGTAAGCCCTGACCGCTTGCTCCGTCGGTGGGCTCGTCCATGGGATTCCCGGCGCCCGGTGTATAGTTTCGCAGGCAAGCTGGTGAGCCAGCTCATTGCCGGGAATGCCCACGTGACCAGGGATACACCGAAGGGTCACTGGTCGTGGGCTTAATGCTATGAGGGCGGCATCTAAGGCCGATCGGGTAGGTAAAGGGAGGGCTCTTTCGTGGAAGGCACGCAGAGCTGCCTGCGAGTCTGTATAGACAACGTATGCGGCGGCGGGTGGTGGGGTGGCAAAGTGTGTGATGGCATCGACGATCCCGTGTACTTCTAGGGTGAGAGTGGAGGGTGGGGAGGTGTATGGACTGGTTGTGTGAGTGCTGGTTGTAGAGAGGCAAGGGTGGAGGAAGAAGGCTGTGGTAGAGCCCGCGGTTTCCGTGAGACAGGCGTCTGTGTAGGCCACCGCCGCAGCGTCCAAGGGTGGCTTGTGGTTGTATGCGTATGCTTGGCTGCGGCCTGCGTGTGTGTGGGCGGACATGTTGCGTGGAATGGGTGCGAGGAGGAGGTCTGGGGGGTAGATGGGAGACTGCGGTACTCTGGGAAAGAGATAGGTGCGTAGGGAGTCTGGAATAGTATCCACCGCCCAGCTGGTGAGCTGGACAGGCGGAAGAGGGTGGAAAAGGCCTGTTCTGTACAGGGCGTCTGTAGAAGCCTGAGGGGGGAGTCCTAGTGTTGCTTTATATAGTGTATTGACGGCCCGGGTTAGTTTATCTTGTGTACTTGTAAGGGGGCAGTAAGGTATGTAGTACAGGAATTTTTTCAGGGCCAGCGCTTGAGCAAGGCGGCTGGCGTGCGTCTCGGAGATGCCGGCATGTTTTAAAACTACGCGGCGGAGTAAGTGTATGATTGACTGGCATGTGCGTATGGACTGATTGATGGCAGAGGTGAAAGTGTTGGAGGTGAGTGGCATGCCTAGGATGCGACAAGAGTTGACGCGGGGGATGCGCTGTCCAGAGAGGGTGAGGTAGATGTAGGGGTTCATCGTCCGTTGATATTTACTGCGTGTTATGAGTAGAAGTTCACATTTCTCCGGAGCGGGTTGCAGGCCCGCTTGAGAGAGGTGTGAGGAAATGATGTTAAGTGTATGTTGGAGTGTTTGGACCTCTCCAGGTGAGCCAGTGGTGACCAACAAGGTGAGATCGTCTGCATAAAAGACGAAATGAAGGTCGGGAATATCGGCTAGGGCCCGGGTGAGCGGGACCATGCCTAGGTTAAAGAGAATGGGAGAGAGGACGGCACCTTGTGGAGTGCCACGAGTGAGTGGGATGGGGTGAGACAGTTTGTCGAGGTAGCGGATACGGACGGAGCGGTGGAAGAGGAAAGCTCTTATGTAATTGTGCATGCTGTGTCCGCACTGCGTGTCAGCTAGTATGGCGAGGATGTGGTCGTGTGATAAGTAGTCGAAAGCCTTGCGTATGTTAACTGTTACTAAGGCTTTGACCTGCGCAACGTCTGGAGCATTTGAGTTAAAGAAGGTGTGTTGAAGGAGAAGGAAAAGGTCTTGGGTGGATAGTGCTCGGCGAAAGCCAATGAGGGTGGGGGGGAGATAGTCGGTGGCCTGAAGATGGGAAGTGAGGCGGGCAAGCACCATGTGCTCCATGAGCTTGCCCGCGCAGGAGGTGAGGGAAATAGGACGGAGGTTATTGATGCTGGAGGGTTTATTGGGTTTCGGTATGAATGAGACCGGGGACGATGTTCAGTCCACTGGCAGGGTGTCAGAGGTCCAGGCGTCGTTGATGACAGTAGAAGAAATATGTGGGCTTCGGGGGGAAGGTTTTTGAGAGTTGTGTAAGTGATTTTGTCTGCACCGGGGGCAGAGTGTGTGTGTTACAACGGGCGAGTGCTGTGTCAAGCTCTGTGTGCATGAAGGGGACGTCTAGCGCGGGAAGGGCTGGACCATGATATGGTCAGTTTAAAGAGGATTGTGAGGGTGGGAAATAAAGTTGTTGGAGGTTAGTGAAAACCTCTGTCGAAGTATGGGAGGTGAAGAGGCGTTCGAGAGTGGGTGTGGGATGAGGTTGAGTTCCGAGAAGGGAGCGGAGAAGGTACCAGGATGATTTTCGATGTAAAGTTCCGTCTAAGCGGTCGCATGTTCGTGTCCATTGTTCGGTGTCGAGTGTTTTGCAGTGGGAGATAATGTCGTTGCGGAGTGCTTGTATTCTGCCGCGGTGCTGTGTGCTGTGTGGTTCTGTAGCTAATGTGCGTTGGAGACGTTTTCTCCGCTTCCACAGTCGTAGAAGGTGAGGATCAGGGTTGTCACGGGGTGTAGGATTGGAAATTTCACTTGTGGCCCGTGACTGGATGTTTCTTAGATCAGCGATCCATGCAGTGTAGTCGGAGGGGTTAGACGGGGGTGTGGGTAAGAACCGGCGAAAGTCTGACCACGAAGTGTGTCGCATCTTCGCCCTGCGTCGGGGGTGTTGTGTGTGTTATGTTGATAACAAGGATGGAATGGTCGCTAGGTATGTGTCAGTATTGTTCCAAGTAACATATGGAATGCATAGAGCGAAGGTCAGGTCGGGTGTGGTGTCTTTGTGATAGGAGGAACCCTGTCTAGTGGGGCATAAAAAGTCATTCAGCAAGGAGTAGTGTCGAGAGTATATATGATCGTGGAGTAAACGCCCTGCTTTGCGTGCGGTTCTGTAGCCCCACTACGTTTGTGGTGCGTTGAAGTTGCCTGCCACAAGGAATGGAGAACACAAAATTTTGTGAGTGTCTTTCATAGCACTGATGTGCAGGGCGCATCACCTTAACTTGCCGCCTACTGGCAAGTCGTGAATAACAGAGCAGCTAATCAGTGTAAAACCGAAGGCCGGTGAACCGTGCCAAGAGGCCAATGACTTATAATTGTAATACATGTTAGAAGCTTAGACATCTGATTGGGAATGGAGCGCTAAGAAGACGGACACAAAAAAGAGAACATGGCGCTAAAGGTCCCCAAGCCATATTCATTTTTTGTATTCTTTAAATCGCAGATGACCTACTGACCTAAGAGTTTGCCGCAGATGCTTATCTCCTTTGGAACTTTTCTCACCTCCACCCCCTAATCACTTACAAACATCAAGGTGCAGCTTAAACCTCCCTCCGTTTAATCCACCCCTTGCACCCTGCACCTGTACAGCGCTTTCAGGAATGTTATTGTCCCAACTCACTCAGCTTAGATACATTTAGGAACGTCACATCTTCCCTGAAAACGGCGGGGTTGACCGTTTTACTCGCCTCAGAGCTTGTGCACAATCCCTTCTTTCGTCTGCCTTACCCGCTCCCTTTCCAACTAGAGAGACATGTATATAGAGAGTTAAGAACATTGCTAGAGAGTCTGCGACTGTATTTTGTTCTTTTGTTCAGAGGGTATGCTGCACGATTTTGATTCTTCGCTGAACTTTGAGTTCTTTTTTGGGAAGCTTGGTCGCAAAAGAAGCCACCTCTCTAAAGAACCGTCATGTCCGTTCACGATATTTTTTTCACAGTTGACAAAATTTCGGAGGTCAGAAGCACAGCGAAGAAAATGCGCAGAGCTCTTCCACCCAGGCGGCCTTTCTTTGTGCCGCTGTTCCGAGAGCTCAGAGCTCGTTCTTACTGCCAGTTTCATGTCAGCGAAAATGCCTCCCTTCAGGGTGTTTCGCCTCCAAGGCTCTGTACACATATAAATATCTTTATTCTCAACAGTCCAAAAACTCAACAAAACTGACGAGTATGTGAAGAATGGCTGGTTTCATTTTCCCTCTCTGTTTTGCTAACAGCGCTTGAACAAATATTTGCAACCGAGCGCAGTCTCATGATACATCCGACAGAAGACGACGTCGTCTTTGTGGCGAGCACTTTGCCGAGCCACTTGCGCATGTGTAATGATAAAATCAACATGTAACAGCCATTTGAATTTCAGAAATAAACAGGCCTCTTCACAGCTGTCTGCGAAGTACCTTCTTGTTCATTCAAGCATCCCCGCTTCCTTCAATGCTGGATAAGGAGCTCCTGGAAAGAGAACATAAACAAAGGAATCGTGAAAAACAAGAGGCGGAAAAAATCCTGCAGTTAGCTCCAAGAAAACACGATGCACCGCCCTGCTGCGTGAACGCGTTTTTCTATACCTCCTCAACACTGCCATGTTCTCATGTTCAACCTCCAGCGGGGACTTTTTTTTTTTTAAATGGTACCAAAATGGTCATTTAGTACACGTGCTTCCATCTATCGGCAAAAAAAAAAAAGGCTTCGGAAGAGCACGGCCGGTCTAGAGGGCGCCTCCCCTGAGACCGGCCGTGGGAAGAGCTCTACTCGCCTAAGACAAGCTCGACTGGTCATGAGCCAGAGATGACAAGTCTGCTTATGACGATCCTGGCTCGTCCAAGTGCGCTAGGGGGTTAAGGGTAGCGCGATTCTTTCCGCATCGCTACGACAAACATTACATTTCTGAAGAACGAGTAGCGACTTGCCTTTTGTCGAAACGGACGACTGCTACCACCGTTGCCTTTCCACTGTCCTCTGCTTCATTTGTTTGAATTTTGGTCGCGAAAACGAGTTACGGCTTGTGCACCCTTAGCGAAAAGAGGATGTGCTAAAAATGCATTTCAAACGTATTGTATTAATTTCATATTTATTTCGCATTTTTTTGTCCCTATGCTTAAACTGCAATACGAATGCTTTCTAAGTATACTAGGAATAATATTTTAAACGTTCTTAAAAATACGTGAAAAGTACATTTTTGCCCGCTTAGCATATTTATAATGCATTAAAAATATAATAAAAATATACATTAGAAATATACTAAAAATATACATTTAATACATTAAAAATGTGTTTACTCGGGCTTAAAAAAAAGTATACTGGGCGGCTCCATGGAATGACACGGGTTAATTCATCAACTGGAGAACAAATCGTACACGGGTATTTATCATTAATCAACAGGAGTCTGATATTATAAGGCCACGTGATTGAATGGGAACGGCAGATACCTACATACAGCATACCAAGACGACAGCGACACAGCAAACAACAAATCCTACGACAAGCGCTATACTTGGCTTGCCGTATATATACCCAGCGAAAGCGACGCACTATTTTGCACGGTGATACCTTTTTTTGCGCAAATACTGTGGGCTTCCAAATTACCGCAGAAGTACCCTACTGGTCGCGTTCGAATCTGGGATTAATTGAGAACGGAATTGCTAGTTGAAACTTGCGTCAGGCACAGGTCAGGAGTCGAACTGTCAACCAACAGATACATGGGCGTGTAAGGGAGCCGGTCTGCCCTGCCACACGGGGTCCTTTCCGCTGGCTTATTCGGACCCAGAAGTACCCAAGGCGCTTTTGCTGGTATAATGCTATCACGTTCTCACACGGAAATGTTCGAATGACATTGAGTTGAATGGCATTCGAGAATAGGAATGACATTCGGACTCGATAGACTGCCGCGGTGCTGCACGACACTTTCGAAACGCATTCGAAAGCCTCAGCTCGTTTTCAGTGTACAGCGACGACGACGACGGCGGTCACACTAGTCCGACAACGACAGTATATATCACGCTGAACAACAGCATGTAATTATAGTGAAATATCTAGTTTACTATAATATGATTCTAGAGGGACACGTTTTTCAGGCCAACGACACCGACGAATCGGGTCGGCGGACGGTCAGCCTTGTCGGCGGCTGAGCGAGAGCACGGTGATGAGGCGGCGGTGTGTGCATGCTCGCGCTTCTAAATGAGCGAAACGAACGGCTATATTTCACGTGTGCATACCTGAACACTCACCAGCGATAAGCGCTTGCCAAATCAGTTTCAATCGACGACGACCCTTCCGCGACGACTAGGCCCAGCGAGTTCGCAGGGTTGGATCTGTGATTTCGGCGGTTGTGAAGAGCGAATCACAAGCTTTAGCGAATGCAAATGGTCACCAGGTGTAGTTTTGGCAACAGTGACCTGAAATCAACTATTGCTTACATCGCAGGGCACGCGTACGATGAACGGGAATCGCCGGTGTGACCCAGACTGCCGAGCCGTGCTTTAGGGCCAGCAGCAGTCGTCGCCGTCGCTAGCTTGTGGATAACAAGTCAGGCCGTTTCAGTTAAAGCGAACAGTCGCCATACATACTTCTGGATAAAGTAGTTTAAAAAAAAGTACTGGTCACGTCGGAGAAAGCCGGGACAAGAAGCGAGAAGCGCCAGTCCTGCGCGATGCCAACAACCCGGCTTTCTCAGGCGTGCGATCGCATCATCGCTTCCCACACATTGTCGCACTGCGTAAACAAGCACGAGTACAACCAGTAAAAAAGAAAACAGATTGTTTAATAGAACGAAAGCGCAGATTGCGTCTATGTTATGTAAACAAGCGATGTAAACAACAGTATGAGTGCAGTCGTCCTCATCGGCGCACTCCCGGGGAAATTTCATGCTGACGCGGTTAATATTCATTGGCGTAATATTAGCTTCAAGCACTCCCTTAGACAGAACACGTGTAGCATCGATAGATGACATTCGGTTGGAAGGCATTCGAAGCGCCCGTGTAGCAGGGGTATAAGTGGTGATTACCTTCCTGCTAGAAGTTACCATAAACGAAAGGATGACAAGAAAGGGAAAGTTTTCACTCTTCGCTGAAACGTCATTTCGAGCCCTAGATTGTTCCACGGTAGCTTGAAGTGTAATGCAAATATGTTTACGCGGACAACCCATTTGTTAGAATTTAAATATACTTCAGACGGATTAATTGCGTATTCACGAAAGTACACTTTAAATAGATGGCCAGCACAAAAGTGCGATCCCGAAACTCGATTTTGAGCATTAGATTGTTCAACGACAGCTTGTAGTGCGCTGCAAACATGCTAATGCGGACTGCCAATTTGCTAGAATTTCAGTGTTCTTTCGACGAATTAATTGCGTATTTACGGAAGTACACTTCAAATACATTGACGACGCGCAAATGCCATTTCCCGAAACGCGATTTCGAGCACTCGACTGTTCAACGGCAGCTAGAAGTCTGCAAAGACGTTTAAAAGGACTGCCCGTTTGTTAGAATTGAAGTATATTTCGGATGAATTAATTTCATATTTAAGAAAGTTCACTTTTAATACATTGACAAGATGCTAAAACTACATACATATACGTTTACAAGGGCTGCCCGTTTTCTAGAATTGAAGTATACTTTCGATGAATTAATTTCATATTTCCGAAAATACACTTTTAATACACTGACAAGATGCTAAAACTGCATACATATTTTTTCACGTATTTGAAAAGTGCTCGAAGTATGCTTTAAGTGAGGCATTTTTGGCACATTTTAAAAATATATTTCGAATACCAAGCATGAAATTTCAGGAACGTATTTCCTACATATTTTTAGTGCATTCATGAATACAAAATATGTTTAAAATACAATTTAAATAGCCCACCGTATATTCCAAACGTATTAGTTTTTGCTAAGGGCAAGACGCGAAGAAGGATAGTAAGCTTGTGATTCATCATTAAGAACCGGAAATAATCCAGTGCATCAATAACAGCGTCGGTGTCACTGAGTACATTCCAAGCAGCTGGTATTGCATTGGTGGTTGCGCTGCAGTATGTATGTCAGATCCCTTTTTTGCATTCAGGAATCGACATTCGCATATCCTTCATTATTCTCTCAAGAGGTGCGTTCTGGTACTTGGCCTTACGACGAAAAACTGTACAGCATTGCTGTAAGCCTCTCAGATCAGAGAATCGTCATTAATTCAAAAGATTAATTTATATTTATGGTTACGCCTTCCGGGTGTCAAGCTGTTTCAGTAAGGGGCGATGGGAATTTTCTCCATAACCACTGAAATAAAAAGTGCACGTTACTTTAATGCGACTAAACCGCTTTTCTCTCCATACTTTCATTTGCGAAAACAACGAGGAAGCTAGCTGTTATAGACACAAGTAATAATTAGCATCAGCGTCGGTGCAGGTTGCGATAAACGAAAAGCCGAATAAGCTGTGTAATGTCTTGGCAAGATGCACAGCTGCCGTCGCAATTCAGCCTTACCGCTCCTGGTGAAGCCATTAAATGATGGCATAAATTTAAAATTACATCCGTTAACATCTTGCGCTCTCATGGGTACTCAACTCACGTATACATACGTTAACGAATCGCTTGGAATTTCTGGTACGTTTAAACTTGCAGTATATAAACTTGCAGTGGCTTGAACGCGCAAACAGCCAAGCCACAGGTAATTACAAGGACAGTCACATAGCTACGTAGCTTTTGATGGCAAACTCGTACCTACGGCAGCTATCTGCATTATTTTTCTCCGAGAAGGCTACATAGTGAGCTGGACTGACTGCCGTTGTTTAACCTCATCCACATCTGCATGCATAGCGCATTCAAAGGACGTTCTTCATACCTTGACAACTGCAGACCAATGAGCTTGGACAGCCTTTCCGCTGTGCTGGCGTTCTTCTTCTTCAAGTGGAAATTGGCGGCGAACTCCTGGAGCTTGTGTGACAGGAAGACAGAATTCTCGCGTTTTCGTAGCATGAATTCACTGGGCAGCAACCACTTGTTCTCGAGGCACTCCGAAATAGCAGGCCGTTTCCTGCGAGTGAAACAAGCGGTCACCGGTATTAAGAAAGTGCCAGGGCCATTTCTGTCATTTCTCGCTGCAGTAGTTGCTGCAGTAGGTGACGCCGCAGCGCCGACATGCAATCCAGGAGATTGATTAGTAAATGACGTTGCTCACGATACTTGCGAGCGATGCGCAGACTGTGAAGATATAAAGGGACTTTACGAGAAATTACCAACCCTTTTCTCTCGCCAGTGCTGTCGGCAGGAAAGAAATAATGAGAGGAAATGTCCTGGGCACGAGCTTCACTGGAGATTACTCGCTTGTGCCCCATTTAGCTGCGCATCGCTGGCCGCGTCTCCCAAATATATCCCGGAATCGTCTCATATGATGGCTTACGGGCATCCACGCTGATTTTTGAGAACTTTGTTGCCGTGGTTCACAATTCGGATGAGGTAGTTTCCTCGTAGTTTCAGTCAGCGGCTCTTCGTTACAGGTTAAAAGGCATAAAGAGATAGCGTTCTGCGCCTTTGGTTAAACCTCGGAAGCGACTACAAAGCTGGAACTGTAGCTGCAGCCCATGAGACCCTTACTCGGGTGTCCTCTTGAAGAGCTGCATGAGGAACCTCGTCGCCTCCGTAGAAGCTTCTTTGTACAGCTTGTCAAAGTGGTAGCGCACGTAGAGAATGTTGGTCTTCGTGTCCTCTTCGTTCACACCAAGGAATGGAGAGTGGCCGCTGAGCCTGCGCAAAGGGACAAGGGTCACTGTTTGCTGCAGGTGTCGACAAATACGGGACGCTCGCAATCAATTAAAGAACTACAGCGAGGCCAGCGTTCAGAATCGAGCACTTACAGTATGTATGTGAGGATGCCTACTCCCCAAACATCCGTGGCGTGGCAGACCTCGTGTCCTTTTAGCACCTCCGGGGCTGAGAAGGTGGAAGGAAAACAGAATTTAGTTCTCGAAAACTAACCCGCAAATAAGCAACGCTGCCAAGTTTGCTTTGTCTTGCGCTTGAAACAGAAATGAAGAACTGCTGACTTTAGAACCTAATGTCGGGAGCTTTGACTGAACTCAGTCGCACCGCCAAATCACGGTCGCGCTGGAGTCGACGCGGCCGAATAGGGGGCCGTTTTTATCTGCAGCAGTGATGTTCCGTTCGGGGAATTTTCCATTTTTCAAAGAATCTCAGAAGTAAAATTAGGCGAAAAGGGAGTTTTTACAGAGTTTCAGGGAAATTTTAGGAGCCAAAATTGTCACAGTCCTTCTAAACTGCGGGAATTTTCAAGCCGCCATATTGTAAAAGGCTTGAAATAGGGACTTCTGGGTCTAATTTAGGGAATTTTTGGTTGTCACATGGAACATCATTGATCTGCAGGCATGTAAATTTCTTCGCGTCGGTCCGTTGCGCTCCTGCCTATCGAAAAGGCCGAAAACTTGGTGCTGCGATGCAGTACGCTCTCGGTAAAGCTTCTTTTATCAATTTGACGTTTCAATGACACAAGTGAAAAACAAAGGAGAAGCGGTTGCGGGGCACGTTAGCGGTAATGCTTACAAATGGTCCGAATTTTGGCCCCGTCTGGATCCTTAGGAGAGCCATTATACCCCAGACGAACCCTTATTTCTCACATGAATTCGTTCTTACCAGAAGGTTTGTTGCTGGCTTTGCAGCAAATACACATCCAAGAAGAGACTATAGTTACGCGCAACGAATTCTGCTTCGGGCCAGCCGTAGTGACTCAGCGGCTTTGGCTTTGGCTGATCCTAGGGTCTTGGGATTGAATCCCGGCCGCTACGGCCGCATGTCAATGGCGGCGAAATGCAAATACGCCCGTGTGCTGCGCGACGTCAGCGCACGTTAAAGAACCCAGTTTGTCTAAATAATTCCGGAGCCTTCCACTACGGCGTCCCTCATGGACCATGTATCGCTTCGGAACGTTACACCCCACGTACCACATACTAGCACTCCTGCTTCGAATGGAATATTGAATCTTGAACAAAATATGTTCACTCTGGCTTTCCTCTCTGAAGAAACGCTCCTTTTCGTCTGGTTTTCCTTTGGAACACCAGCACTCATACTGACCGAGGTACTCTAGGCAGGCACTTGTGTCCAGCGGAAGAATCTTTCCTGTTCTTGGCACGAAGTTCGCCGAACCGAAGTCTACCAATTTGATGTTGCAACTGTGAGCATCAGTCAGCACCACGTTGTCTGGCTGCAGTTCGATGTAACAGATGCTGCGGAAATGGAGGTACTCCAAACCGTCCAAAACCTACGAAGAGACAACGGACGATACAATGACTTATTGAATGGGTCAAGAAATGGGGGTCAGACATGGCGCAGTTTGAGTAATGGATGTTAATCTGTGCTTGTCGGTAATGCTGAGGCCGCTGGGCGCTTCATATTTGCATGCATCTGCATGCAAATATGCAGATCTGCCCATTACCATTCACTGAGACAATTAACTGCGTGCTTTGGTTTTCATTCCGTTTAGAACTCTAAATGAATTGATTTTATCTTAAAAGAGTTCAACATGAGCATAAATAGCCTGCAACGCTGGACAGACACTTCTCTTCTACAGCAGACTGCTTATGCTGTTTTCATATGACGCAAAAATCGCACGGTCACAGGAGGAACATACACACGCGTTAACACACCGCCGCTGCATCTGCATAGTATATTCCATCTGCGATTGTTCGGCCTTTTTGCAGTGTATGAAAATTTTTATAGCCATGAACCGCCCACGCCAAGCCCAACTAGAACCGCTTAAGCTTTTGAAAAGGTTATACCAGTACATCACTTTAAGCAGCGCAGTATAAGTTCACGGCCATAATTAAGCACAAAAGCAACTGCTTCACAATAGGAGCCTTCAAAATTGAATACGCAGTTATCATAACGAGGTGTCGTTCTGAGAGTTTTTAATCTGCGCAAGAAAATAGAACAATAACTTGCTTGTTCTTCCGATGCGCGATTTCGATCATAATTAGTGTACCGAACCTGTTGGTAGGGCATTTTTATTTTTGTAGCACAAAAGAAAAAGAAGAAAAGTCGATAGTTACGCTCTCCACACCATCGCCGATTAAGCGTTTTTGTTCTGTCTCCGTAATCTTACCGAGGCAAAGAAGCGTAAGGGTATGCGTTATCAGAACTTTGCGTTTGCATTTTTTACATAACAAACAACACCCGCAGCTACCTGCTTGATGATTCGTGACACCATGTCTTCGTTGTATGTGTGGCGCATCGAAAGGAAGGTGAGGACATCCATGCCGCACAGCTTCTCCAGGCCGAGAACGACCACGTCGTCGTGCATGCTGGCCGTTTTCAGGCAAATAACTCGTTCGTGCCGAAGGCTCTTCAGGACCTCGTACTCTCGGTGGGCCGATGTCTCGGGTTCGGTGTGAGTCAGGACGACCTTCAAAGCAAGGCCACAGCCAAGTTTCTTCGATGTGCCCTTGACGACGGCTCCAAACCTTCCGCTGTAAGGAAAGAGCAATGCAGACGACTTCTGTAACTATGGTCGGTTGTTTGAAAGTAAAAATTGCTGTTCGAAGAAAGGCTTCCTTAGTGCGCGTAGGACTTAGAAGCGCTTAACGTAGTTTCAGAATGATGAGATAATATTGAAAGAAGGAAGCGCCAGCAAAAAGCAGAGTTGAATGTAGTGTCGAACTTCACTGAAACGAAATGCTGCTCAATACACTACAGCAGCACATTGTTTACGCTCCTTGGTGCAAACTGGATGATGCAGTGATACCAAAGCATAATCTATACTGCACTTGCTTTTACTTTTTTATACTGCGAATACAGTATGTCAGGGGCCACTTTCTTAAAGGCATAGCCCTCGACAAGTCATATTTTCAAGACGAGCAAGCGAACGCTGCTTTTTACTTGATCCCGAGTCTTCCAGTCATTTTTCAGGGCTGATTTAAGTTATTCTCCTTCATCGAGACCTTCGTGAAAATTTTATTTTCGTTACTCGCGAGAAGTGGAAGTCGTTTAAGCGAAGCTCTCCCGTGAGGAATAGTAAGAGTGCGTCGGGAGAGAAATTAAGTGCATAAAACTGCGTGCAAAGCAATGGTCGTTGCAGGTGCCTAGCATGTCCCTATGCAGGGGAGGCCCTTCGCCGACGACGTTGAAGCTTCCTGTACATACGCCTTCGGTTGGGAGTGAAGCAGCATGAACAGTGCGCATTTAATCCCTCCACCTACCATCCGCTACGAGAAGAGCATATGAACAGCGCCGAAATGCTTACACAGCAAGTTCCGAGCTGAATGTGTACAATTCGTTGAGCCCGCCCGATTCCAGCTGCACTGGTGAGGTTTCTTGGCCATAGTCGAGGGGAACCCTTGCCTCCAGCTCGTATTCTCCTTCGAATATTTCTTCTTGGTGCTTGTGCTCTCGAGAAAGCTGGATCTTTTGTGCCGCTCCTAGAAAAGATGCAAGAGCATGGATCCTTAAACAGGGCGATGATTCGCTTGCTCCGTTGAGAATGGCTAGTATGCAGACGCTGAAGAATGAACATCAGTTCATTCAGATTACTTCACGAAATGCAGTGCCTCCGGATCCTTTGTTTTTTATTCATTATGGCTGAAAAATACAGAAGGTTGCAGAAAGTGACCCCACCTTCATCTGCCGTAGTGCAAGGGTCAGAAGACAGGCTTGTCTCACTCCATCCGTATTTGTTCTTAGCGCTGACACGGAACATGTATGACGTCGCTGGCTTCAAGTCAGGAATCACCCAGAACTCTTGCGTTATTGAGTCGGAAACTTTCGTCCATTCCGCTCCTGGGAAATTAAGAGGAACAGTGTTGTTGTATTTGCGCATGAATGATCCAGACAGTCGGTTGCGCAGTGAAGCGCAGCAGCCTTACGGAAGAATAAGTCGTTTATCATTGGTTAAAGCATTTTAAAAAGTAAAGTGCAAAGCGTGAAGTGAAGGGTAAATATTTTTTCTTTATTGATAACGGCACTTCTACGAGTTGTGATTGAGAGCACTGCTTCATCCTGGGGAGTCGGTGGAACAACGAAACCGTTAACCGCCAAGACTTGATACCACGCTTCCATGCCCAGGTAGGGACTTTTGCTATAGCAAATATAGACAAACTGTTTTATTTTAGGCCTGGATAAGATTAGCGGGGAAGCGGCCGAATAGTTTGGAACCGGCTCACCTTCGACTACTCCATTGCTCTGAAAAGCTGTAGCGCTAAAGACGTAAAGGTGCGAGTCTGAATGCCATATATGCAAACATATCATGAGGACTTAAGACCACACAGCCTCGGCCATACATCCGCACGTCTTAAGTACGCAGTGGACGACGGCTATGCGAACAATCAACTGAAGATACAGCAGCTGTCTCTAATTCCGGCTGCGGCTATTTTCAGGTAAACCACGTCGGCTGTGGAAATACCATGCGCAGGAATCACCCAGAACTTTCCAATCAAGCGTCCTTAGTGACCCTTGTTGCCGGCTGCTGTTGCTCTTAGCAGCAGCACACAAGTATTTAGGAGATCCGGGAAAATATGTTTCTCGGGGCATTCTTTCGATCGTCTTACTGGCGGGTTCGCTGTTTCTTTTTAAAGATTCCGTAGTCATGAGCACCACTCATAACATACTCATCGCTGCGGCTCACCGCTGAAACCTTTCTAGAGGAGGGCACGAAATACAGGCGGAAAGATTAATTCGACCGCAATGGCGTCCCTTCCAGAGGCTCCAAAATTGAAAATACGCCTGTGTGTATCGAACAGGGAGCGCTCGCAGTGGTTCATATTATCCTGGAGCCTTCTGCTGCGGCGTGCTTTGGTCATAACCATAGCAAAGCTTTTCAACGCAAAACCGAATGGGCGCAAAGGGGGGAAGCAAGCACTTGCCTCTGTCATTGAAAATGACCGGAACGCGTATATTTTGACGGGATGCGCATACAGTCAGGCTGGATCGCTCAGCTATATGTAGTGAGTTAGGGCACCTTATTTAGCTGCTGCGTCGTATCCGCAGTGTTGAAGGTGACGTCTTTCGAGCACCACTTTAAAAACTATGTTGCTATGTGGCGTAAAATGAAGTAGTGCTTCATTTTTATTCTGAATAAATTCGTAAGTTGCTCGCATGAGACGACTACTGATTTCTTAATAGCTGGCATTTCTACAGGAAAAAGTAATAAGACTCAGGTAAACTAATTTACTTGCCGCGCGTAGGCTCTCTTACTGTTAGTGTTAAATACTTCATTTTGTACATCTGCCGTCATACTTTATGGAACGCAACTTTGACAGCAAACTGATTTTCATCCAAAGATAGCTGCTTGAGATTTCATGTTGAAATGCTTAATTCACGCAATCAGAATTAGGCTGCATATTTATTTCAGGATTCATGCAAAAACAGTGATGAAAATAAGATTTTCGTTAACTGTGCGTTCCATAAACTATTGGCGGCCGGTGCACAAAAGCGCGAACTACTGTTCTGAACGTGTCAGCGCGAACAATGCACAGAAGCAAACTTCTGTCGAAATAAATTTTTATCCTGTTATTCCGGTTCACTCTCGCGCTTTCCCCTCCCTCCCCTTTCTGCTGCCGTCTCCTTCCGGACGAAAAATAAGTCAGATAATTCTGAAGAAACTTGGCACCGCCATAACGGACAGGGACAAAGGAAAGCGGTTACAGGACAACGTCAGAGAAAATATACGCAGCTCGCAAAAAACTACACAAAATGATCTTTTTTTTATATAATTTAGTGCGGATGTAAATGCGATATTGATTATTTATTTGTTGACCTTTCTAATTACGTCTCCCCTTTTTGTATCTATTTCTTTTTAGGGATATGACCTTCTGACATGCACCAAAGGCAGTCTAATGCATGACATAAAACTCGTTAATTCAGCGCCGGCCCCGTGTCTATGCGCTTTTTTACCCCTGATTTTTTTCGCGATGCCGAGCCTGTTCGCGTATATGAAACTACTAGCCGAGACGAAAGTTGTATTTAAATGAATTACGCGCATTTTGTGGACATGAAGACTTAACCGTATTGGACGTTAAAGTGAGGTGAAGCGTTGTTAAGGCTTTGTCGGCTCGCTGACCTTAACAGCGTATACTGAGGGGCCAGTTGGTCAGACATTATGTTTCTGACAGGTTTCTCATTGTTCATTTTCATTCAGTTGTGAGTGTAGCACTCGTCCTGTCCTCGCATTTGTTTGTCATGTCAAAACGTTGAGTTTTTCGTTGAACATAATTGTTGACCTTACCCAAGGTTTCCTTGTATTCCAGGCAGAAGCAGAAAATTCTCGCGTTGCCGTCGTACTTCGGACTGAACCACTGGACGTACGCTTGGTGGGATGAGCATTGTTTACAGATGGGCGGCTCAGGCCGGGATGGTTTCTCTGTGAACGAAACGAATTAAAGGAGGGATGTAGAATCGCGGTGAGAACACCAGGAGTGGGCCTGCGAGACACGCTGTTTATTCGGGGTATGCGTTAAGAAACTACAAGCTTTCACCTCGCTCATGGGCTTTGGAATTACTTTCCTCATTTCACGGCATATGGCGGGCGCTGGCATTGCGAGGCAGGATGAACGTTTTAAACATTGCAGACCTGGCTTGAAAGCCATTTACAGAAAACCAGCATTCCCGCACCATTCCTTGAAAGGGGCATTATGTAGTGCGCACAAGCAAAGTTGCCGAAGAAAAAATAACGTTCCAAGGATATGCGCACGCTGTTATGAGTGCTAGGCTCATAGGCTGTGGAAATTACATGCACATGTACAGCGATTTAAAGCCACGTGACAAAGATGTAATAGTTGCTTCTCGTTCAAAGTGTTATTTAGGCGATGAGTTACGCGATAATCGATATGCGGCATAAACGAATTGTTAGTTGTGGTGCGAATGGAGTGTGAAATGCAAAGGGAGGACGCTTTTGATTGCAAATGTGCGAGGTATAAGCAAGAACATTGATTAGAACCGGAAAGCCGATCACAAGAATTACACTAACCGCCAATCTTTAGCCTAGCATGGCACAGGGCAACACCATGGCTATTCCTAGCGGCGCACTTGAACAGGCCCACGTCGTACGCTTTTCCAGGCTTCAGTCGAAGTTCAGACCTTCCGTCAGCGTCTTGCGTGATCTAAGGAGATAATGAAAAATAAATTCACAGGACACGCAATTATGAAATGAATAAGACACAAAAGTTAGGAAACACGGTCTTTATTCTTGATAAATAAGGCAGTTATGCCACATCATGCGATGCGAAGTCGCTGGTTGAAGTTTCCAACAATAAGAGGTTGTTTATAAAAGCAGATTTTTTTTTTTTTCACAGACTTGGGATGAAAAATTTGCTGTTTACTTTTTCAGTGCGTCTTATTTTGTTTATCGCTGAAGATACAGGGTCTTTTAGTTTTCTTTACCCTGAGGCGAGCTATCCTGTTTGCTGCATTCGACTTGTTTTCTCTCGAATTATAGTAACCACGCTCGCGAACTTCGACGAAGTTCAAGGTTGTCCGATGCGATGTACGCGAGTTATCTGGAAAGTTGTGTGTTACGGCAGAATTGCGCGCAGCCAGGAGCCGTAGATATCCCGGCCAACGAATGCTGAATACCAGCCTTGCGCACCGCTGTTACTGCCGCCGAGCTTTTTAAAGCGGAAGCTCTACTCCAACCATGCAAAACCTCAAGGTCATGTCGCTCCGAAGAATGACCTTCAAGCGGCGAAGCGGTAATGTGGCTGTGACGTCATAACATGTGACTCGCGGCGAGTTCGCTCACCTTTGCAACTACATTGAACAATGTGATTCAATGCTCACCTCGCATTTTCGCTGAACCGCGTGACTTGCCGTTCATCTGATACGATAATAAAAAGCGCGAAGCGCTGCTTGACGTTCGCAGGTAGCCTTATGGAGGACTCGCGCGCTGAAACCACGGCTGTGTATCGTAGACGGCTGATTGAATCTGACGATTCTTATGATCAAGGACGTCGACAGGGCGCGTTGGCGAAGGATAGAGCGAAGAAACGTGCCAAGATTGAAGCAGAAACCGAAGAAGAACGAGAGACTCGTCCGGAGAAGCAGGGGCAGCAGCGGCGTGAACAACGACAGAGGAAGCTGGTAGCGGATGCTGCCATTGCATCCGCTTCGAGCTTCCGTTTTGTAAACTATGATCAGCCGATTTGAACCCCAGTCAATTTTTTCATAGGCACAGGCTCGTCATATGAAAACTGCGCTTTAAAACACGTCTCCATGCCTACTTGCTGGACTGCCATCACAACCACGTGAAACAGCATGTGACAAGCCGTATGACATCCAGAAATCCCCACGCACGAGGGATGTTATTTAGGAACGCGGTTACTTCGTGATTTTCGCGCGAATGGTACAGAAGAAAATTAGTGCTCGACAAATATATAACATAGTCTATAAGGACCAGATGGAGACAAGTACCGGGGATACTCACCTGAACCCTGCTGCTTTCAATTAGAATACTGTCGTTCCTAAACCAAGAATACTGCGGCGTTGGATTTCCAACTGCCAGGCACCTGAAGACCACCTCGTCATTTTCCTGGATAACGCAGTCCTCGATTTTTTCCCTGAAGAATGGCGCCATTCCTGCAAACGATAGAGGTGAGAAAGGAATGAATTCATGACAAATAGGCCCGTTTATGTTCGTGCGGCTCTTTCAGAAGCGTATTACTGCGAAGAAAGCAGCATCAAAAATGTAATTTTTTTTACTATTTATTTCTACGTTTTTCTTGAGTATCTGATCATTAATATGTACTCTGTCAGTCGGTATACGTCGTTCGCACGATATTTTCGCGGTGTTCAGTGTTGCGGTTTACAGGTATCTCTTCGTCAGTTTAAGGCCCCAGTTAAGCCTGAGGCAATTGTGTTCCGTTATTGGGGTCCAAACACAGTATCATTTGATGAAAAGTTTTTAGAGGCAGATTAAGATCTGTCATGACCGTCTGGCATACACCTCCGTAACACTTAGTGCTGGAATAAAGCGGGCGTGGCCACAGGCTTCAAGGAAAAGTTGACCGCGGGCAGAGACCCACCGATGCTTTTCTCCCTGGATGTCTTGTCCTTCCAGGCTTCGTGCTTAAGGTGCTCCATCTGGTGGTGGGCGTAGCCCAGGCTGCCGACTTCTCGCTGCAACCTCAGTGGCAGGGTTCGCGTGCCAAGACCTTTCTTCTCGTCGTCGATCTCTTCGTCCATGACGTCCACGAACTTCCTGCGCTCTCGGACGACGACTTGCGGGTACACGTTTCTTGTTCCGCGCTCGTTGATCTGCACGCATCAGACGGGAGTGGCATTTTTTTTTTATTCTGCTGTGAAATAATTAATACGTTTAACCGGGAAGAGAGAGTTATTTGCAAAATGCCTGCAGTATGACTCCGCGTTCTGCGACGTTAAAATAGCAACGTTGCACCCGATCTTAGATTACCAACGCTTGGCCCAGCAGGAGTTTCATCACCGGACATGTCTTTCCTTTTTTTTATTCCTCTCTGGCTCGGAAAATTCTCGGAGAATTAACGGTAATGTGTTTGCCCACACTGCCACGCATTCAGTGCTGAATTCTGGAGCACAGACGCCTTAACGATTGATTGCTGCAGCCTAATTTGGTTCTAAGGACGGGTTGCTTAACGTGAAAGAAAAAGCTTGGTGTTCGGCAGTTTTTTAAATTTTGCTTCCGCCGACACGTAGACCGCCGCAAATGGAGCTCGGATATCCCGCTCCCCGCTGCAGAGAGCCTTAGTCGCGCAAATACGGAGGAATATCTAAGAAACATGCACGCGGGCCAATGTTACATAAGAAAGATGACATTGAACGGGACAGTGAAACTGCAGTTTTGTGAGAAAAAAGGGCGAAGGGAACCTGAAAAGTAGTAAATCTAGCCGAGCTTGTTGAAAGTGCATGTTCAATGCTGTATAGAATAGCACTTAATGCAAAAAATTTAAAACCAGCATTTTTGAACATTATGCGACATATGAGATCCACATTTACCTATTCATGCAAAATTTGCTGCAACTTGCCGAAGAAAGTAAGGATATCGTTTTTCAAAGCAGGATTTTGCCTCAGTAAGCTGCCGCAATAGCTAAAAAAACGATAACAGCAAAATAGAAGAAAATCACTGGTTTTTGCTGAGAACAGACCGAGGAATAGCCTGAACAAAATACAAAAATCTCGCAAGAAAAAGCCGAAGGTAAAGGTAAGGTCTGAAGACATCTTTTAACATTAATCTAATACAAGCTCTGTAGTTTAAAGCAGTCACAAAAAAGTATGAAACCGTGTAACTTAAAACACTTACGTCGAATCCACCCCAGTGCCTTTCGCGGAGACTGGCCGCGAGACTTGGGCTTCGTGATGCGCCGACCCTCAGGTACTGGCGAATTCTCAGCGGGAAGTCGACGTCTCGGAGCTGAAGCAGGTACGTATCGGGTCCGCTCTGGTAGCTGCATGATTGAAGTGTAGAACAGTGCGTAAAAAGGTGACGTGTATGAAGCAAAGTGCATTCAAGCAATTCTGGTCAAGTGCTTTTGTGACGTTGCTCCAGCACTCCGAGCTGCCTCTAGAGGAGCAGCTGGAATTGTTGAGACTGACATACTACCACTAAAGATGAGCGTCAAAGTTCTGACCCTCTAGTTCAAATTCAAGTTGTTTATTTACATCATAGATGTGGGTCTGTTCGGATAAAAAGTGATCGGAGGTACTTGACGGACCTCCGGATACCCCTTTACATAGCACACAGCCACACAGCAGGAAAATGAGACACAGGTCATTGCAAATATCAAACAATCGGCTAACATTTACACTTTCTACACGCATGAATTATATACATACAGCATATTTAGATATGAACTGAAAGAAAAAAACATCCTAACAACGTTTTCCTTTTATGTTAAAGTGGCTCGGATAACGCACAAGTTGTTTTTTGTAATACCAATATTCATAGACTGCAGTTGGTTTAGCAAGTGGGGCACGTTGAAACGCAACATCTGTTTTCCGTATTTAGGGCGGCAAAAATAATAAACAATTTCCCTGTATTCCGGAGGATATAAGCCGGCATAGTTCGTGTGAGAGAAGTTAAGTCTAGAAACCCTCGATTATCATATTTCAGATCTTTTTTTTGCACCCGGCTGCTAAATAACATTCGTAGAAGCTATGAACTCGTATAATCTGGTAGTGTGAAAATAGGTGATCGGTAGGAGCATGGTAATCAACACTGGCTACACAACGAACAGCTTTTTTTTTTGTAACCTGTAGATTTTATGCATATTTGTTTCTGTTGTTTGCCCCGAAGCAAAAAATAGTAGTTTAAACGGGACAAAAAAATGGAGTCATATATCTTTAATTTGACTGAGACAGGAAGGAAGTATCGGGGTTTAGCAAGAATGGCAACGCACTTAGATGAGCGACAACAGATTCGACTTGAGGGTTCCAGCTCATGTGATTGTGGAAAAGTATTCCTTGTGTTTTTATCATCTCTTTGAATTCTGCGGTGGTGTTCCCAATCTTTATGTCGAAGATCTGGATAATTATTAATTGTCTTGCGTGAAAAAGAGCTCCTTTAGTTGTTTTTTTTTCGGTATTTAAAAGTAGTGCATCGTTTTCACTCCACGTTTTGAATCCATTCAGTGCGTCATTTATAATTGGAAAAAGAAGTTGAAAGGAGGTGCCTTGAAAAAATAAACTTGTATCATCTGCATATATAACGTATTTTGGCTTTTCATGAATTGTAACCATATCATTTATATGCCATATCAAAATAAGAGGCCCTAATATGCTACCTTGCGGTACACCGATAGAAATTGCTTGAAATGTTGATAGATGGGAGCCTATTTGAACTTTCGGAAACGAATGTTGGAGGAAAGACTTTATGAGGTGCAGGGGTGTTCCGCGTATTCTGTACAATTCCAGTTTCTGCAATAAAACAGCATGATGGAGTCGGCCGAAAGCCTTTGAAAAGTCTGCAAAGACTCGGATACAAATTTCACGATTTTCGATTGCATCTATTATGATTAATTTTTGCGTTAATAACGCCATTTCGGTTGATTTGCCGTGGATAAAGCCATGCTGGGAAGGGAAAGAAGATTGAAGTTCAAGCAAAAAATAATTATTCTTTTGTAGGTGATTTTCTGTAATCCTTTTGAAAAGGCCGGTAGGATTCAGAATTGCCGATAATTAGACATTGTTTTTACCTCCCGTTTTGTAGACAACAATAACCGGTGATGCTTGCATTAACTTCGGAACCAGTGGATAAAGCGAGGTTGTAAATATGGGTGAAAATGAAAGCTATGCAATCAATTAGGTATTTTATCGGTATAATTTCAATGTTATCTATATCACGAGATCTGCTATTATTTAAGAAGGCAAAAACACTGCAAACTGCATTTTCATCAGTAGGATCTAAAAAAAAGAAATACTATGATCATTGGCTTTTGTATTGGGTTTTAAAGTGATTGGGGGTGTATTTTGTGAAACAACAGCATTAAAAGAAGTTTTTGAACTTTTCTACAAGCTCAGTTCTTTCTAATTTGCGACCTTCAAGAGTAAGATTAGTAACATGATGCGCGATCAAGTAGTTTGTTGATTTTTATCCAGGTTTGAGCGCTTCCATTGCAATTTCAGATCCTAAACACGTTACGCAGATATTATTCTTTAATTTATTATGTACGTAATTAATTTATTGCGATGCTCTTTGAAATTTTGTGATCAACCAGCGGCTTGGTTTTCGGAAATTTCTTGATTAACTTGTTTCTTGAATAATTTCTTTTTAATCATATTTAGAGATTCATGGTTCATCCAAGGTTTACGGTTCCTTCTTGATTTTTTAATCAGCTTTTCTTTAAAATGTTCATGATGTAATGACTTAAATAGAGCAATGAATAGTTTATATGCGTCATCTGCTGTGTCGGAAGAAAATGAATCACTCCAAATTACATTTATAATACTTGAATGAAACGCTTCAAAAGTAACGGGTGTGATGCACTGGGTTGTTTTCACGGTAGATACGTCAGTTTATTTTTGATGCCTTGCATAAGTGCATAAATTGGGTAGTGATCACTAATATCACAACATAAAGCTCCTGACAAAACGTGATTACTATTAATATTGGTTACAAAGATGTGTAGCAGTTTCTATTAAAACGCGGGTTGCATTTTGGGTTTTGGCCACTGGATTCCATCGTTGGTATAGAAGCGTCATTTGAACGGGAAATGACTTCAGTAAGTCAATATTAAGATCTCCGCCGAGAAGGTCATGCTCATTGACATAATTCAGCAAGTGGTTAATTGACCGATAAAAGCATCAAAAGAAGAATCCGGTGGTCTATACATGACTGAAAATACTTGTCTTTGCAACATAACTATTAAACACTCTACATTATCATGTCTGAAAGAAAATTCAGGTTTAATATCGCAGCTAAGAGCACTAGTATTGCCACAGAGTACGCCCATACCTGCATATTAGCAACCAAGGCAGAAAGGCTATAAAAAACGAAGGACGCACCTGCTCTCGGAAGAGATGTCCATGCGGTCGTTGGGGCCCTTCCCGGGTCCCTCGATGGGCGCAGACTTGACCTTCGAACGGGAGATCTCTCGGTCGGGACTCATTGGCGGCGTGTAAACCTCATCAGGCGGGTATATCATCTTGCTCGGGTGCGTGAAGCATGATTCCATCGGCCTTCTTCTGTACGTGTTCCGGCAGGATGCGTTGGCGTACTGCAGTAAGCAAGGAAGCACACAGTTGTAAGTCGACGACTCCGCTGATGGACGTCAGTCGGGGAAGCCAGGAAATTTACGCTTAGAAAAAGGCGGTGACAACACGCGAAGAGCTATACAACTATGCAGTAGCAGAATACAGACTTTGTGGGTGCAGGATGGAAGAATGAAAAAAAAAATGGAATGTGAAAACTACGCGAAAAAAGTGCAGACATAAATCATAAGGCATATTTTAATTAGGAGCTTTTTCGTAACTAAACGTCACCGCACACTAACAAGAAATAGCTTCACTGTATGCCAGAAACTGCAGCTCACCCAATTTCTCCAGTGCCTCTGGTATTCTCTCAGCCTGTCAATGTTGGACAGGCCTTCGCCCCTGTCTGGACGCTCCGTTATCTGTGAAAATGAAAATTGTGGAGTTAACCAACAGGGGTCTCAATATGCTTTTGCTAGTTCGTCTCCATGTCCTTAAGGTTTGAGAACGTCAGTGACACATTTCACAGTCGCGTGCACCCACCTTAAGCCATGGGTGCTCAAGAGCTGTCTTCACATCCATTCTTTCACTGCAATAAAATAACGAAAAATGAAATGCGTTTCTTAGGATATATTTCTTGCACTGAGCACATGCACGACGCATAGATAATAAAACACAGCTTGCTGAAGTCACAAGACAGAAGGCACCGGAGTTAAAGATCCTTGATCGTCGGAGTTAATTACACTTCTGCGTTGATTTTGTTAGTGATAAAAACAGAGCCAGAAATGCTGTACTAAACATACCTTGGTTCAAATACTAACAACTTGGAAATGAAGTCGCGTGCCTCGTCAGAAACCTTAGCAAAGCCATCGTGTAGGAAGTTAATTTTGCCATCCTGAACATTCCTCAGAGTTTCCCTGTCGTTGAGTCCAAGGAATGGTGAAATTCCACTCAGCCTGGAATAAAAGAAAAAGAAATATCAAGATCGGCAAAATCAGACTGCTTTCCAAGTTTCTGTCATGTGTGGCATTTTTAATGAATTAAACATCATGTTTCCTCTTGAGAAAGGGAAAGGTTGCTTTGCAGCTCACTGAGAAATAAACATGACGACAAAACAATAATGCGGCCTTGCGCACGATAGACTTCAACAGCTAGCGCTATTTTATGTAAAATGGCGACGCACAATGTCCTGCGTAGGGAGTAGACATCTCTTGTGATGGCTAAGGCTGCCGCAGAATTTATAATTCAGTCTTGTTCGGTTAAATCTTTTGTCACGTTTGATATAAAGACACCCTGCATCTATGTCTAATATTATCAGCTTGAAATCGCAATGCAGGCATCATTGAAATCCAAGAACAAATCAGACGGGTCGAGGAAGAGCACACAGACGAAACAGCGCTAAACCAAATAGCCAAACAGTCTGCTAACATTTGCGCTCCGTGAGAATTTGCAAGCTGCATCCATTTGTGCTCATTTTATTTGCGGCAAGTTTGACTGCTGCTATATTCAAAGCTGTGTGCTATGAAACCTTACTCCGACGTTCTGATGTTTGCAGGCTTTTCTAGGCACATACAGAGTCGGTGAATCTCTATTCTTTTCATACACAAAGAAAACTTTGCGGGAAAGCAGCCTTGGCCAATTCTTCATCAGCAAGCCGAATTGGGTTATTTTTCGCTGATATTTACTGGGACACCGATGACAAAAAAAGCTGCCCTGAATTGATAGATTAACACATTTTGACGAGAAAAACGCTACTTATAGTGCAAAGGGAGCTTTTATAAGCAAGAAAAAAAAAGAACTACACAAGTCACCATCACTGAAAGATTTCGCAAGTCAACTGCGGTGCTTGGACACAGTTTTCGGGGCGCAGGTCCCGGAGGCTGGGCAACATCGCTTTTCGCTTCAAAACAACGGCTACGGAGTCCGTTTCGGTGTGGACGTCGCGAGTTTGAACCAAGTGGCGGGAATATTGTTCAATGTAGTTTTCTCAGCAGTAAATGAGTTTTTTTGCTGCCAGAAAAACATGAACATAGCCCGCAACATTTCTTTTTTTGTGAGTATTCTGTGCTGTAAGCCAAGGAATACGACTGACTAGCTTGTAAACAACGATTTGTTATGTCTTTTTTATGAGTATATCAAATCGTGACATTCGTATTCACGACCTTTTAAGCAGGGCGCTCCGACAGAGAGGCACTGAAGAGGACTTGCTAGTACTCACAGAATGTATGAGATGACTCCAACGCTCCTGGAAACGAAAAAAACAAACAAACAAATGGTGTTGGCCATACGTGAGCAGGTAACGGTGACGCATAAATATTTCACAGTGTTTACATTGGGGAGATAACGTACCACATATCAGAAGCAAGGCTAGCTGGCTTCTTATTAGCTATCTCGGGAGCTACGAACTCGGGATGTCCGTATTCCTGAATGACTACTTTTCCTCTTGGAAGCCTCGTGGAGAGTGAAAAGTCGCCAATCTTGATGTCGTCGCTGTTCTCGCGAGCCACGAGAGCGTCGCCTAGCTAAAAAGAAAAAATGAGAATGCAAGATTATTACCAAGCACCGTATTCATCTATAATTCATGGCACGCCAACAAAAGTAGAGAATGTCGACCTGACGTTTGCTGCAGCGCTAAGAACTTATAATTGAAGTTACATCAAAAATGAAATGCCAGAAAAACTGGCGCTCAATGAAATGTAAGAGACGAAAACTCCGTTTTTATTCATTTATTTATTTATTCATTCTTTATACCATTATAGCACGAGCATTACATATCTTAAATTGCTTTCAGTCATACAGCCACTCGAGCTGCGCCGCCGCATAGTCAGTCTTTTATTATTTCACAAGTTTCTTTACAGCCATCTACGAACTGCATCCTATATGGTCCCTCCGGCACGCATATCTTACCGCACTCTCCATCAACTCCAGATCAGCCGTCCACGTGCACGCAACGTCACTTTCGCTGCCTCATTTTTTTCTCGCACCACCGCGGACTGGAATAGCCTTCCCGCTGACATTGCAACAATAACCCGTCACGCGAACTTCGCGCGCAGAGCTTACAGCTATTTGTCATAATCATAACGCATGATTACTTTCTGTCTCACCAAACGTTGTACCCACCCCTTATATAATGTCCCTAAAAAGGGTTCTTTAAGGAATTCTATTCGACAAACTAGGCCCTGTTATGATCAAGCACATGTTACGAATTAGATGGCAGCAAAGAAGGGTAATGAATTTTGCTGAGCGTCACAATTTCAGCTGGACACTTTTCATAGGCCACGGAAACAAGACCTCACAAGATTCGCAATAGTGCTTGCAGCGCGATGCAGCCAAAAAACAAAGGAAACTGGTCACTGCGCGAATTCTTATGTCAGACAAAAAAACTGCATGGGTTCAAGCTTTACTCCTTTGGGCATGGCAGCAGCGCCATATTTGGCTGACAGATACGCATGGGGCTTGTTTACGCCGGCGATGCGCTCAGAAACTGCGGCATTCCTCTCTACTGCACTAACAGCGACATTAAAAACTCCCTCTCACACGGTTATGCCGGTTTAACAGCACGTGCTAATAAAAATCTGGCTACTTACAGTGAGACCAAGGTGTGCAATGTTTTGGGCATGCATATAGTTGAGGCCTTCCAGGATCTGTTTTATGTAGTTTGCGATTTGATGTTCCGACACTCTGTCTTGGCTAATGATATTGTCCAGAAGTGGGCCACCACCGCAGCTGGAAACAACTGTCAAGGTAAAATCTATGCTAAACGCTCCAGGAAAGTGAATTGAGAGAATTGTATTTCAAGTTGGGCACAAAACTGAAAGAATTTCATCTGCAGACGTTCACATGCGGTAATGATTAGGTGCAGTTTGAACATTACCCGTCTAAAACTCCTGATATTAAACTTCAGAGATTTCGCATAGCGTGCAGCTGTTAGCATTTTAGAAAAGACGCGCTTACGAATACGCGTCTGATTTCCTCTAGACTGGTACCCTGACGCTAAGCAGGCTGGTAGACGCAGGCGTCGATGTCTATTTTCGACTTGTGAAGTGAGCTGGAAATAGTAGCTTTACCAATGAAAGGTGAAATGCGCCTCGGCCATTCCGTACTGCAGAATCTGACATCGAACTAGGGTAAATCATTCCTAACGATACAAAAGCCTGATAAGTTCATGCGACCTTAAAGCCTTTCACTCTCCTTTATAAGGCACCTACGACTCAGGGTGGTAAAAATAAAAAAATCAATTATTTATCTTCACATGGGCCTTGAAAATATCAGCATCGCATCTTATGCGCTAGAATAGTAGGTGAGCCATGTTTTTTTCCTACTTCCTAATTACAGAACGGGCTCGCAGCGTCTTCGGCGCTGTACTTAGCTACAGACACTGACGTGCACCTGAAGTTGACGAAGCCGAAAGCAAGGCAGAGAGAGCGACACTGGAAGCTCCGTACGTGTTGAGTGTTTGCAAACAACGCAACATCAAGGGGCTTCGCCTGTTAGGTAATAATTCCCATTTTGGTCTTTCCTCCCGCCTTTCAGTGATGTTCCATGTCCTAACCGAAAACTCCCTCAGTTGTACTTAACATTCCCTATTTCAGGTCCTTTTCCCCCGAACAGCTTGAAATCCCTTTTCGCCAAATTTAACGTTCATATTCCCTGAACAAGAGAAAATTTCTCGACTGCAACATCACTGATGTTTTTTCGCAGTATGAGTGTACGCCTTATGCAGGTTAAGCAGGTTTCCGGCCGAGAAGTTGACGCCGCTGCGTTTCTTCTCGCAATGATAGCAGCTGTCGTAGCTGCTCGGTCACGCTATCTGCGGCGGAATATTTCACCTGCCACGCCTTTCCACGTGCGTTGGAGACTTAGGCCTGGAGAGGTCTCGCGGTTAATTCTCATTAAACTAGAATGAGAAGGCAGCTGACAAACGCGGCGATATGACCTTCGTCGTGGACGCCGATCACGCTGGGAGCTAGCACATAGCTTTTGCAGCCAAATCTGCCTAGTAGCTTCACCGTCATCTTTACGTCTTAATGGCGGTGCACCCTTTACAGGAGGGTGAGGTAGACGAATGAAATTTTGGTGGGCTAGTTTGTCAAAAATAGTGAATAAAACTGCGCCATGGAAACGGGGACGATGTATGACTCGAGTGTGTGTGTGTCTTTACATGGGTATCGTTTCGCCCACATTTTCATCGCGCAGTTTTACTACTCTGCAGCGAGGAAGAAGAGGGCGCGGAAAAATGCCGAGGCTAAGAAAACTTTCTTTGCAGACAAAGTAATTGAAAATCCTGGGAAACGTGGAGCTACGCGACTCGCTGTGACTATGAGAATGAATATGCTCAGTGCGCTTGGCCTGTTCCGTTGAGCGCGAAGAGCTCACAGGAAAGCCGCTGGGTACCTCTACAAAAACTGGCGAGATGAGTTAACGCAAAACCTGGTGCCTTTCTTCTCGAGGTCTGAACTTGTAAGCTTACGAGTGATAGGCATTTTCAATGACGAAAATGTATGCTGAACTTTCACGCTTCGGAATGCGGGAAATGGTATACACGGCAGCCTCCTCGCTAATAAAGCAATTAATCAAAGCAGCAATCAAGCTTCTACAAGTTCAGTACCCTACTTATTGACGTTTCCTCCAGATACCTTTGTTTAAAATGAACTGAGCAGCGCAAAGGATACAAATCAGTGATCAGTGACATGGAATTCTTTGTTTCAAATGCGTCCCAGAGCCGAAGAAGTCGAGGGTGGCAAAGCTGGTTCATCATATCCAGCTCAGACTTCATCCAGTCCTTGAATTGACCTCTTCCATGCATGGTTTTAGCACCAAAACTTCTGCCTGTTGAACGCTCCACGGCGTGATACGTAACACCTTGTGTACCCCTGTAGAAAAAAAGAACGAGTTTTAGCTGAGCTTAAAATGTAATCGGGCGGGTACACAAACAATGGCAGCAAAATAAGCCATCGCTTACCTTCCAAGCTCATCACCAAGGTTGTAGTAGTCCTCGAGATGCGTTGATTTAGGCCTGATAATCTTTGGTTGGCGATACGTCCTCCAGTCAAACTCGGATTCGGATTCTGGAGGGCAACCAAAAGATCGCATTTTCTCTCATAAACAGGAGGGAATTTTAGGCAGACACCCAAAGCATACATGACAAGGCTTCACCACAGCCGTACTGTTGTAGCAAGTTTATAGCAGTCGCGCTGACGCAATAATATGCTTTCGCCATATTACATGAGAAAAAAACATACTGCAAAAGTGTTCAGCGACGCGCGCACACGCAAGTAGGCTGCCAATGACTGGAGACCCAATGGGCCAGAACATATGCAACTCATTCAAATGGGACTTTGGAAATCATTGCTGTGACAATAGGAGCAAGCGTTTTCCTTGATGCATTGACCATGTTTATCTGTGGTAGCGTATTGTCCCCGAAGTTAATGTTAAATACTATGTCGTCGGAGCAGCTGTTTCTCTCCGCTTATTGCACAACTGCTTTGGCTGGTCTAGACTGGCCGTACTGTGCACTTTAAATCTGTGCCTCGTAAATGTTCCGAACAAGTTATGCTTTCTTCCACAGTAGTGGATATGTAAAGAAGAGATAAGTTAGCCCTGTGACCGAGGTCATAATTACCGCTCAGTCTGTTATAATTATCATCCAGCAAGACAAAAGTATATTGCGCTTCGGGGAGGGGGCTGTAAGATAGAAATTGAGAAAGAAGGGTGTCTAGAAGGTACTCTCCCTGTGAATGTGGCGCTAAAACTTTGCTGGAAGGAGGCAAGGGTAATGAGGACAGCGTCTAAAAATGCAGTCTCAAGTTTGGGAAGGACAGGGGGCCAGCCGGGCGAAAAACATGCATGTCATTTGTTTCAGTCTCTTATTTAGGTGGTATAATTACATTTTAAAAATAATGTTTCCCTCCAGTTATGGTCGGCTGTCAGGCTACACCCCCTGCAGAGCTATCGCTAATCGCTGCGGCCGCAGATGGCGACTGGCATAACGCGTGGTTCTTGTAAGAGTACTGAAAGGATCGCAATACCGCGCACGCGATGAACGTTAGCCTCTTACCTTCAATGCTCAGCATAGCCGAGCAGGAGGCCGTGCCAGCAATGTTGGACGCGGAGCAAGAGTAGAGGCCAGCATCGGCTGCTATGGAGCCGTTCAGCGCCAGGATGCAGATGTCAGGCGCCTCCCAGATGATGTTAACGCGGGAGGTGTTGCAGATGGGTTGCCAGTCCTTGAACCATTTTATCTTTGGGTAAGGCTTACCGATGACGCGGCACTGAAGCTCGCCACCGCGACGGAGCATAATAGTTGTTGGCTCCAGTCGTTTAGTGAATACTGGCTCCTCTGTAAATAGGACAAGTTGGTTCATGCATGTCAAGGTGAGAACGCCAGGAGCGTACTCGCATGTGCCTTTTACGCGTTACTGTCAAAGAATGAAGTTCTTACAGGCACGCAAGACAAAGACGCACTATGCGCGCACTCTTCGGAAAGGCCTCTCATGACATGCGAGTTGAAACAGCGACTGAATACATCTCCCCCAAGCAGGTGGTGTGCGCACACGGAAGCCAGTGCAGTGATTAGAAACGGGAAGGAATTTTCGCAAGATTGGAGCTGACAACTGCCGATATTACATTCCGAGCAGCTCGTCTTGCGGGTCAGAAAGCCTGCAAGTTTGCTTACCGGGCAAGAAATTAATCAGCCCTTTATCCTTTTCCTGGCATCACAAGGTGCTCACAGCGTTAAGGGAAAAGGCAGTGGTATCAATGGGAGCATGTGCTCACAACCGTGCCCAAATTTACGCACACGAACATACACATACACATACGAGAAAAAAAAAAAGAAGCGTGGAATGAAATTTGGAGGCTAAATTTCTCGCAGAACTACTTCACTCCCAAAGATTACCTCTATAGTCTTCGATTATCAGGAGTGCCTGCGCGGTTGACCGATCGGAATGAATTGTTCAGCCAGTAGTGGTTATAGATGCGAATTGAGGTAGCGCAGGTGTGCTTGTTCTTACCTGCGAGTTCGACGTATATGGTTTTTGTGGCTTGTCCGTGCTCATTGACAGCAGTGCAAGTGTAGGCGCCGACGTTATCCTCTGTCATGCGAGAAATAAACAGCGTAACCTGGCCGTTGCGGTCCTGCATGCTGTTGTATCGTCCACCCATTTCCACCTAGAACAGCAGAACACAATGCGTATCAGCATACGCTGACACAAACGCCAATATCTAGTAAGCGAGAAGGGCGGGTTCATTTGGATATCGCATTATGATAAATTCTACCTGATATATGACAAGGCTAAGTTTTTATTCACATGCCTGATGACCCGCGCTGCTGAGCAAAACATTTATTCACTTGTGACACGGAGAGTTGGCTTCTAGACGATGCACACTGATGCATGAAATATCTGACCAGAATAAGAATTTAATTCAGCCAAAGAAAAAAAACTGTCACCTTGGTTCCCTTAAATGTCCAGGTAATTTCGGGCTGCGGGTTTCCGTACACCCAAAATTCAATGCTGACAGGATGACCACGTATTCCATACATGACGTCCTCTTCATGGCGGACGAATACAGGTGCCTCACCTGTAGAAAGAGAACAAAGTATGGCAATGAAATATTTTATTACCCTTTTCTTCACAAAGAGATACATACAGAGCAAACCGGTTGTTAAAAAGAGAAACGCAAATGCATTATTATCAGGACATTTAAAACAACATCGGTAGTACGTAGCAGCCTGATTAAACTGCCTTAAGGAAATCTCTGAAAAATAAATACACGGAAATTTTCCGTGAAGGATGGAACTGCGGGCCACACCGGGTGACGGAATTCTGTGCAGTGGACAGTCACTTCGTCTCCCTGTGACAACAGACAGGTATACTATCAGCTAACAGGTAGTCTATATTAGTCGACAACTGCAGCTCAGTGGCTATGGCGTCTGGATGTTTACCGCGAGATCGTGAGAGTTAGCGGACCACGACCGCCGCATAATAGAAACCTTCAGCATAGCGTACACCGCCTGGTATCACCGCTTACGCGGCCGCCAGCTGATAATGCACACGCGCAGATGGCGCACATACCGGCACCTGAACCGTTGGCTTCATCTGCGCATTGGCGGCTGGCGGCCGCTGTAAGGGGGGTGCGGTAGACGATATACGCTATGCTAGACCCCCTAATGTGTTGGGGTGAAATACAAAACCTTCCGTATATCGAGATTTCTGTGCATGTTGAAGAGCCAGGAATGAAAAATAATCTCCCCACACGGGGCCCCTCATTACCCCAGTGCATGCAACTCTGGAACGTGAAAAATACTACAAGTCAAAGTAGCCTTGATGACGCGTGGATTAATCAGTCTTGAAGAGTGGACGAAACTCTGAACTGGGGCCGTATTCTACAAGGTGTCCATTTTCCCTTGTCCATTTCGCGTCCATTCGGTCCTCTGTCATTGGTCACTCAGATATACCCGCGGCTTTCAAGCGCGTGCGGGAAGTGACCCGGCCATGACCCGGGAAGTGACCCGGTTGGCGGCTGGACCTCACCATTGTCTGCGTATTGCATCCAATTTCAGCCAATGGTGAGGTCTGGTTGTCAACCATCCAATGGTCACGTCGCTTCCCACACGCGCTTGAAAGCCGCGGGTATATCTCAGTGACCAATGACAGAGGACCGAATGGACGCGAAATGGACAACGGAAAGTGGACAGCCTATAGAATACGGCCCCCAGTGTGTCGCTACTGAAGGCCCCGGGGCGAAAATTTTCAGGAAGTCTCCATAGCGTTTCGCACTTGACCGACTGGAATGAAGGCTAGAAACGTACGTATAGCGACATTCACGTTTACCCAGTTGTGGTGCTCGCTTTGTACAGCTCACTAAAGCACCGATAAAGGCAGTACATCTCGTGGCTTTGGAGCAAATAGCAAGATTGTTGATCACCTGGAGTTGCTCCTTTTGGAGAGTGTAGAAATTCGGCCTCCGACGTGTAATAAAACAACAAGACAAAAGTAACAACAAAAAACAACACTTGCCCACTGGGCTACGCCTTGTATACGAGTATAGCACGCTGTTCCTACCCAAGCGATAATTTTTCCTAATCTGTCCTCAAACATGACTAGAAGGACTTAACTAAAGAACTGCAAACGGAAATCCATGTTCTTGTTAAAAGGCTGTTAGAAGCTTCGAGATAGCAATATACTGACTAATAGAACAACATGGAAGATATAAGGGTGATGATTTCGTCATGAGACGAACAGAATGAAGAAAAAAAAACAAATTTCTGAGTTCCCGCTTCGAGTTATTGATCAATTCGCTCCCGCTCTACCATAAGCTTGCCGCCTCGGTTAGCTCAGTTGGTAAAGCGACTGCTCCGGTGAAGCGGTGGTCCCGGGTTCGAACCCCGGACCAGGACGAATTTTTCTTTAACTACGAAGTTTCTGAGAAAGCTGTATAGCTTTCCTTTGTAGCCGTATGACTGCGCTCGGGTGGATGACAATGAGTAATTACTCCCTTATTACAAATCTACTCCACCTTGGGGGATTCCCCTAAACATTTGACATTTGACCAATACCTTACCTGCTACGAGAGCGGGAAGTCGCTAATTATCCTGTGAGCGATATGGGTTAATCATCCAAAAGAAAAGAATATTACCTGGCTTATCTAGCGGAGGGTGCGGAATATCGAAGTCTTTTGGCTTGAATTCTTTGGGGACGGGCGGAGATCCTCCAAGACGGCTTCGGTGAGCAGTCACGTAGGGCGAGGGGTCGCTGAGTCCGTGCTTGTTGCCGACACGCACCCGGAAGCGGTAGTCCTTGAAAGGTTCCAGGCCCCGGACATCTAGCTGCGTGTCCTTGACACCTGTTGAGCGAACATGGCGTTCAGAACACACGTGTGGCCTCGGCAAATCAACGTATGTCTCACTGAGTTCACCATTCTTTTCTAGCTTGATTCGTCGAAGCCGGCTTGGAACGCCAGCTGCTGTGCGCAGCAAAGTTTGCGCTTAGAAAAGTTTATTTCTTGATAAATGTAACTAACGCATGTTACGCAGAAGGAGCAAAGGATAAAACTGCGAATAGATTGACTGGCCCCGGTGCTGTACAAAAGCGGCCCTTGGCGAAAAAGGTGCATATACACAACAATTCTGGACAAAAGCATTTTTGAGCGGGAAACCGTTTATGAACGCCACTTTTTCATATAATTTAAGATTTCGCTACAACAATCAATATACCCGCAGATCACCTGACGGCAGTCTTGCATTTTTTTCTATTAATGTTTTTGCTATCGTCCAAAGCGCGCCCCATATGTTTCATAAGGCAGTCTAAACTGTTCGATGCGATCGATGGAAATACTTTCAAAGAAAGATTTTGCTACATATCAGAAGAATGAACCATTACTTTCAATATTTCCATAAAAGTATCCTACAATTTTTCAATTTTCAAAACTGTTGTCCGAGAATATTGGACATGTAGACCTAGACTGCAATACAACACAATGCACTTCAACACAAGTCAGAACTGCAAACACAAATACCGCAAAAACAAACAAACAAACAAACAAACAAACAAACAAACAAACAAACAAACAAACAAACAAACAAACAAACAATGTAAACGACAAAAATTATGAAACTGATAAAGAACGACATGGTGAGGTAAAAAAAAGCTGAAAATTCGACATCAGTATCGCTAGAAAGCATACTACAGGGAAAGTCTCTTAGGGTGCTTATTTAAATAGGTGTGTCACTGCTTTGTTTAAGCTTGTTTAATATAGACGACAACGTGCGCTGTAACACTTGTACATTGTTATGAAACATAGGAAAATAGTACTTAGTAGTTCATACAAAATCGCACCTCCAATCATTGGCGCGGGTTCGAAGCTCGAATCGCGCAAATAAAGTCGGTTTTCTGGAACAAGGAGCTACGTTGCAAGCACAATGAAGCATTGAATTCTTTGTTGCAGTCTTGTGGTGAAACCAGCATCATACTCGGCGTCAGCAGTACCTTTTGTGAATAATGTTTCAATATTTATACGGATGAAAAAACCCCAAAACAGGAAGAGATAAAGAAAACAGAAGATATAAAGCAGCTGCTCAAGGGAAATGCTGGATGCTGGAGGTTTTTCCTCATTTTTGTTACGCGGTTATTCACTGCAGGACACAAGGGGCATGAAAAAAAAAAAAAACACTGTCGTTGGAACTGTTGTAGTGTTTTCGTAGCGACCGCTAAGAACGCGCAATTAGTCCTATGATGGCAACGGTGAAAAGGGCACGTGTTTAAGCGTGCGTGCCTCCAATAGGCCTTCCAGCCGAGCGCTTGTTTGGGTAAGAAGAAGAAATGCGGAATCCGACAATGACTGCAGTGCCATCTCATTGCGGCATATGCACCAACAAAACGAGCGTGTGCTGCAACAGTAACTAAGTCAGCCAAAACATTACTCGGCCGAAAGCTGATAGAACTGGTTTGAAACCGTGCCATTTACAAGAAACTATCACTTGATGTTCCATAGAGCCGTTGTCGAAGAGTTGAATGATCGTGACAAAGAATAGCATGGTACTTCTTTTTTAGTATTGTGGCGACAAGAATTAGGTGCTGCAATTATTTAACGAATCACATTCTGAGAATAAACAACCTTATTCAACCAATAATTAGATCACAAACTTCTTTGTATCCAGTGGCTCTAATTATTTACTAGCAGCCGAGCATGCTATCTAAAGAAATGTTGTCAGAATGGCTTTTCGTTCGACCTTCTATTTATGCTACAGAGTGTGAACCTTGCCTTTGTTACCGCTGAGTACAACTCAAAGCCTTTGAACCATAAATGCCCGGTCCTTCGCCGAGCGCAGTGTGAGGCACGTATAGAACGCGCCAATGCGAAGCGCGCAGGGTGCTCACCGGACTTGTAGGGCGACCAGTTTCCGTCGGGCAGTGGCGCCATCTCGACCGTGTAGCTGACCGGGATGCGGGACTTGGTGGGCAGCGAGGGCTTCCAGCCCAGGGTGAGGTCGCGGTCCGTCATGCGGCGGATGTAGGGCTTGTCGGTGAGCGGGTCCGGCACGCCTGCGTAGTACGGCTCGGGCTCAAGGTCGGGCCGCGTGATGCGGTCGTACGGCCTATCCAGGTCGTCGTAACGTGGGTGGGGTGGGTGGCGAGACTTTGGGTCGTAATCGGGCCGGTCAAAGTCCCGGGACGGGAGGGGCGACGTGGGCGGCAGCTCATGCGAGTAGGGCCCGCTGTAGGGCTCACGCCGGCGCTCGTCTCGCGGCGGCGGCGCCCTATAGCCGTTCACTTCAGGGTACTGTCGTGGGGAGGGAGATCTACCGCGCCGCACGTCTGCAACATACAGAGAACACATGCACGGTGCAGGGATTCTGCTCGTACTGTGCAGGAGTGACGCATGCATCACTGCCACTACTAATCGCGTGCACTGCGCGCAAGGAGAGCATTACACATGTGGCACAACATTCTTGTTTGCAACTTGCTCGTCGGCACACAAGTGCTTGCTTTCGTGCCTATGCAGATAAGCAGAAAATTACCTGGAGCCCCGCAGTGCCTTGCTTCCCCGTAGACACAAAACCTGTGCGTCTTGGCGTGTGTAGAGCGGCCGTTTTCCTTCGAAAAGGCTGCGATGGTGCTGCTTGCCTCATGACTACTAAACTCTAGGTTCTTTAAAAGCCCTGTCCACATGAGCGAAATTCGGTTCATGCTATAAAACTTGTCTTTGTGCTTACTGCCGCCAGCATAAAAGGTATGACTCGTTGCTTGACCTTAGTGCTCAGACATTGAAAGAAAGGCAAACGACAGCGAGAAAATAAGCATAATTTTGTGTCGGACTTTCTGTTTTAACAATAACTGAACAGCCACTTCAAGTTTGTTTGCACTGTTGGCTGATTAGGGGGTGAAACGTCGTAAGCCTGAGGGCCAAAACGCTTTCTGACTTAAACCACAAATTTTAACGTGAGAAAACATCACGGTTATGTTTGGCATAGGAACACGTTTCCTTTCTTTACATTGCATTCTTCATTCTCGTCATGTATAGCGCTGAGTAGAGGATAGCAGCGATGCGGCAGTGTCGAGACTGTTCGAACGTCCATATTAGTGTCGTGGCGACCAAACTGCGCTGTGCGATTCCTCGAGATACCACCGAAAACAGCTACTCTTTATCACCCGGAATGACTTAAGGCCATGATAGCCTGACAAAATGTGAGTGCTTAGTGCGCCATTAATTTGCAGAAAACAGTGGGCAAAGTTTTTCAGCACGATTGCCACATCGATGGGCGCAGCCCTGTGCCCTGGTGCTATCCGCTTAGGACCTGACGCTATTGTTCGAGTTCCGGATTTGGTCTAGAGGCAAAAGCAGGACTGAACACGTGCTCGTACGCGTCCTCGCGACCCGCTCTTTGGGGTCGTAGAGCGGTTGTGCCTTGGTTGTAAAGCATGTTGGCCATTGCGACTTTTTTTTTATTTCTAAAAAAAAAAAAGACAGATGCGAGGTCATACAGATACATCAGGGTACTGAAACAACGAACATCTTCTATACTAGGCTACCACTACGGTGACTACGGTTCTGCGTGCGTCAAACAAACAAAAGTGCACTGACGGTGCTGTCATGCAGGATTTAGGAGGAAGACATTCCTTCACGGTTCATCTACTTTCAAGGGACACGCAAACAGAACGGCAAACCGCGCAACTAATCAGTACTCCGTGGGCTGCAAGAGAAAGGCTGTAGCTTATAGATAAGAAAAGGCATTGTAATAAAACGCGAAGAGCAAAATATACCTATTAAAGTGGTACGGTAACTAGCAGCTTATCAAGCCCAGAGTAACACGGGTCTTTTTCACGATGTTCATCGTTCGCTCTTTCGCTCCTAATAGTAATCACGTACGAGATACATGACTGGCGGCTAGCTGTCGTCAGTACTGTGCGGCTTATATGGTGTCACAAAATGAAATAAGGGTTTCCCTAGCGTCAGAGTCCAGCAAGGATCTTACCAGTCTTTTCAGGAATGTCGCGGCTTGGGTACTTGTCAGTCGACGGTCGTCGCTTTCCGTCGTCGTACGGACCTGAAAATCATAACTTCGTGAAGAAAAAATATTTTGGCACAAATTTTGGAACTGAATGTGCATTATACAAAATGATTATTGTGAATAAGAGATATAGCTTCTCTTAAAACACAGTGAGATATCAACACCGTATTCTTTCGTACTTACAGATCTAGAGGAACTTAAGGAACCATTCGCCACACCATGCATGTAGATATTACTGGTCATGCGACGGTGTGCTGTAGTGTTTTAGAAACAATCGTTTTCAGTATGAAACATAGGCCACGTCAGGACATTATTCTACGTACGGCGAACTACCGGATGATTATTTGTAAGTCCGCCTTATCGTCGCTTTCCTGTTAGCGTCCGATTGTTAATGTATTAGAACAAATTCAAGTTTAACGGTGGTGGCACCCCAGTGAATATTCTTTAACATTGTGGCGAGCTTAGAGACACACTCCTTTATCAATTCGGTTCGAAATAACACATCTATTATGTGCGAACTGTGGGCGTACATAGTAAATCGCGAGGTACCATCATTCAAACTGGGCAGACATTAGATAATGATAACAGTCGCATATTATGGCAGAGTTGCCACAGGGTCTGTAACGGATCTAACTGAATGGCCCTGTTACATAGACAACCGTGATGTACGTTCCAACCGATAATTACATACTACAGGGTTCAGTTGCAAGGTGCCACTACAGGTTTTGTCGTCAAAATTATACTTACCTTTTCGCGGGTTGTGTTGAGAGACGTGATGCAACGATCATTGTGAATGTCAAGACGAAATGCGCAGCTCGAGTGATTAAAATTTTGGCACGAGCAGCATTCGCAAGCGAATTTCGTGAGCAACATTCTCCATGTTGTAGTCTGCCGCGTTAAAGCGAGCATGGAACTGAAAGTATAATAGCTGTTCAGCATCGGAGCAGAATGGCAGCAATAGTATATATAATTTAATTGATAAAACAATCCAGAAATGAAACTTATACATAGAACCTAATAGCGAGCAAGCTCTTTGATATATGACAAGAAAAGGTATTCGGCCGAAACCTCTATTTTGTGCAACTATCTTGTTTTCAGCTTTTATGTGTAGTGTTTCCGAGGTTGAATAATGTTCAGCGCTTAAGGTGGACTTGTGAGCAAATAACTTATTTGGGTACTCAACGTTTTAAAAGCTGTAGGAGCAGTTACATTTATGTAACCCACTCTGAGGAAGCGTAAGTTAAGTTTAGGGAATATTTTGCTGTGGGAGCTTTATTTCCTGTTGGATCTCTGAATGAGATTTGATGAGTATTCTGAATTCGGCGGGAAAAAAACAATACTTGCGCGCACTCCACTGCAAGCCATTCCTAAAGTCACTCAAAATGTTTGAGCTGTGCTTCTTTGCTTGCACCAAATGTGCCTAAGTAGGCAAAATACGAAGGATTTATTTTAGGCTAATGAGTGACCAGTATCTGAGACGGGAATGTAATGTTCGCGTTACTTCTTAACGACGGGTATGTAAGGTGAATATATCAAACTTTAACACAGTACATAAATATGCAGCAGATGTATCATTAAATTACGGCAGAGTTATGGCGTAAACGGCGTGCAGTGGTTACTTATAAAGCACCTACGGCTACTCCTTCCAAAGCTAGAGTGTTGCCTACACAAAAGTTTCAGGTCACCGAGCTCCCGACACAGCCCAACAAGGTGGCATACCGCCGTGCCAACATTTTTTTTTTTACGGCAGAAAGGATTCGTCTTTTGAATAACTTCTCTTTTTGGCAGTGGAAGTAACTTTTGTGTAAGGTAACACTGCTTTTTTAATAGAGAAATCCACAAGCCAGAATCGGTACAGAAGACCACCTTTAATGGCAATTATGTTGTGAACAAGACAGTAGATATACATTCGATTATTTAGTACATGGTTCTGTACACACTTAGAATTTATCTACACACTGGCACTGTTGGCATGCCTCGGTGAGCTCGAGAAGTTAGTATATTTTATAGGACTTATACAACTGAAAAAATAGAAGTTTACATACATACAAGGTCTCAGGACAAGAATAAAATCAACACTGAACAACTTTACCTTAGAAGGTCCACTCAAACATAATGGTTTCTCCGACGGTAAATCTTGGCTGTGGAACGCCATCGTTCTTTAACCCTGAACAAGCGCAGGCTGTTAGGGTTACTGCAAGGCCACTAGTGTTACACCGAATAGCTGCATTGCAAAAGAGAGTTATTAATGCAGGAGAAGAGCTTCATATTAAGGATATATCTCGGGAAAATAGACTGTGCGCTCAGCAATAGGATGCGATCAAACCTTAGCAAATACGACTGCTTGGTACGACTACTCGAAATATTATTAATTAGTGTGCGCCTATTTGAGAAGTTCTTCTCTGAATGTTCTTGTGACAAAATAAGAAAAAAGTTTTTGGTAAGGTGACTTTTCCAAGAGGGCCGATTTGAGTGGACCTGTTTCTAAGCCATGCCAAGACGAAATATGAGAAATGTGCATGGAAACATGCTTGCTGATTGTTGAGTCTGCATTTAGTCGCGAGATGACCCGTAGAACAACAGAACCTTAAACTATTATTCAGCATAATGAATTCTCAAAAATTTGCTCGACCTTCTACATTATATGTTTAATTTGTTAACAACATGACACTGTGACTATTAATTTTATTTCTACCACCTTATCTGTAACACTAACAGTAGTCACGAATGTGCCGACTGACAGTTTTCACACAGAAAGAGGAAGAATCAGCACACGCGAGGCTAGTAATAATGTACAAAACATGTTTAACAAAACCAGTATTGTGCCGCTTGAATATTCTTGAACACGTCACGTTAACGCGTCAGCATTTCGCTGCTTCGCTGGTATATTACATGTGTTGTTCACCGCCAATGTTCGGCGTTGTTTCCTCGATAAGCACACAAGGTACACGATTTTAGGCGTATAATCTGCAGCCTGCAGCCTCATCGGTGTCAGGCAAACTGCAGCTTTCACGTCGCGGCTTTCGATAGAAGGATTCGGGTAGCGTTAGTTTTGTTAATGAATGCAGGTTGGTCGTTGTCTCTAAACACGAGTAATGATTATCCTTAGAAGAGCTCGTAAACTGTAAGCACTTTCGTCTGAGCGAGTTGGTGCATAACAGCAATTAAACTCCGTATCCTTTTTTCTACGTTCGTTTCAATTTTCGCAAGAACTATGAAGAGCAACCTTTTCATGTACTTTTGGTGCTGGACTATCACAAAAGAGTAGATACAAATACGAGTTATGTACACAAGTAAACAGTCCACCTTTCAGTGTGCATTCGGGAATGCGTCAGCCCGCGCGTTTGTTAAGAGGAACGCTGAGGAAACAAGGCCGTTCAAGCCGTAGAGGATCGAAGCAAACACTGGACACCTGCGCCAACCAAGCTCCGAGGCCGGATCCCCGCGGCTTAGCTAGGCTCTCAGAGGTTGCACTGCCTTTTCGCGCACGTGAACACAAACTGGTTGAGGCCATCAAAGAAAGGGACATCTTCGCACGGCGCAGGGCCTTCCCTCTGAGAGAGTATGACCACAAGCATGGACGCGACAATGCCCACGACAACGAGGCACGGCACAAGCGGATCCATTTGCAGCAGCTGCGAATGCCACAGAAGTAATTCCTTACTCTCGACCCTCAGGGTGGCCATGCAGGTGTCACTTCCGTACGGGTTGTAGATGGACGCTCGGTACTCTCCAAAGTCCTCCGGCTTGCAGTCGCGGATGGTCAGGCGCAGGTTTCCGTTGGGTTCGAGCTCTGTTTTGTGACGACGAGTAAGTTCCAGTTCCTCGCCGTCCTTGAACCTGGCAGCAGAAGCACAATAGACGGACCGCAATTTAAAGGTGCTATTTTGCTGCGTATTCACGACTTCGATCTCCCTGTTTAAGGTCAGGTTGTAAGTGACCACAGTATGTACGCTCACTAGCCATGGTAGACAACAACGTGATAGCCAAGGTCTTGCTGGACAAGGTCACGGACTTAAGACAAATTTTTGAATCAGGCCCCGCAATTTTTAAACATGAAATTATCCGTTGCTCAACTAAATTTGCATCGTGCACATGCGAAACCGGGCGCGACTTAGTACACTTCTCGCAAAATCACGAGAGGAGCTCTGTCGGACATTTAAATAACGTTGCGCTCGGATTCCCATATGAGCGAGAATGCCTATAATTACGGTTTTTTCTCTGAAAGCCGATGACATGTTGAGGTGAGAACGCTCACAACACTTACCATTTCACCTCGGGCAGCGGAGTACCGGCGATGCGCGCGGTGAACGTGGCTGTGTCACCCTCAGGGATCCTCAAGTTTTCAAGCCGCTTTACGAATGATGGCGGCTCTCCCTTTTCTCTGCAGAAGGGCGGTAATACAGCATAATAAGCAAAACTGGCATGGATAAAAGCGAGAATGTTCACACAAACAGAGCGCGCGAAACACAACCATTACATTTTTTTTCTATCTAGTTCAGAATGACGCCGCAGGGTGTTTTGCCTTCGGGAGGGCTATAGAGCTAAATTTGGGTGCAGGGGAAGTACCCTGCGCGAGACTGCAATCAAAGCGGATGGCTGGTATGGGAACGTATTATATTTTTGTCTTGAGAATATACAGCGCGGTAAAATTGTCTTTTGCTCACGGATTTCCATGTACCTCTGAATGCTCCAACGTAAGGCGTAAATGCGATGTAAACAGGCGAGCAAAGGGCATCCGACTGGAGTGCACAAATACATAAAAAATGACGGCGGGTTGTACGCTAACGAAACCAACTGAGATGCAATCCCCACCCTCAGATATTTCGCCCAATTCTCCAAGGAATAGGACAAAATAGTTGAGTTTTTAATAAGTGATTCAATGGTCTAGGCATAAGTTGGAAAATTGAAAGAGACGTTAAGAAAGACTCCGCGAAAGTGCTTCCGTGTAGCCGGCGAAGGTTATTATCACACCGCTTGACGGCGCGTCCGCGCGCTGCGATTACCGCGGTCTTGAGCGCACACTTAAATTGAACGACTCTGAATTTGTGCTAGAGTCAGGATAAGCGCCAGCAGTTGTGGACGCACTCCGGAATAAGCATGGACAAAGTTATTACTGTGTTGTATATGATAACCGACGTAAGGAAACGATCAACGCAGTGAACAAAAACGTAAAGCCTTGTCTGGAAATACGCGCCTGTGTGCATCGCTTCATATGTTATAGCTGTCATCTAGAGTAGCCTGTCAGACTTCTTATCCGGCAGACCTCTCCCGTACACTTTTGCGTGGTCTAGGAATGAACCTAACAGCATTTTTACGGTGTGCGCTCGACATCGTGGCATTTGTGATAGCCACGCGTTTTATGAAGGAGCATTCTCTTAATATATTAAAATTTTAGGATTTTTCATTTGACCTAAAGGAGCAAGACGTAAAGTTACAATCAATCAATCAATCAATCAATCAATCAATCAATCAATCAATCAATCAATCAATCAATCAATCAATCAATCAATCAATCAATCAATTGACTGATTGATTTATTAACTAGGCGTGTGGAAGAATACTGACGTCTCAGATACACCGTAACAACAGACAGTTCATTCCATTCGCGTAGTTACCTATTTACTTTGAGATGGGACAACCTGCATGGCTAAACGTCCGAGTCTCTGAAGGCTGCCTCATGAAAAATATTACTCTGAAGAATTTTTACATACCGTTAGCATGAAATAAACGACGCAGAATTTGGCAGGAATGGTTCCGGAAAATCAAGTTAAATCTCAAAATTTTTGCAATTTCTCTAGTGGCACCAAAAAAAGCCTTCGCGCTGAAAAGTCGCTTGACTGCATGCTGTCATTTTGGTTGAAAACTTACTGAAACGAAACCAAAACCAAACAACGGCGTGGCCCTTTCGTGAGTGTTTCTAGCGCTGAAGACAGCGCGATACATTTGGGAGCTTCCTTAGTCACAGTGCAGCAAGGTACACGATAAGAACCAGTCGCCTGCGCTGCCGTAAAACATCTTGTAGCGGGTATCAGTATCATAATGTTTTTTTTCTTCCTCGGCACCTGATGAATTGAGTGGACGATGCAACATTTATGATGGTTATGTGACTGTTTCCTCTAAAAGGCAAATGGGATGCACATACCTGATTGTGATCCGGCCACTGCACTTGTCTTCACCCACGGGGTTTTTCGCCAGGCATTCGTACACGCCACAATCCTTGCTTTCTGGCCAAGGAACGGTGAGCGTGCAGACCTCTCCTTCCTTGCTCATGGTGTACCTCATGCTTGGTTCGATTACTTTTCCGTTGAAGCGCCAAGTGATCTCCGGTTCGGGATAACCCTTGACCTTGGTCACCAGCTTCAAGGGTTCATTTGGAGATGCCTAGAAGATAACCAGCAAGACCAGAGTGTGGGTAAAAAAGAAGTCGCCCTCTGGACATTGTATAGCCGACATAACAAAACGATTTGGTTCCAGGTAACTCCGCGGCGATCTTTTTTTCATTCGTCATTGCCTGAAGCACCGCAGTTACCCGGCTATCGCCTGGATCGGCTACTTGGCGGGGCGCACGATAGAAATATAATAGAATTGAAGCCAGCTATCGTTCTATTACACCAGCCCTGCCTTAGGTCATATGAAACATTCAACGCGACACAGAATCCTGTAGCATATAGTTCACGCGCCTATCTGGCAAGATATTTAGTACTACCTCCATGTCAGTGAGCCGCTTGGTAAAGTATGGCTTGCTCATGGGCGTGACGCCAACTGTCGATTTGGACGAAGCTTTCCCAGCACTGTTCGTTGCTCTGCACTCGTATCGACCAGCGTGACTCGGGAGGCTGTGTTTCGAAGAAAGCCTCGCCTGTAAAAAAAATAATAAAAGGCGTTACTGCCTTATTATAAGGCGTCGGTCAGACACCTAAAGAACGTCCAAAGTCGCAGAAAGAAAGTAGCGGACCTTGCGACCGTCGAAAGTTGTCTCAAGGTCTGTGGCACGCGGAATTGGCTTCCCGCCGAAGAACCATTCGACCTCTGGGGTCGGGTTTCCAGTAACCTTGGCTTCCAACGTGAAGGGCTCGCTTTCCATCACCTCGACGTCGTCGAGAGGAGAAACGGTTGGCTTTTCTTCAGCCTTATCGCCAGCGTCACTTCCTGCAGAGAGAACAGTCTATCGCACATGACATGCCCTAATGTTGTTCTTGCTACTGTCACTCAACGTACGGAAAAAATACTCGTGTATCTAGCACTTCTCTTTCGCGTGTAATCGTCGATTTAGTCACAGTAAGCGTTTAACCCTGCTAATTGAAATCATCGAAAGAGGTCGCGGCAATTGATGGCATTTCTTGTGTTCGAAGCACGATATCAGGTAGCATCAAATTAGATGCAGTTCGCTGTGAAGACTGACAAAAAAAATTACCTATCGTCAATGAAAGCCGTTTTTCAAGTTCACTCGGGTGTTTTCTTGCTTTGTCGTTTAGTGGTTACTTCATTTCTTGGCATTCATTTTGCATTCTTTGGTATTATCGCATTCAACTCGAATGTGCTTAAAGAGAAACGAAACAGAATCTTATAGTTACCAGCCACGGTGAGAGGAGCTTTTGTTTCTTTTTCTCCTAGAGGATTCTTAGCCTTGCAAGTGTAAACGCCAGCGTCGTCCGGCGTTGCTTTGGGAATTTCGAGGGCTACATCACCGGATGGTGTCTTGGTTTCTTTTATTTTCTTTCCGTCTGGAATCAAGGGCTTTCCATCCTTCTGCCTGCGTGCACATAAAGGAATCAGGTGGAGAACTTATGGGCAAATATTGACATTTTCCGTGCACAAAAAATAAAAGCCAGTAGAAATAAAATGGAAATAATAATGAAATGTGAAAATGAAAATAGCTGCATTTGTCGCAAAAATTACAAACACTTGAGGGTTTTGCATTAAGCCTCCCTCGATCAGTCTTAACTTCCCTTTTTTTTTCTGGTGTTAAACTGAAGTGCTTAAAAGAAAAAATATATACACCTATATAGAAAGAAAGGTAATGACGTCGCCTGCGATCACAAAAGCAGTGTTAGACAGCAGTTCATCGCAAGTTAACTTTTTCGCAGCACACAGAAAAAAATAGGGGTATGCCCGAAAGCACCGACAGCATAAATGTAAAGAAGGAAATTGCTGCGAACTCTTTTATTGACCGAAACTTAACCCAAAAGAACTGTTGCAGGCGTTGTGGCGTCAGCGATGGACGCGGAAAATACAGTTTAATAACTAGCGCCCCCTCTTACTCTGTATTTTACTAATGTAGTAATACTGCATTATAAGAATAATAAAAACTGTGCAGAAAGGAGGGGACAAGAGAGAAGAAGCACACGGGATAAGCGCAGTTCTTATAGTTTTATTGTTCTTATAATGTACCAACTAGCCCCTCACCGCACCCTTCTAGTAATACTGAAGAGCGTGCAACGGCTGCTCATTTCTGGAAGTGGCTAATTAAGAACTTAGCTAGTTAGTTGTTTGTTTTGATGATTCAAAAACTAGTGCATAAAACGATGTGACAGGACGAATAAAAAATATGAAGTTAGCGATCATCAGTCAGCAACTTACCATTCTGTGTCAGGAGTAGGCTGACCAGCGAGAGTCGTCTCAAGCCTGGCCGGGTAGCCTTCTACAACTTCAACAGGCTCGAGGGGTTTCACGAATTTTGGCGGGTCTAAAGAGTACAGAATACATGGACCAATTAGCCTAAGCAGTCAGAGGAGAGGACAAGGAAATGAAAACAACTGAGCACAACCCCTCTACTATTAAGCGGAAATCTTACGGTTCACTGTAACCGGAGCAGAGGTTCTGCATTCGCCCTCGTCATTGGCTGCAACAAGGTCGTACTTTCCGGCGTCCTCGGGCTTCACAGGGTCAATCGTCAGCGCCACGTCTCCGCCAGGTGAAGTGGTCGAACGAATGCGGTTGTCTTCAGGAAGCTCTTTGCCATCTTTGATCCTGGAATTCAAGAGGTGTAGCACTTGAGGCATTTCTGTTGTTACAGCTTTGCCTACAACCGAGAAAAAATGTCGTCTAAAATACTCCGGCTGCAGTAACTGCCCAACGTGCACTTTATTTCGTGGCATTTGTAAGCACCTAGAGCTCTCTTTACGGCAAGGCGACTTATTATGGGTACACTCTGCGAAGAAATCATACTTATCCTGTAGAAGACGAAGAAAAAATATTCCCTCTTATTCTTGAAGCTTCCTCTTCTGTCGGGACAATTTTCCTAGGAGCGGTTACCAGACTTCAACATCAATCGGTCGCTAGTGCTACGCCATATGCCCGAGATAAGTTCGGCACTTAGCGTTTGAAAATGAATGCTGCCGAAATCTTGTTGTCGTGCCTGTTCTGAATTCAATGAGTACCTGCGATGAATAAAGTTACAATGCAAGTTTTGCATTTTTGGGAAGCTTGGTAATAATAGCAGTTGACCGATTTTTACGTGCCAAAGCCCAGTTAGCGACAAGGAGGCACGTCGGTGGCGTAGTGCTTCGGGTTATTTTTGAAAATTAGTTACAAGAAGTTACAAGCACTTCTTGCTAGGCTGGTTGCCTGATGGTTTTAAATTGACAAAAAACTGCGCTAACACACAAGACAGACACAGGAGACGAGGTTGACGGGACTGGCGCAAGCCCCGTCAACCTCGTATTCTGTGTCTGTCTTGTGTGCCAATTTGTCGTCAATCTGAGACTTCTTAACGTTCGCCGAAATCGCAGTGCACCCGCGTTTTTGCATTCGATTCCATTCAAATGCGGCAGCCGTGTGGCCAGGATCGTGCTCTGGAGCAGGGTGCTCTAGCAAGTGAGCCGCTGCTCAGGAGAAATTTGTTAGCGCACTGAAAAACGCCTGGCTGATGTAACTCAACTAATTGTTCAATAACGGTACTTTCAAGGTAACAGTCACAGCAAGTGTCAATTTGAGAGTCTCGCTTTTGGCACATTACACAGGACAAAATAAAGGCGTTTACCATTTGACATCTGGCATGGGGTCTCCAGATACTTTGGCCTCCAATTTCCCAGGTTCACCTTCAGTGAAGACCGCCGGCTTAAGCTCCTCCACAATTTCAGGCTCGTATTTCGGGAGCTCTGGAAGATAAAATACGAAAAGGGCGCTTGCATTACGCCATGAATAATTGTTTGCTTCAAGCATCTGCACTGAATCCTGCTTCTCAAGAAAAACAGAGAAAATGGCGGTCATCCGTATCATAGCGACAATTAAATTTATTTTTCAAGAGAAGAATAAAATCTCAAGACTCCTTGACAATTAAATTTATTTTTCAAGAGAAGAACAAAATCTCGAGACTCCTTTTATACCATGCAAACGGCATGTTCGTGCCCAGAAATTCTGGACAAGCGAACTTTTAAGCAGGAAAGCAAACAAGAGAGGGGGGATGAGGGGCTCGTTATAAATATGAGAGAAGCCAACAGCCACAGAAACCAAGGGACGCGAGGGATTTTTAATTTATTTATTTGGTGCTGTTGTTCGGTTAAGAATATTACTGAATATGTTACCGCTTAAAGCTAATTTATTAGAAAAGCAGAAGAAAAAACAGCCACATGCCGCCGGTTGTTTAGCGGGAAGTTGTTTATGAACGCAATTTTTTCGCATATCGTAAGACTGCACCATAACGATCAACATAACCGCAGACCCCCATTCGGGACGCTGTAGTTTTCTGCTATTTATTTTCAAAAACGCACGCCATTGGTTTTCTTTGGTAGTCATAACTACTCGGTTCTAGCGCAGGACGAACTTTAAAAGCGAGATTTTGCTACGCATCTGAAGATTACACCATTCCCATGAGCATGTTCATAACAGTACCGCAGCAGTGGCCTAGCTGTTTGAGCATCCGTCTTGCATGCGGGAAATGCGGGGTTCAATCCCTAGTGTCGCCGGGTAAAAAGCGGTGATAGAATGGGTGCAAGCCTCCTCTTGGCCTGGTGCTCGGCTTATTTAGTGTGAAATGCTTGGCAAATGGGCATTCGACTCTACCTTGAATAGACGAAAAACAACTTGTTCCATGGCGCTCTTTGGCCAGAGATGCCTTTGCGTCATAAAAATTCATTATCATCATCATCATTATGTTCACAGCAGCATCTATAATGTGCCACATCACTTAAAAGTGATGTTCAAGAAAGCTGAACTTGTCCCGCCCAGAACAAAAGCCTAAGGCCCTTACCTGCAACTTTTACCGTGCTCGAACTTTCTGCCTTGCCCTCAGGGTTCTTGGCGACGCAGACGTACTTGCCAGCATCGTCTGGCGTTGCGTGGTCTATCGACAAAAGAACTGTGCCGTCTGGTTCTTGAGACAGCGCCAGCCTTGAAGAAGGTTCCACTTTCTTGCCGTCTTTGAGCCTGTAATTGACATCCGAGAAGGAAGAAGTGGAGCTGTTACTAACAACAGCAACAACAAGAAAAAAATACTGATAGGCTGCAGACTTGACATTATGAGAACACGACGAAAAGAATACTAGTATCAGGACCCAGCAGTAGTGAGGTTAAAGTTACTCTGGGGCTGGATAGCGCGACGGTTATTTTCATTCCCTTTTATGGTACGCCGCCGCTGCAGGGCGTTCAAGGTAGAAACAGCAATCGCCGTTTTGCTGCTGCCGTTCTAGATGGCCGGAAGGGAAAGTGAAATAGACAGAAACGTTACGTTGTTTGACCCCCGTGGGACGTTACAACATCACAAATAAACAATACGGCGGGCACGTTGAGTGGAATCTATCCTATCTTGCGATTACACTTTCATACGCAGTGCGCAAAGCTTGGAACTGAACAAAACAGCTTGCTGATGTCGTAGCTTGTAGCGTTCCATTTCGCTTTCGTTTTATTAGGTTCTCCTCATTGGTCGCTGCTTCTGGTGAAGTAGGCGGAGGGGACGACATCACGCTGATCGTGGCAGAAACGTACAATGAAACGCCACTTATTTAACGCGCCCTACATCCGTATCGCACTGTACGACCGGCGCCGACGAGTGAACTCGCACGACGATGCGTTTGATACATCTAACGAGCTTTGTCGGCACAAATACCGTCCCGGGAAACAAACTCTGCATTGGATGCGAGACGAATTGGCGAATCACGATCCCTGCGACTCGGCCGGACTGTACAGAGTGGAAACGGTTGTGGCACCGGACCAGACCAACCATGCCTGCGACTGGTCGTTTGCTTCCTCGCCTCCTGTTGCTTACGTCACGACCAAATGAAATTGAAGCTAAATGAAACGTCACACAACTCATTTACAGCGCGCTGCAACTTGTCGCCGCATCGCCGAAGTACGTGCATTGCATCACAAGTTCGCGCATACTAATGGCTTGTTGATCGGTTTGTCGTCATGAGAAAATACGAAGGGCACCGAAGAGCGAAGAACGGACACACACTAGAGGAGAATAACAAATATTAAGGCAAAAGCCTTTAATGCCTCATCGTTGTCGACAGAAGGTTGCCAGCAGAAGGAAGTCAGCAGAGGTGTCACGCTTTTTCTAGTCAGACCAGAAAAAAAAATCTTTGTGCACGATGGGATTCAAACCACCATCCTTCCGTTCCGCAGCCGAGCGTGCTAATGGCTACGCTACTTCCTGCCAACACATATGTAGTTCTCCTTCTTTGGGACGCTGGAGAGTGTTTGCAGAAAGGCGTCGAATCAGACGGATACCTCCCAAACGCCCTCCAGTGTCTCCAGCATTTAAGATTCACAAACAATTGTGTACTTAATTAACATCTTAACCACACATCAGTGAGACAAGCAGCAACACCGCGCTAAAGGCTTTCGCCCCACCGCACTTTAGGTCAACAAAGTGCCCCCCTGAAGTTTTCGTACCATAAAAAGAGGAATTCCATTGGAAGTAAGGAATACAAATGCAGCGCCGTCACAGCCGTCACACGGACGATGAGCATGGCGCGTCGCTTCGCGCCTGATCCAGGAAGCAAGGCGAGTGGGAAGGAAAATAGCATTCGGACTTCTACGACTCCATTTGGCATCGAAAAAATTATTTCCGAGGACATTCCTTGTGCTGTGCTCTGCCATTGCTGTAAACGGAGGTGCGGCAAACTCTGCTTTTCAGTGATCTCTAATTGCCCTCTGATCCAGTAAGCGTACTGATCGCGGGCATGGCCCCATGCCCTTTTAGCCTTACAGTTATGTGCAGTTTAGAGACAAGCAAGCATTTTGGAAACACCTTTTTTTCTGCCCGCTGAAGCTGCAAAGTGTGCCAAACTGTATGATATATAGCTCTTCCCCCTCTACTCCAAAATAAATAAAGGATTGCGTACCATTCTGTCGTGAAAGGGCTGTCGCTCTTGACTTTTCCCACGAGATGCAGGGGTTGCCCCTCTAGAAGATCCGCATTCTTGAGCTCGATGACGAATTCAGGCTTTTCTCCGGGCACGCGCGCTTCGGGTTTGGCTGCAGGGTAGAAGCGAACGTAGCGATTAAAAACTACTGCTCATGGGCAATGTATGCTGAGTTAAACTAAAATGCGTTATGCGAAATGTCAGAGCAAAACTACTCACGAGATAAGATCACACGGCGAGATTCAGAACTGCATCGGTGTTTTGTCTCCTTGGTGGCAATAGTGCGAATATTATTTGTCTTGTATCCGCAACCGTTGTTTCAATTCAAATGAATTTAATTCAATTGTTTTATTTCCATACAATAATAGAGGAGGCCGAGGAAAAAACTGCATGGGAGCGCCAAATAAAAATACGTATTTATTTCCTAACTCAACTACGTTCTTTTCTCTCTTGGGGCGAGTGTCGAAGCTAGGTTGTATATAACGCGAAATCACGAATCGCCAGTGTACAGAGAGCATGGGCATGAGAAAAATTCCTTCTCAGAAATTTTTCTCACGCATGACTGAAAAATCCGCTTACTCTTCACATCGGCGTCTGAGGCAGCCTCTCCAGCGTCGTTGGCAGCCACCACGGAGTAATGACCAGCGTCTTCTGGCCTCACGTCGTCGATGATGAGGGCCAACGTGCCGTCAGGCTTCTCTTCGGTCCTGATGCGGTCGCTGGGGCGAATGGGCCGGCCATCCTTCAGCCTGAGAAGAAAAAGTGTGAGCCAGATCGGGCCGTATAATCCGATGCTAGCTATGTACACCGTTTCTTTACAATCATGAATTAGTGCGACGGCTAGAGGAAGGACTAACGCTGCAGCTTACTACGGATAACTGAACTCTAGATTCCATATCCGGTCTTTGCATTTTGTGTTGTGTATCCAGGACACACAGCTCAGAGAGATGATGGAGCTGGTCGCGGACAGTACACAGAAATACGAGATCGTGCCCGCTTGCTGGATAGGAAGGAATGCACTCCTGAAGTGATTTTTTTCTGCCATTGTTAATCCTGTTTTCGAGTTACATGCGTCAGATTAACATTTACGTTCATACAAGCCTGAAAAGTTCTTGCGCATTCATTACTTCGATGAAGCATGAACCCTCTTCTCATCGCATGCAGACACTCACCCCGAAAGTGTTTTGCGAGGAGCGCAGCTAATTTGTTCAAGATCATTAAAATGGGTAAAGTATTCCTTTGCGGAGACGCCATTTCATGGGGCTCCGCAGTAGTCGTGCTAAATTTATTGAATAACGTACGCGAATGCCATTTTTAGACTTTTACATTTATTAACATTTTTTTTTTACAAATCTTTAATAGATGCAGTGTTCGCTCGTCAGAATGAAGTAACTGATAGGGTGGAAAGTTTTGGTACAAACTGTGTGTTGATAAAAAATGGGGTGTTCGAGATAAAGTTCCACTATCCTGGGTTCTAGAGAGACTAGAGAGAATAAAGCGGCGACTTTGAAAACAGTTTCGCTGCAGTGAACTTCAATCGCATCAGTTTGGTTTAGCTTTTTCAATTTGTCTCTACCTTCAGGCATTTCGATGTATGGTAAGCAGTTCATTGCATTTGCAATATGCCATTTAGTGGAATTTTGAATCAAAGTTAGAAAGTACAGCGCCTGCAAGGTGTCGCACTCCGCGAGGCACAAATTATTTAGACGTCATTCTCTCACCTCGGACGTTATATGAATTGGAATATGAATATGAACATGAAATGAATGAATATGAGTTGGAAATAATGTCTCAGACCGTTCACAAACGGTCTGAGACGTTATTTCTTCTTTTGTTTCGCAAACCTCGAACGAGTAACGCCGCATGAACACTCACCACTTGATGCTGGTGGGATTGCTGTCTGGTTCAAGCTTGGCCTCGAGTCTCGCAGGTTTGCCTTCGGGCAGAGTCGCCGGCTGCAGCTCCTTCTCGAATGCGGGCCTTCGTTGCTTGCGGTACTTGTCGGGCTGGGCTGCGTCAGCGCGATGGAAACGAATCGCAATGCTCAGTACCAAGACTGATCGACTCGAAAGCGCGCGAGCTCTCACTTTTTATGTCCGCCTCCGACTCTGCTTCACCCGCGTCGTTGGCTGCAACGACGGAATAATTTCCGGCGTCTTCGGGCCGCACGTCATCTATCAGCAGCGCCAGCGTGCCGTCAGGCTTTTCTTCCATCTTGATCCTGTCGCTGGGGCGAAGCGGGCGGCCGTCTTTCATCCTACGAAAAAACTTCAGTTAAAGGAAAAATTGGTGCTTTTTCAGTGATACTTTGTATATCTGTAGCCTGAGAAAACTAGGATTGCAGGTAGCTGTAGAGCAAGTGGAACAAAATAGATGCGGTTTAACGACCTAAAAAAAAAAGGGGGGGGGGGGGGGGAAGAGAGACGCCTCTGTCGCAATATTCACGCAGCCTGGCCTGGCCTAGCTATGAGCTTTGGTGCTCCTAAGACTGAGGTCTCATGCTCAGTTTCGCTGCTGGGGTTTATTTTTTGTGGCCTAAAAAAAGCGGAAGAAGAAAACAAGAACCGGAGAGCAGACAGAAATGTCTTCCCTGCTCTAGCGCTCTGGTGTACAGTGAACAATCCAATGGCGTACTTAAACCTCAGTACGTCGATTACCGCATTTTCTTCCACAGAAACGTTGGCTGCGCTGTTCTACAAGCATGTGACACATAATTTTCTCATCAAAAACCATCCCTACCTGGTCGCTATCAATGCTGCTCGACAGCAATTTCGCGACCTACGCTGGCGTTTGCGACTGACACAGCCACTCTTGCAACGCCACTATGGGTGATGAAAAGCTAATTTCTTTTGCATTATCTGTAACGCCTTACGCAGCGCTGTTTTTTATGTCAACATTTCTCGCTTCACGCATAAGCACCTTATGAACATAAGACGCGTGCCTGCTTTAACAAGTGTGCTGTGTGTCGAAACTACCAGTGATAACCAGGATATTCGATACTCGAGCGCTCACCATTTCACACTCGTAGGATTGCTGTCCGGCTCAAGCTTGGCTTCAAGCCTAGCTGGCTTGCCTTCCGTAAGTGTCGTCGGTGCGAGTTCCTTCTCGAAAGCTGGCTTGCGTTGCTTGCGGTATTTTTCAGGCTGAGCTGTTACAAAACGAAGAGGTCCTTATTGTGGCTTTAAACGTGCGTAACAGTCGCGCTACTGGATATCAGCAAGTAGTTTATAAATAATCGCTATATTGACAAAAAATTTAGAAATCAGAGAAATAATAGCCCTCTATGTACCAATACAGCCCGGAGTGACTAATCAAACGATGGTTCAGTCACTCAGGCATCAACGGCCAAGGCCCGGTTTCACGAGTCCTGAGGTCCTGACCTCAGTTAAAACGGAGCATACTCTGAAGAATGTTAGGCATATAAGTACAACTTCCACGCATTCACTGCGAAGAGGCATGAAAGCCGATATCAAATTTAATAACCCCGTGGAAAGCTGTGAATATGAAGTATTCTTACTTTTGATGTCAGCCTCCGACTCCGCTTCGCCCGCGTCGTTTTCAGCGACCACGGAATAATTTCCGGCGTCTTCCGGTCGCACATCATCTATCACAAGCGCCAATGTGCCGTCAGGTTTCTCCTCCGGCTTCACCCGGCTGCTTGGGCGGATGGGCCTGCCGTCCTTAAGCCTGAGGGACAAAGAAGAACGGGACGATAACATTCCACCAGTCAAACACTTGCAGCGCTAGCCGCGGTTCGAACATTTCGCCATTTCTAAAGGAGAGTTTGCCAGCCACCATAACGAGCGTTCTGTGATCTGTTGCTGTGTAATAACTGCCTGTGCAGTGATAAAACAGGCCCACAAAGGCTCCGTTATTCCAAAGTCCCCGTTATCTGAACATATGCTGATATTGACTGCCTGCCGAAGATGTGAATTTGGTTTGGGATGGCATTTATGTGCCTCGAGACACCTTTATAAGCGGATTACAAGTGAAATGCCTTGATTCTAGTTTCTTGTAGTTCCAAGAGCTAAGGTCAAGAAATCAGCGTAACTGTATGAATTTTATCTGTAACGTGTACCTCACTAGTACCCACCATAAAGAAGATCCGAGTCACTTGGCGGAAGAAAATAACACAACATGCCAACTAATATCAACTGCAGATGAAAAAGCGTGCGAATCGCCTACCACTTCACACTTGTGGGATTGCTGCCTGGAGCAAGCTTCGCCTCAAGCCTAGCGGGTTTTCCTTCAGTCAGCGTAGCGGGTTCGAGGTCCTTCTCGAAGGCGGGCTTCTTTGGCTTGGCAGCGGCCTTCTCTGGCTTGGCAGAGATCTTGTCTGGTTTTGCTGTTGAAAAAATAACGCATAATGCTGTCAGTATTGCAGCAGCCAGCAACTGCATCTTCGCAGTTTAAGAACTCATCTTTTGGCAGTAAACCTCCAACCAACCACTGGGAAATCTTTCAGCACTTACTTGTCACGTCCGCTTCGGAAGCGGTCTCCCCATCGGGGTTCTTGGCAACCACTGAGTACCGGCCAGCATCTTCAGGCTTGACATCTTCAATTGAAAGGCACACGGTACCGTCGGGTTTCTCTTCGGGCTTCACCCTGTCGCTAGGCCTTATGGGCTTGCCGTCCTTGAGCCTGTGGAACGACAAGGGAATCGCAGCAGTCACATCAAAATGAACTAGTCTCTGCGTAACTATGGGGCCGTAGGCACCACGTTTCCTAACATAGTACTTGATCTGTAACTTATCCGATGGGAAAGAGGAATGGGGAGGGACATCAAGTGCCGCAAGCGCCGTTACGTGAGAGCCCTTTCTGACTGTGCGGCGCAGGAGCACTGGACGGTCTTAATGGCCAACGACACGATGCCCGGCAATGACAGTCAATCAGAAACACACCATTCGCTCACGGAACGAAAGTACTATCGGAGACAAAAGTGCGAAAAGTTATTTAGGCACATAAGTGCCACGTCTGCCAATGATCACCTCATTTGACTAACACAGATTATAGCATGGTCAAAAGTATAGGGGAATCCCCTAAGGGGGAGTAGATTTGGAATAAGGCAGTAATTACTCAATGGCGTCCACCAAAGCGCAGCCATACGGCTACAAAGGAAAGCTATACAGCTTTCTCAGAAACTTCGCAGTTAAAGAAAAATTAGTTCTGGTCTTGGGTTGGAACTCGGGACCACCGCTTCACCGGAGCAGTCGCTCTTGAGCAGTCATGACTTGTTCGTGAATACTTCATGACTTGCTCAAGAAGTTTCTCGAAATTTTTGTCTAACCATGGTAAAACAGCGCGGAAAAAACACGAGGACGGAACAAACACGACAACACGACAATTTTGTCTGACGCCTCACTATTTGAATCTCTGGGAAGTAACAGCATTTGGTGACGAGAGACACTGTACGAGCCTGGAACGGCTAACGCCCCAGTGCCATATTTGAGAACATGTTTTAGTCAACTTACCACTGGATGTCCAATGGCTTGTCTCCTGGTTGCAATTTCGCTTCCAGTTTCCCCGGCTTTCCTTCAGTCAGCTCAGTTGGCGCGAGTCCTTTCTCAAAGACTGGCTTCTGATCCTTCGCGGCCTTTTTGGGAATGGCTAAGAAGAGACAGAATGTCGTTTAAGTCACTGAACCACCTTGAACCTTGTCGTATTTCAAGTTTCATCTATCTTAAACGTGCGGCTTAGCTAGAGAATGGAGGAGCGAAAATTTTTGTACACAAAAGGAGCTTGAAACACAGGCCAGTCAGCCTTGAAATCTATGTATTTTCGAAGATTTCAGAGCTGTTCCTTTAGCCCGCAGTCGCTCGGCCAGAACAGTGCCGCAATTAAATACCTGTGTATCGGAGATCTTGCCTCTCATACGACCTTTCATGAATAAGGCCCGGTGCAAGTAAAATGCATCAGCGTGTACTCTTCAGAATACTTATTCACGCGACTCCAAACAGTGGTTTTGAAAAATCACGCCGAATAAGAGAGCTGTTACTACAGCTGTGGTGTTAACTCAGCGACAGAAAGCTGGCCGTCTCGCTGGCATCTCTCGAAGGCGTTCAGATGATTAGCAGGGTTTTCGGGGATGCAAGGGGAACTGTGAGATGCTCATTAAATTTAACCGAGCACCGCCGCCTCATAATTAGCCCCGGAAATACCGAGCCAGCAGAAAACATGCACCACAAGCACGGATAGTCTCCTGTTCCTTGGGATAAGGCGACTGCGACAAACCACAAAGTCAGAATCGTATACTGTAGTACCAAAGTCCTTCAACATCTTTCACTGGTCATGAAGCTCCCGCGTAACACTAAGGGGGAGCTTTGTGCGCTGCCAGGGGTGACAGCGCCGCGGCGCTAGCGGTCTTGTGGCGGCCAGCGGTGAAGGCGCCGGCTCATTGGGAGCGACGAGACGCACTGGCATCGTGATGGACTGACACGTAATTTGTACAATTAATTCTTTGTATTGCGTGTGAAATGCTACGTGGAACTGCGGTGACGGATGCTGAAGATTTCCTGTGCGCCGCGCTGCCTTGTCAGCTGTATAGGAGAACGGACGAAAAGGTGTAGTTGTTCGCCTTACTGAGTGACTGCGAACGGGGCGCAGAGTGTTGTAATGGGCTACACCACGGCAGGAAAACGGAGATGATTAGAGATGATTATTTCGATTCTACGAAAGTCCGCTTCTACAAAAATGGCTGCGGCTTAGTTCAGCTAACCCTGGTTATGCAAGTGAAAGCCATACTTGCAAAACCAGCGTGAAGTCACGCTGCGGCCTATTGCTGCCAGCGAAGCTGATCTGTTTGCGCCAGCGCGGGTTCGAAACCCATGTGCGGCGCACTCGCAGCTATATTTCTTTTATTTCTGCAGGTCTAGCTGGCTTCAGACACAAAAACAGACAAGGGTCTTTTCTAGATTGAAAGCCTTAGTGCTGGCGCAGTAAAACTGATTAGACGTGAGTGATATCATTCTGTCGTCCAGGGCGTCGTCTCGTCGCAGTGAGAGAGCAGGCAAAACTCGCTGCTCCAGCTCGAAATACAGGACAGATGGACACTCCTCTGGTTGCTGCGGCCCGTCATCGGAGGTCCCCCGGTGTCTTTGTCTGAATAGAAATTGATACTTCGACCACTGACGTGCCAGCAACGCGAAGAATGCCATTGAGAGCCGTAACCCCCTCACGACACTGCGGGAAATTGTTCCAATGCCGTGCTCGAGCATCTCCAACAGAGCTAATAAACGGCGGTTAGTAGGTAACAGGGCATTAGCAGTTGCGTACTTTCTTACGTACTCATTTATTTCATTATTAGGGTACAACTTTTCATCCTTGTGTTAATTATGGGTGCTGACGCCTTGGACGGCACTTAGCCCCTCGCGCTAATAACGCTACATCTTACCTGTTGGCAGCGTTCTTACAAACATTAAGCTGGGAGGAATCTCTTCAACCGCCATTACATAGCGGCGCAGGGGAATCATGCTGTTATTGCCAATCTAACCATCTCCAAGTATTTATTTTTTTTCCGCGAGTGGTACAAAGTAATATTTGTTCTGCAGACATGGTCTACCTATATTCACACGATAAAAGCCTTATATACAGTCGTAAATGAATACAAGCGCCTTTTAAAGCAGTAGCTTGTGCCATAGCCCTGCAGTGCCGGCGCCGCATCGTTGCCACCTAACTCAGCGCTGCGCCCCTAGCGGCAGCTTCTGTCCCCATATCAAACCTCCTCGGAAGCTTCATGACGAGTAAAAATGTACCGAACGACTCTGCTAGCAAAATTCGTCACTCCGCTGGCGCTGAGTATAGAATACACATAGTTTTTAGTCAGTATTCCAGGAAATGATACACCACTAGCAACCCGACAACTGCAGCAGTGGCACTAGTTGCTTACTATATGTATTGACGAAAAAGCTAATTCACCAAACTTTGCGCTGAAAGAACCGAACTTATAACGGGAAAGGGCATACACGAATGTAGCAGGATGTCATTTAGTCGTTTATGCATTTCCAATAGAGGGCAGCGGGATGTCGGCAGGCACCTTTCTATCGAGGCTATACCAGACGCCGGACATACATCGTCAAAGTGCAAATGTTTGACCTTATAAATGCTTTAAACACTCAATAAAGCACTGGCACGCAAGAAAGGAAACCAAGGAGGTTCCTTACTATCCACGTCCGCTTCCGACGGTGTCTTTCCAGCGTCGTTCGAAGCAACAACGGCGTAATGACCGGCGTCTTGAGGCTTGACGTTGTCAATGACGAGTGCCAAGGTGCCATCGGGTTTCTGTTCTGCCCGTACCCTGTCGTCTAACTTGACTGGTTTTCCATCTTTAAGCCTGAAGGAAAAAAAGTGACACAATTTTGCACCGCGGCATTACTGAAAAGCAAGCCAAACGCAGCCGCGCTATTTCACTTCTTTTCATTAACTATCGCAAGTTTAGGTTGAAATGATTTTGCTCTCTTTTCTTGCGTTATGGCGCTTACCATTCAACTTTAATGGGAAGAGCGTCCGGAGCCACCTTGGCCTCCAGTCGAGCCGGTTTGCCCTCAGGCAGTGCCGCCGGTTGGAGTCCTTTCTCAAAGCGCGGCTTGCTTGGCTCCGCACCTTTAGGTTGTGCTAGAAAAAGGAAACAACGGAGTTCGCATAATAAAGCACACAGTGGCATTTTACTATGTGGCCCCACCAATAACTCTGCCGGTGGCTTGTAGGTATCCCATCAATAATATTTACGGCCAAAGTAGCAAACATCGATGGATACCGTGGTAAATGGTTCCGGACATTTCGACCACCCAAAAATCCTTAACTCGCTCTTGCGCCACAGCAAAGAGGCTTTATTTGCCTGTATGGAAATGCGCCCACAATGGCGAGAGCTCATATTGCAGCGTAATCGCAAGTACAATATTCAAGCCATTGTGCTCAAGTATATGCAGTCTTGAGAACTTTTCCAACTCCGCTTTGAGCTTCGTTTGGACGCCACTCGCGCTTTCTACGCCCATAAGTCTCGACACTGTCAAAGACGCCTCGAAATACTTGTCAAGTCCTGCGGCGGCTGAACTTACTTTTGACATCGGCCTCAGACTGCGTTGAGCCCTTGTCGTTGGTAGCTTTAACTGCGTAGCGGCCCGCGTCGTCAGGAATGACTTCGTCGAGTTCCAAAGCCACTGTCCCGTCGGGCTCTTCAACCAATTTGACATGGTCTGTTGGTTTAACTGGTGCGCCGTCTTTTGTCCTGCGTTCAGAATGACGACGGAACACCGCGTCACACTCAGGTACGACGAGCAGCAATTATTATCAAAACAGGCAGGTATTAAGCCATTGGACACAAGAGTCACATGAGTTTCAAACAAAATTAAAGCAATAAAAACTGCCACACTGACATTTTTCAGCGCCTTCCTTTCATGAACTTTATTCTACACGTAGTGATCGAAGCAAATGTCGTCGAATTTCCTGTGCGTCACTATTTGCGCCTCATTTCCGGGCAACTGGGTAGCTCCAGCTAAATACGAAAAACGTTCGCTACAAAATCAAAACAAATCCGTTGGGACAGAGTCTAATACCATTCTACAGGGGCAGCGGCCTCGGCAGGCATCTTTGCTTCCAGGCGTCCGGGCTCGCCTTCCGTGAGGGTAGTCGGCTTGAGTCCTTCTTCGAAGACTGGCTTTCCTTCCAAATCAGATGGCTTGGCTGCAGCAGAAAGAGCAGAACAGCGTATTAAGTTTTTAATTTAAGCAAATGTATTAAGTTATCACGCGTCCAGAAGAACAAAAGCTGGACGCACTTTTAACATCAGCGTCACTCGCTGCTTTACCCTCGTCGTTTTCGGCCATCACACTGTAATGACCGGCATCACTGGGAGTAACTTTGTCGATATCCAAAGCGATGGTTCCGTCCGGTTTCTCTACCATCTTCACGTGGTCAGACGGTTTGACTGGCTCGCCGTCTTTTAACCTGCCACGAAGGAGAAGGAAAGAGAAGACTGAAGATAATGAGCTTCCGAAAAAAAAAATGACTAAACGAAATAGAAAAAAAGATTTGCAGGAGAGGTGCGGTTTTCGACTGTAGCAACTGTGGTAGCAAAAGCAGTAGAAATAAGAAAAAAAAAAACTAAAAAAAAAGCGCAGCAACAATCACGTCAACCGCAGTAAATGTCATACGGGACTCCTACCATTGAACATCTGAAGGCGCACTGCCTTTGGCCAGCTTTGCCTCCAAGTGTCCAGGTTTGCCTTCGGTCAGCGTGGCATCTTTCAGGCCCTCGGAGAAAGCAGGACTCTTGACGCTGTCGTCGCCCTTTGGCTTGGCTGCGCAAGGCACCACACGTAGCACGAAATTAGGACGCGTAAAGTCGGAAAGTACTCCCCACGAGACAGGGAGAGAGAGTTAGAGGCGCTTGATGTTCATAGCACTCTCCCTTTTGACACTCACTTTCCACGTCAGATTCTGTGGCTGCTTTCCCTTTGTCGTTGTTTGCAACCACAGCGTAGTGCCCGGCGTCATCAGGACGGATCTCGTCGACTTCCAGGGCCACTGTACCATCTGGCTCTTGCGTCAGCTTTACGTGGTCAGAGGGCACGATGGGTTCACCGTCCTTCAGCCTGTAATCGGGGACAGAAAGCGCGCTCTTGAAGGGGTTAGAGAGGCACGGATAGAAGTACGACTACACCAAAAGAAAAATAATGTTCCGAGTACCATGAGTTACACTTTGAGTCAATTCACTGCAACTTCCTACATTTCAGTCGTTTCGTTCAGTCTAGTAAAAAGCGCTGGGAACCAATCTTCCATGAGTCACGATAGGCTTTTCTTCCATATGCACGCGTCCGAAATATGACAAAACTCGCCATTTCAATGTACACTAAAAATGCCATATTGACGTCTGCTTGGGCACATCGTTCATAACAAAAAAAGCTTGCTCAATGTGTTCCCGCGACGACATCGGAGCTGAATAAAAATCATTGTTCCCTTTTGAGACTGCAGTATTTTATGAATGGCAGCTCGCGATTGCCTTGGGATCGTTGCGGTCATTTTACCAGCTGATCTAAATGCTAATAAAAAAAAAAACCGGAAATCGGGCTATTTCGTATCTTTGTGCGCCGCGAGTTAACCCTTGTTTCGACTTCTTAAGCTAAGAGGAGGGCCGGTTAATTTATAGTAGTGCGTCGCTTTGTCACTGGCTATCGAAGAAGAAATGGCATATGGAATTGAAGTAACTGCATGCTTAAAGCATGCCATTCAGCAATTAGTGATGTCGCACTTGGCACTTGGATTTGGTATCGGCACACAACTCGTACCACTGCACATCGGGCTCCGGATGGCCAGGCACCTTCGCTTCCAGCTTGAGCGGTTCCCCATCTTCCACACGGACCTTGCTCGGCAAACTCTTCGCAACCGTTGGAGCAGTGTCTGCACGTGCCAAGGAAAAAAAAAAAATTGACATCGGTAGGAGTTTTTTTCGTATATTGCATTAAATGCAGCAATGTATTGTTGAGGCTTTGCAGTCTTTACTCATGATATAGCGTTGAGCATCATGACACAGACAATGAGGGTTTTGCCATTCCGAGGGTACCCACATGTCACTTAAGCGGGTGACGGGATATCAACGATAAAGTGAGAAAAATACCTTTCAGCGAAAGACCAGCCTTGGACGAAGCTTGTCCAGCAGTATTCCTGGCTTTGCATACCACTTCACCAACTTCATGAGATGTCACCTTCGTTATCTTAAGAGTATACGAGTCTCCTTGCTGTGTAATCGTGTACTCCTCAGACTCAGTGAGAATGCTTCCGTTCAGTAACCTGTATACAAAGAGATGGGGAAAAAAAAAACTGACGTCAGCTAACTATATGAAATATTTTTCCCGAGGAATGAAGAATAGGTAAAATCAAAATGCGGTGGTATTCGAGCACATTCTAGGCAAACAGCGCGGCCTTTTTTATTTATGAGAAAGTGCGCACGAGAGCTGGCGCCTTTCTGAAATAAAAGGACAGTTCTCTACTGCTACACACTCTGTTTCGCTTACCCAGCTCTGGCGCAACAGCTTATGAGAGCGCTTTCTACGACGCTGCTAAGTACTACACCATATGTGGTGGCGACTCGCTTGTTTTTGGCGGCAACGCGAAATGCATGCCTGTGAAACGCAGCTTAAATGCTCGCGTTCCCGGCTAAAACCACATGATAGGCATGTGTCGCATGAACTGAGATTTTACGTCGCCGCTACCCTTCTTATCGCTTATAGCCAGCGTCCTAATAAGGACTACTAAACACATGTGAATACGTTAGGAAAAATACCAGCCTGACAGGTAGATTATTCCGTAGAGCGTCTTTAATTTGTCTGCCATTTCGCTATCTCTTGGAACTAGAACTCAGTGACTGCTCAAATATGGGAGAAAACACGGGGTAAAATATGACAGCACATTTGTCTTCGCCATGCTGAAGCTCCTGAAGTTTTCACTTTTGTTTGGGGAATTCTCCATTAGCTTTCCTCTGGAACGACATTCAGCGGTACCTCAATGCAAACTGGTTGTGTCTCTCTGGTGCCACTCACCAAGTTGCTGACGGCGTCGGATTTCCCTTAATCCTGGCGTGAAACACCGCTTCTTCGTTTATGGTGACCTTTACATCTTCGAGCTCCTTAATAAACACTGGTGGCTCGCCTGTACAGATTTAAGAAGAGCGGAAGAAACTTAGAAGAGAGGTCATTTTCAATAAGCAATAAATCGAAACTCTTGCTTAGGGTATGAATGACAGGTAGCTTCAAGAAATTAGAAAGAAATCACCCACAGAGAGCCAAACACCACTAGTGCTCGCACTAGAGTGACTAGCCGTAAAAAGCGTTTAGATATAAGGACGGCAAGTAGCTTAGAATGCTTATTTAGGCATCTAGGGCAATAAACTGCACAGAAAGATAAAGACGATTTTTTGTATCAGAGTGCCCTCGTTATGCCTTTTACTGTTTTTGCCTTGAAGCACTTCCCTATCTTGCTTGGAACGATAAAGCTGATCATTTTGCCTTCACATCCGCGCTGTTCCGACAAAGGCTGAGAAGTCAAAAACTCACGGCTCACCAAAAGAATAAAAATGAGCAGCAGTCACGCACCTTTGAGAGTGAGCATCGCATCTGCTTCAGTCTCTCCAGCGCTGTTCGACGCCTTGCACGTGTATTGCCCGAAATCGTCATCAACGTCCTGAATAACAAGCGTGTACGACTCCGCTTCCACATCCGACGAAATCGTGATCTTATGAGAGGGTGACAGCTCCTTGCCATCTTTTTTCCTGAAAACAGAAACGAAAACTTACAGAAAAAAAAAAACTAGTAATGCAAAGGGAAACACTCACTGCGGCGAAGAGTTGAAAAATATTTTTTTGGCCCGATTGTTCAGGGCAGATGCTTAAAATTGCCATTCACTAAATTAACCTCGCTATCAAAGAATAAGGTTGAGCGATCGAATAGTGAAACTTCACAGGCTATGCCAATGAGTAATATGGCTGAATGGTAGACAGGCTTACCAAATAACGTCAGGAGCCGGAATTCCTGTGATAGTTGCCTGGAACTTTACAGTGGACCCTGTACTAGCTTCTTGGTCCTTGAGTCCCTTTATCGCCGGAGCAACAGGCTCTGGCAAGAAATAAAAACCAAAGAAATTCAATAAGAGAAGGTAGGTGGAAGCAGCACATTATGTCCGTAGCGCCCTGGTCACAGATGTTCGTCACAATGATAGATACGCAAAAAAAAAAGAAATTGTTTGCTGACCTTTCACCGTAAGTTGAGCCTTGTCAGTTGCCTCGCCCTTTTCATTAACCGCCTTGCACGAGTACTTGGCTTCGTCCCGCATCACTAGGTCCTTCAAAGTTATAGTGTGCGTGTCCCCATCCTCTTTGATTTCCACCCTTCTGCCTTCAAACAATTCTTCGCCGTCTTTGTACCTGAGAAGAAGTCAAAATGTGAGCACTATTCAAGGAAAACCCAGTCGTCTTGTTTTCAAGCACGTAGACGCAGCTTACTTTCGGCAGAAATTATGTGCATTGTTAAATTCGACAAAGAACACTCAGAGAATGAATTAAAGTAGATAAATATTTAGGAATCATTAATTGAAGGAAAAGTGGCACGAATGCCTTTTGATTGGGGGTTGCTTGTCTAATTCCCTTCTGTTCGTCTTCTGTTCGTACTCGGACACCGAAGTAGTTTTGCCAAGACGTTGGCACTTACCATGTAACCTTCGGTGTTGGTTTCCCTGCTACTCTGACCTCGAAGCGAACCTTGTCTCCAATAACTGCTACAGTATCTGCCATGCGTCGAATAAATGTCGGCGCCTCTGCATCGTCGGGAACTATAAACAAAAGACAGGAAATATGTCATCAGTGACACATATCGTTATACAGTGACGTGTGTCGTTATACATGCAAGCGCTGACATAACGACATAAATTAGGCATATGTGTCAAAAAGCGATAAATGTGAGAAACGACAAATGTCGAGTTTGTTAGACTGCTGCAAAGAAAAAGTGTCACGAGTCACCGCGATTAATAGCTGCCATGCGAACAAGAGAAAGTCATCTGTTTTGTGCCTGTTCGACTGAAATGCATCATTGACGGCACCTTGCACTTCCGTGGCGTTTCGCACTTTAATCGTGCGCCGCCTTTCTACCCAAAAGGAATCCTGAATCTTGTCTCGTGAGACGCACAAAGGGTTACGTACGTTTGATTGTAAGCTCTGCTTGCTGCGACACCCGTCCAAGGTTGTTCTTGGCAGTGCATGTGTAGAAGCACTCGTCATCTTTCTTGGCGTCCTTAACAGTGAGGCGATGAGTGCCGTTATGGGACGAGATGATGAATTTTGCGCTTTCTTCAATGCTTTCACCGTCCCTCGACCTGGAAAGGTTTAAGCAGTCACAACCAATTAAGTCTTCGGTACGTATTAAGACTCGTTTGTACGCCTCAGTACAAGTGACAAGGAACTGCATGCGCAGTACAATTTCAAGGTCATTACCAGGTGACGTTGGGTGTGGGAAAACCGGACACTTTTGCTTCAAACACGCAGTCCTCCCCTGAATAAACGCACTGGTTCTCGGGCTTCTTCTCAAACTTCGGCTTGCCTGAAAGAACGAAGAACAAATATGATCGTTTTTTTTCTTTCAGTGTTTACAGTCTCATTTTAAGTAAATAATTTTAATTTTACACTCGCTGTGCTAAAAACACATGTGAACAGGATTACGGGCGTCTTTATTTACACTAATGAAGCAAAATATTCCTTAATGTGAGGATTCCCAATAGAGTTGTTATTTTCAGGGTGAAAGTAGACCACGCACAACTATTCGGACAGTTTTCTATTCTGTAATTAAGCACAGCGTTCCCCCAAAATATCGGGTCCATAGATGTGGACGTGATAGTACTAACGTGATTGCAAGTATAGGTACTATGTCGTAGGCGCCGTCTCTAAAACTGAGCTGAGAGGCGCATTTACAGCAAGGTAAGCGCAATAAGCGGACGAAAGAGTCCTTCGCCAGTCAATACTTGGCTGTGGCACCACTCCTTGAAACTGAATTTCAAGCGCAGCGCGCAGGCCGCATGGTCGCAGTCGATAACAGCGTCGCATGCCTTAATTCCATTCTGTGCAAAAGCCTGAGATCGTACACACACAAAAAAAAGGAAACCAGCAAAATCACAGTTGATCTTATTGTCGAGAGTGGGCGTAATCATAAAACACATTGCAGGCCCACGGTAGAAGATTCTACGACGGCTCATAGCTGGGGCTGGCCGCGCTACAACAGGTGCCTTAGTCTTGACCCCCTACTGTTTTTCGAGGTGGGCGGCGCGCTGGATCACCGTGACTGCTTTCGCGGCTTGATGAGTTGTCGTTATCTGCCGCTTTTGTTCTTCTATGCAGCTGGACCGCGCTGTTGGCGTCAATGACTGATTTTGTTGCTTTGCGTACCGCGGCATTCAGCCGTTTTTCTTCGCGCTAGGCAGCGCGCTCAGCGTCCCTCCCAACTTCACTGCATGAACCATGAAAGCGTTCACCTATTTTTCTTCAGTCTTAGTGAAGCGTTCGACCGCAAAGGCCGACTTCTCACCTTGGTGCGCGGACACATTAAGTTGCCATTGTCGACATAGTCGAGTCCGTTTCTGCTCCGGCACCAAGCCCGCGTAGCATCTTCTGTCTAGAAAACGCTTCCTAACTCTTCACTCACCCGGCTGTATTGTGCCGCTACAGCCCTACACCGCCGAGCATTTAGAAGCGCAGAACGAACCTGCTCGATTTGCGCCGGCGCTGGTTCGAATCCCACTCGGACTGTTGGGAAAGTTTTTTTCTGTTGGATATAATTTGAATGGAAAACTCAGCTTTGGAGGCCGTTGGTGTCGGCGTCCACTTCGCCGAGATTTCGGTACGATATTTGTTTCAGTACCCAGAACGTAAACTAAAAGCATTATATACTTAAAACAACAAGTGGCGTAAAAGAGACATCAAGACAAGCTAGCTAGCAGGAGGAGCAGATAAGCCTGTTATATCATTACAGGATGGGCAAGTATGGGCTGTTACACTATATTAGAAGCATAGCCACAGACCCCGTATGAAGTGTTCCACAAACACCTCTTTTGTGGCCGCATCGTAGAGAGCCGTTAATAGGCGTTATGCCGGGATGGCCTGTTTCTGCTGCACTCTGTCGCATTCTGTAGCTTAACAGTAGCCACTGGTGCCGGGAATAATGTTGAACGATGGTCTTGGCTTTACTTACGCAGCCTGGGTCAAATCTCGACGCGAAAAATAGTTATCAGAACATTTATGCGAGACGGTAAACCACTACTGTCTCTCTCGGTGCATTTTTTTTTATTGCTGGTCCTGTGCTAACTTTATATAACTTGCACACTCGCGGGCCAGGTAGTGAATCAAAGAAGCTAAGTGGGACTTACTTTGAACAGTTAACTTTCCGCGCGTCGACGCCGACCCATACTTGTTGGTCGCAACGCATTCGTAGTTTCCGGCAAGCAGCAGCGTCAGCTCGTCGAATTCCACTTTGTAGGACTTTCCTTGAGGGATTTCTTTAATCGTGGCTTCCACAGTGATTTCTTCGTCGTCTTTTTTCCTGAAATAAGAATATCATACAATTGCCCAGTTTGCCAGAAAACTGTACGATGCGTAATCGACTGACGACCGGCTGACGGCTGACGACACTGCAAGTGCCTAATCATGAGCACGCTCGCTTGTGAGTCGGCAGGCAGCGGTGGACGCGTGAAGCGGCAACAAAAGCTGGAGTTTTCGGAAAAAAAAAAGAAAATTTGCCCGCAACACTAAAAGACTTTCTGTATTTCTTCTCGAATCAACGTACCTAGTAATTTTCCTCTCGCGATAGTTTGTTCACCCGCTAAGCAAAAATGAACACTTAGGGGAAGTGCATGAATGTCTGCTTCCTGTGTACGGCAGCTGTCCCAAATGCGGGAGGTACCGTCCTCTTGAGTGTGGGGAGCACTACAGTCTGAATAATTTGTGTAACAACAAGTAAGATTACCGTTTTTTTTTTTTTGAGGCGCTTCCGCGAAGCAATCTTCATGACAGGCAAAATAATCTCTTGAGCTCGAAGCACTTGTACGCACAAAAACAAATATCTATAACCTGTTACCAAGCCAGGAAAATGCAAACAAAATTCAGCAGCTCGGCCAACACACACACAAAAAAAAAGGCATGGTGTTCGGAGACACCTTTGGCGAGGACGTTACTTTATTACTGCACAGAGATTTGATTTTAATTTGGCGAGAAAACCAAATGCGCTGTTTCACCGTAAGTCTCGCATTCTGAGTACATTATTTACTTGCGGTATTAGACAAAATCAGCCATAGATTAGCAGGATGTGCCTCACCAGACGACTGTCGGGGTCGGAGAGCCAGCAATCTTCACCGTGAAGAAGGCGGCGTCGCCAACTTCGCCCTCGATGTCCTTCAGGCCTTCGATAATTTCCGGTTTGCCTGGAAGAAAAACGCTTCAGATCATATTCCTACTTTGATGAAGCTATAGGGTGAATGCGGGTTTGGTCTTGCGATCCTATTACAGTACCGTACTCCCATAACGAAAACACTCGCGTATTGAAGCACCGCCCACATTAACCATTCATTTCGGGAAATTTGATTAGATAAAAGAGTAAATTTTATCCCGCACGTAAACGCTCGTCAAAAATAAGCATCGTCTTTTGACAAAGAAGGTCCGTTCATAACGCGAGCAAATCCGGAACGTGGGGTGCAATGACTGCAGCGCTGTTACTTCGAACTAACTTGCCTTTCGTTATAAGTAAAAAAAGTTTCCCAAGACCTACTGCCATCTGTCCGCATCCGTTACCTCACATAAAGAAATGGTTTATGCGGGTTTAACGTCCTAAAGCAAATCAGGCTATGGGAGACGCCGTAGTAAAGGGATCCGGAAATTTCGACCACCTGGGGTTCTTTAACGTGCACTGACATCGCACAGTACACCTGCCTCTAGAATTCCGCCTCCATCGAAATTCAACCGCAGCGGCCGGGATCGAACCCGCGTCTTCCGGGTCAGCAGCCGACCACCATAACCACTGATGCACTGCGGCGGCCTCAAGTAAAGAAATGATAAACATCAAGATCAGTGGAAGCGAAATCAAAGCTTATTTAATTAAAAGTGGAATTAAAGAATGACGAGAGGTTTGCCCGTCTGATTAATAATCAAGTTGGTGAGCAGCGTCCAAAACTCGCATTCCTGATCCCTTTCGGGCCCGTAATCATCCGTACACCGTGTACCGTGTATCGCAGTGCTCCTGCAATCATCATCATCCCCACCTTCAACTTAACCACGCCCATTGCAGGGAAAAAGACTGTCCTCCTCCAGCTCTTTAATTCCAATAAAAAAAATCTTTTTTTCTACGATGCGGCATTTTGCAAATGCTACTCGGCGTTGCATTCCTGCAGTTTTCCCAGTTGTATTTGCAGATAGCAAGGCTGTGAGCAGTGTTCACGTACTGTGAATGGTCAGGCTCGCAGAGCAGGACTCCTTGCCGCACGTGTTCTGGGCTTCGCACGTGTACTCTCCGGCGAGCTCTTTGTTGGGCTTCTTTGCCTTGAGTGTGTACGTGTCTCCGTCGGACGTAATCTCATAGACGTCGTTCTCCTTGATCTCACGCTTTCCATGCAGCCTGCAGAAACAAAGAATGCCTGGCTATAAGCACCTGGAGCGTGAGGTTGTAATTTTTGCCAGCATAGAAACTTCCAGGGAAGAAATGAAATAAAAAGTCAATAATTTTAATGAGTATGCTTCCTTTTGCTCACGAAGACTGTAGTAAAGCACTTACAAATATGTATCCTGCACTGAAATGAGTCGCTCTAGATATATTTATATGTTCGGTTCCACCTGCTGCAGCAGCTGTGCTTATCGTTAGCTCAAACGGTAAGGGTTAAATGCCCCAGAGCTTGAAAGCTTGAGGAATACCTGCCAAAAATCATCGGATTCAAAAAAATTAAGCTTGAGCATAATGCTTTCTCAAGAACAGAAATTAAAAAAGAAACCTTAACGTTAATAGAACCTCAAGCTGCTGGAAAAGTTTCTCAAAGGGACTAACCATTTTACGTTCGGTTTTGGTTCGCCAGTGACTACCACTGTAAATTCGGCGACATCTTCTTCAGAAATTTCTTGGTCTTGCAGCTTCTTTTTGAATTCTGGCTTCTCTGGAAAGCGATCACACCACAACATCAGTTTTAGTTCAACATGATTAAAAGGAGTTTATATTTCTTGAGAAAATGAATGCCAGGAACCGTGCATCAAGTAATATAATGTTCATTGCCATGCAAAAAGAAAAGAACTGTACGCATACAAAAAAAGCGAAAACACAAACTGCAAAATGAGAACTCTTGACCAACATTGGAAGAAAGTCATAATCATCATCCTGAAAACGCCCACTGCAGCACAAGGCCTTCTACGCTTCCCTTCTCTTGGAATTCAGTCTGTTGCCCTTATTAGTGAGCAGTGGGGCCTGCGGAAAACCTTTGACCGGAAATTACCCTCTCTAAAAAGTAAAATTTGGAGTAACGATGCCGGCATGCTCCTTTGTCCTCTATATTTAGCATGTTCTGAGCCACTAAGTACCCTTGAAAAGTTAGCACAGCCCTGCTGACTCCGGCAGCCATCTTATGCAGGCTTACTAGACATTACTTGCAATCCACATGCCGTGAGTGGGATTTCGTTGAAAAAGGTCGGTTATGGATATGTAATACATACTCTGCGTGCTGAGGCGTCCTGTGCTCGAGTCTTCTCCGAGTTCATTCTTGATCTTGAACGTGTATTGTCCGGCGTCTTCGGGCGTGACAGACTTGATGACCAGTGTGAAAGAGGCGTCCGCTTCTTCTTTTGCGTAGACGTTCTTGTTATCAATAGTGACTTCGCAGTCGTCTTTGAGCCTGAACAATGTTATAATGTGTCTCAATTAAAAAGGAGACGTTAAAAATAGCATCTAAAGACGTTTAGAGAATCACGAAGTGCAGTTTCAGCGCATCTGTGGGCCTGAGTCGTGTTTGCTCAGCAGTTCGTACTTTCTCAATTTTCATTTAAAGACTTCGTTGTCTTTCGCGCACCTATATTAGGGGGTACTGCATAGACAACAGGATTCCTAAGTTCTGAGAAGACCTTTACCGCCTTTTGTACGCATCTCTTTTTTTGCGAATTTTAAAATAAAGTGTGTATCAGAAGCGGTAATACATATTTAAGCGGCGTTGGCTGCTTTCTTTTTTTCGTTACTTCGGACTCCACGCCAACCATACGATCAAAATATTTGGGGGCCACTTAAGCTCCGCCTGCACGGGTATGACGCGACAGTGTTAATGGGTTCCGTCAGCGACTTCACTTGCCCACTCAGAAATGGACACTATTTCAATATTACGTGAAATACCACACGAACTGCATATAAAGCCCCGCTTAACGAAACTGTACGAGCGTGCCTGCGTGGCCTAGGGGTGGTGTGCCTGACTCGCAGCCCAAGGGTCAGGGGTTCGACTGCCGACTAATGACCCCCCATTTTCTCTTCAACGCAGTTGATTTACTTTGTACACTTGCATGTCCTAATGACGTTAGAGTCACGTTGCAACCTTCGAATCACCAGTTTTCTGATGTTCTAATAACTTTCCATTCCACAACTCCGCGCGTGACGTAGCGGGACGGCACCAGCTGCTAGTCTGCGAAGCGGTGTTGCCTCTTCGTCTTGCTTTCCGTCCATTAGAGTAGCTTTTACGCCATGTTAAGTGACGCTACCGTGACACTGTCTTAACGGAAACAAAATGCTTTGAACAGCATATAAATAAATTTAACTTAACGAAGATATGTTTTAAATTAGCATCGTTATAAATTACTCAAGTCGGGGCCTATCCCTTCCTGAATTCTCATTCAGAATTTTCTGTTTTGCGCTACGATAACCAGGTGCAGGCACCCAGAGTGAGGCAGTGTAGCCTTTAGCAACATCCGCCTTCAGCAATTATTAATAACAGGTACTTACCATTTCACCTTTGCATCCTTTGCGTTGACTACTTTGACGCTAAATGTAGCCGACTGACCGACTTCGACGTTGACGTCCTCTAATCCTTTTACAATCTTTGGCTTCGCTGGAAGACATGATATCCCTCGTTAGGCTTACCATGCACGCAGTTACAACACAGAGGTGAAGACGTCCAAGAGACGCTTTACACAGAGAAGCGGTTTTTTAGACATGAAGGTTGGCTCACATTTAACTGTAAATTTCCCGGAGCATTTGTCCTTGCCCTTGACGTTTGCCGCTTCGCAAACCATTTCGCCAGTCATGTCAGATTTCGCTTCCTTGATGACTAGCGTATACTTCCCGCTTTCCTCGACAGATTGAAATTTGAAGGAGTCGTCTTCGCATATGAGAGAGTCATTGAGAGACCTGGAAAAGACGAAATTAGACGTTCATAAGTTAGCTTAGCGGATTAAGCAACGGTGTTAAGCGCAAATTACATTTATGCGCGTCAAGGGTGGAGGAGAGTGGTGTTACATTTCCCGTATTGGTATGCACGCATGCTGGCATGCATGCACGCATGCAATGTTACGGAGGCGCTTAACTATCATTGTGTGATGACAATGTGTTAGCATTAGTCCTTCTCCTTGCCTGAAGAGCTAAGGTTTCCGGCTTAGCGGATTAAACAGCTAAAGCTGACTGGCATGGGCTGATTGGCCCTCCACCTTCCACGATAGAAGCCAGCTGGTTTGTTCCCGCGGCCACCACCCTCGGGCTGCGCATTCCTTCGCCCGGGTCAGAGCCTCCTGCGTCCGCGGTAGCCACCCTCTGGGTACTTCTTGTAGCAGACACCTTCTAGCCACTCCACAAGGGGAGAAGGGGCATTCGTTCTCTTCACTTTTCCACCTGCCAAGTGGCAGCTGGTGGCAAGAGTACACAGCACTACGCCGGACACGTTTTCTTCGTGGCGCGGCTTCAAATGCAAACTCATTAGGAGAAGCCCCATTAAATGATTCTTAAAAGTTCGCAAGCATTAGCTGCTGCCCTCCTCTCGCCCCCAACATGATTTCAAGTGTGGTCTTTCATTAGCTCAATTGACCCTCTGCCATTCTTCTGTGATCTGTGATGCAGATGCAGGAAGTCTCTCTTCCGACTTTACACTCACGTGGTGCCCATGAAAATGTTATTATTGTGTGGCAAACTCGTAGATTAGGAAATCCTTAGCAGCCTTACCATTTCACTTTCGGAGCGGGGCTGCCTTCGACTTCCACTGTGATCTTAATGTTTGTCTCCCCTTCGCAGCATTCGACGTCAGAGAGTGGTTTCTTGAACTTCGGCTTGCCTGCAAGTAAAGGGCCGTCACCAACTTTCCAGGCGGGTGTGGGGTCGCAGCCACGACGAGCGCGTATTTTGTGATAACTCACACGTGATCGTCAGTGCTGCGCTGTCGGTTTCGACTCCGTACTCGTTCGCAATTTCTACCGTGTACTGCGCCGCGTCCTCCTGGTGCACGTCATCTATGATGAGACAATGGACGTTTTCTGTCTCCTCCAGCGTCTGATATCTGTGCCCGTCGGGTTTCAAGGGTTTCCCGTCTTTCTTCCTGCGGAGAGAGGGCGGATAAGAACCTGCGGCACGACGAACGCGGAAGCACGCTAAACTGTCAACGGCTGATTAAGCGCCTAAACCCGTAACCTTACTTTAAGGACTGTGTGAGGGTGATTTAGGTGGAAGCCGCTGGAGCAAAGCACGGCTATTCATACACGCGAAAACCTTTCCCTTTAAAGCAAGACAAGGTCATTCCAAAGTTTATCTCGTTACGGGTGGGTGTACCCAACACTGGAAGGAGGTGCATCGTATCACTGAGCTTAATTTCTCTTGAGCGGGAAGGAGCAAGAATGCAGCTTTGCAATACGCATACCTTATTCGTTTCAACTCTTAATATGTAACGATAATAACAAGAACTTAATATGAGAAGGGCACGAATGTGTTTCTTTTTTACAAAACAAGACGGCAAATCAATGCAGTCATATTTGGAAGCTCTGGATAGAATAAAAAGCAGCATACTTCACGCTTATAGGTGTTGTACCCACTTTCAGGCACTTAGAAGCCTGTGTATCAGATGTATTACACTGCAGTACTCACCAGCTTACGTTCGGCTTTGGATTTCCCGAAATCTTCACTCGGAATGTCACATTTTCCGTCTCTGAAGCCTCGTAGTCCTTCAGTTTCTGCAGAAACTTCGGTGGCGCTGAACGAAAGCAATTAGAGTTCAGTCAGATGCATCTGTTGAGTACAAAGTTTTATGCGACGTACGATGCGCATTGACAAACATGCAGGCAAGCTAACCAAAACACGCATCAAAAAGAAAACCTTGTTCTAGGCGATGCGAAATATTTAGCTACTTGATACAATTTTTGCACCGAGGGTCGAAAAGCTGCTTTTATTCAGGACGAAAGATGCGTACCATTCACAGAAACGGCCGAGAACCCTGTCTGTGTTCCCATCGTGTTGCTGATGACGCAAGAATAATTTCCAGAATCCTCCACCTTGGCGCGCTTAATGATGAGTTGGTGCGCATCTTCTGCCGGCTGCGTTATCTTCACGCGGTCGTCCTCTACCACCGCTTGCCCGTCCTTGTACCTGTAGGGGACGAGACTCAGTGAGCAGTCGTTGATTCTCATGCTTTCATGAAGAGCCAGGACAAGGGTAATAAAACGACTCTATTCTGATCCCATTCTATCTTTCTTTTTCCCCTCTATGTCATTGGGTAAAGTGAGCCAAGGACATAGTGAGGGGCGTGGCATCAATCAGCCAATCACCAACATAAAAAACGAAACTAGAATGGAACCTGACTAGAACTGTTATACTATGCCGGACCTGAGAGCTATTTACTGCCGACTGCTTTATCTCACCATTTCACGTCTGGAGCCGGAGTTCCTTGCACTTCAACGTCGAGCTTCAGCACATCATCGGTCATGACCGAAACGTCTTTCAGTTCTTTCTTAAACGTTGGAGTGGCTGAAAAAATCCGCGAAGAAAAAAAACAGCGAATGTGAAGCAACCTTCAAAGTGAACGGATGCGTCACTTTTTTTCTTTCTCAAAGGTATGACTGAATACGAAGGCACTTTCTGGTTATGACGTATTCTTCTGAAACCGACGCATAATCCTGGAAGTAGTAACCCGTAACTAGCCTTGCTATGAGCTCTTTAATTTCCTTCTTAAATCTTTTCAAGCTATATTCTCTTAAAATAAAACGAGAATGAAATTGTGAGACCCTGTGGTGAAATGCGGAGGACCTTGTTCGAGAAAATACACTTGAATTTACGTAAACCCCTTAGTTTCTAGTTAACGATGACTTTTTTGGAACTGAACTATATTGTACGAGCGCGCAATATTGCCAAGACTTCGGGTCGTAACGTAACGAACTCAAGAGATATAAATATACCAGAACACTAGCATGATCCACAGTGTGCTCTGCTAACGTTTGTACATTTCACCATTATCGCGTGGACGCGGAGCGAAAAGAACGCAGCATTCCGTTTTTTTATAGTGCTCTCGATTTCCTATCCAACGAAGCTGGCGATGGGATGTGTCTGCTTACTGCCATTGTTTTTTTGCGAACAAGGGTATTAAAATGTAAAAATATTGTCCACTTAAGAATTATCCAATTAACAAAATATGGAGAACGCACGTAAGGAAGCACCTGTGCGACAGGTGCGCCAGCTCACACGCTGTTGTGCACTCTGTGAAATAGCCGCCTTTCAGCTGATATCAGATACAGTAGGTGAGAACTAAAAAAAGAAGACCGGGGCCTGAAAGTTGCCGCTCATTTCAAAATGTAACTAATACTTCTGGCCCATGCAATTTTCTGTGAGAGTGCATCCCCAGTAGTGTTTGTTTCCGCGTGAATATACCAGACACTTCACACTCGCTTGCGGTGGCAATGTTGTACCAAAATATTTAAACTCTCGAGAGTTACCACTCGTTGAGAACGAATGCACAAGCTGCTCCTGTTTACTCACAGTTGACAGTCAGTCTGCATTCAGTGTTGGCGGTTCCGGACTCATTTTCAGCCACTACACTGTATATACCAGCGTCGGTCTTCTTCGTGTTCTTTATGACCAAAGTCATTGATTCTTCGTCCTCAAACAAGAACCGGTAACGCCCGCCTGCTTCGATCACCTTTCCTTCGTGCTTCCTGCGAATGATGTGCATTTCGCGTCAGTGTCACTGATTTGGGAACGGAGAGAAATTCTCGTATCTGCGCGTCGAGTGCAAGACGCCTTACCAGGTTACTTTTGGCTTCGGATATCCTTTCACTTTGAGCTCCAGCATTGCAGAAGCGCCTTCATTTACTTCAACGTCAGAAAGACTAGCAGTTATTGTTGGGGCTTCTGGAGCCTTTTTAATCACAGCACCTGGGTGTAGAAAGTAGGAGAGAGAATTAGGTGTTCAGGACAAAGCTGTGCAGGCAGGTAAGCCAGAATATACTTCACAGTGCTGACCGCAAACGCCGGCCGCCAGACGGCGGTAGTGACCTCCGCTGGTTGAAAATCTTGCGCCTGACCTAGCCACTGAACATTTCGTATTCTGTGCGAAAAAAATCAGTCTTTTGCAAAAGGGACGAGATAATTCGCACAGATGCAAAATTATGAACAACAAGCTAAAGTAGAGTAAAAATAACTATCTCCTGCTAAAACACTGCCCCTCCATCACGTGCGAAAGACTTTATTAGCTTTAAACATGGCCTCGGCCTCGTTATTACTATCAAAACAGCTCCTGCACTAGTCACGTACCCACTGATCACGGTCTGACCAGAAAAAAGCCCGTGAGGCTGGAATTTAGACAGTGAAAGTATTTTTTTCGAGAGGTCTTACGTGAGCGATTACCTGTTTTCAAGTCTGTGCAGGAGTTCTAAACTTCTGTGAAGACCTGTAAGTATGCTTCCGAAAAAAACAAAATCTACTTTTCTGAACATGTTTTCGCATGAAAGCTGGAAGTCGTGAATTAGGCACGTTGCCGACATCAAGGTCAACGGCGGGGAAGTTTACTATTTCTCTAAACTACCATGCTTACAACAGATAACAAACATTGCTCTACGTGTACGAATCACAGCTTAGAGTAAGGCCAGTCGAAAGCCGTTTCTGTAAGCGCAGGCGCAATGCCACGGAATCAGTCAATCTGGGAGCGGCAGCTTACGCTCGCAGCTTGGCTATCGATCTGCGACCTTTTGACAGAAAGCAAGAGTACTACCGAGGCCCGTGCTCGCTGCAGCCGAGGTTGCCTGTAGAGCGCCTCATTGAAGAAAATGGTGAGGTTAATCATGGAAGTTTGCCTTCAAGGTCCACGAGAAGAACGTTATAATTCACTGTACAGTGGTCCGAGAGCCGATTCGCGGACACATCAAACAAGGAACACACCCGCCTCACCGTTGCGCCGCTACCTTAATGATATTTCGTAAGGTGAATGAATTTGTTTCGTTTTATGGGGTTTAACGTCCCAAAGCGCCAAAGCGACTCAAGCTATTACGGACGCCGTAGTATAAGGCTGCGGATAATTTCAATTGCCTGGGTTTCTTTAACGTGCACTGACATCGCACAGTACACGGGCCTCTCGCATTTCGTCCCCATCGAAATGCGACCGCCGCGGCCGGAATCGAACCCGCGTCCTTCGGGTCAGCAGCCGAGCGCCGTAATCACTGATCGACCGCGGCGGCTGCACGGATTCATTTATCATGTATAATAAATACCTCCCAAAATTAATCGGACATAGTTTATTCGGGACGTTTTGGGACGTTCTAATACTAGAATGAAAATTATAAGTTGAAAGTCTCAGGAGGAAAATGTAAATAAACAAGTCAAGTAACTGATGTTAAGATATAAATTTCAGATGAACCTAATTTTTTAACTTTCTTTTTTCGCTTCACGGTGATGATGAAGACCCAAAGAGTAAGTCGGCTTCGTTTTTTTTTCTTCTTCCATTACATTATTTCGATAAAAATTATTTCCGCGCTATCTCCCGGTGCGCATAATAATGATAATAATAAAATTAAAGAAACTCGGAATATGCGCACGTCACGAATTATTCGTGCCAATTTGACAACTCTAAGCATTTTTCACGCGGCTGTTATCAGGTGATGGCGACAGAACGGGCCCGGTAGCACTGTTGCGGTCTGCGTGTTCTACAGACAACACACGAGACACTTCTTTTAAATCCTAGTTTACACGACTACCATGCGGCTGTAACATGAACGAACAACGCGCGGTCCAAAGCTGCACGCAGTGTAATAAACAACATCAAAAGCAATGGTCTGTGAACAGTGAGGTGAGTTTGCTGGCAGTTATTATTTTCATGCCAACCGACTGATCTGCATGTAAGCAGCGGATAGGGTGTTTATTTTAACAATACATCAAATTCCAAAGGCTGGACACAAGCGCTCTGTGAATCTTACAATTTCGGAGGATCAGCTTTTGCGACTCAAAAAACTTAGCTCGTGTGTAAAACGTAAACGCCGGCATCCAAGCGCTTGACAGCCGTTCGCCGTAATGTCCTGACTAGGAAAGATATTCTTTTACCAGTAAGTATTAAGCACGCATTTCTTGCCCGCTGGTCCCTCTGCTTGAAATCCCGATCAACTCGTTTAAAATAAGCACCCTGTAATGGTCGTCTTGTTAATTCAGTACAGTCAACAACCATGCACAAACACATAAACGTGCTGAAATGCACAAAGAACAAGTTATGGTGAGGTGACTACAACAAAGTGACGTACACAAACAAGCATGTCCATTATTTACATCTACAGTGAGGATTGGTCGGCATGGTGATGAGGAAGATGCTCTGTCCGTATCGATTGTTGAAAACGTACACATCAAGCAAGGTTGCACAGCTTATGTCAGATTGGGAAAAGAACTCCTTTTGTTGCACTTCGCTTACTTAGGTGTGTAATCTGTGAATGTGTTCATATTGTTTTTTCTTACGGGAGGGGAAGTAAGCAACAGTTTTTAATCAGTTGGGCTTGTAGACGTCAATATATATTTAAGGAAGGAAATGGGTAAAGAATTTTAGGCACATCAAAACAACACGTGGAGTACTTGGAAAGCCTAAGAGTTAAAAGTTCGGGAATGAAAACTGCCAAACCTTGAACTGTTAGTTCGGCACTACAGGAAATTTTCCCACTGGATGTGCTGGCAACGCACGTGTAGAGACCAGCATCATCTGGCGTGACATGTTGAAAGACCAAGGATAGCGTGTCCTCGATATCGTCAAATGTGACTTGAAACCGTTCACTGGCTTCAAATTCTTGACCATCCTTGAACCTAGAATGATAATTAGAACCGAATCTGATGATGCAGCCGAGTCACTAGAAATGTACTAACAATAATAATGTTGTCTACGTTATCTCGTACATTCCCTGAAATTAGACAGGAAAGAATGACTGCTTAGTCGTAATGGTGCACTTTAGTCTAATTTTGTCGACATCAATCGTGATATCAAGAAAAAAGGAGTTTAATTTCAGCAAAATAATTAATAATTTGAAATGGAGAACTTTTTTTACAGTCGGAGCTTTTGATAACTTTTATGCAACTCTTCAAACCGTAGATTTAGAAATTTTTATTTTCAAAGAATCCACCTTACCATCTAAACAGGGGTGACTTCGGTGGAGGTGTTAGGGGACCTGATCCTTCAGCAGCGCTATCATCTGCGGTTAGCCCTTGGAATAATATCTTGTCTTCTGTGGAGGTCAAAATTATGCACAGCGCATTGAATAAACAATTCCTTAACAAGTTTACGCTCGTAACCAAATGGCGAACAAAAGACACCACTCTCACAGTTTAGCGCAGCAAAGCAACAGAGGCTAGGAGAAAATCAGACGCATTGAAGAGCTTAGGTATTTTACATTTTAAGCGTCGCACACTACGTTAGTGAATAAATTGCAGATTTTATACTGCAAGCTCTTCTATAAGCCTGGATAAGTATGTATCGGTTTGCAAAAAACGCTTGTGAAAAGCACACACTTTAAGACAGCTTACTATTTGCACTACAGTCGCTACGCATTTAAACTAAATTTCGGCGTGGGACTTGTGCGTTCTCGTCTGCTCAATATTCTTTCAAGAGTCTTTTGGGAGCGCCGAATGAGCGAAGGTTAAGCGCGAATTGACGTGGTTATGCATGTGTAAATGCATAATACCACGCGTCAATTACTTGAGAAGCGAAAAGTAGCGCAGAAGCGTTTGTTGAGGCAAATATGTTACTCTTCCCGCTGCTTTGGCATAAAAAAAGATGCAAAACTTTTTCAATGCAACGATTAGCGTAAAGCGTTCGAAAGCGATGAAGCGGGAAAAAAAAAACCACTGAACAGGTCCATTTCTGTCACTCTAAATGCCAGGTGCATTAATTATTTCTGGTGTTGTAAACACATGGGCATATCTTCATTAAGACGCAAAGACATACCTTACGTCGAACTCTCGTGTGATTTGAAGGAGCGACAGAAATGTCACCTTGTTTTGGTGGCAATTTAAGTTTCCATCATTAGGTTCATGCATGCTTTTGCTTTAGTAGCGGTCACTCCGGCCGATTAGCTTTGCTCTCGTGGTGCAGACAAAAAAATGGGCATATGAATAATGAAAAGCAGCGCCATGCCAGCGTGTGCGCGAATTCACTTGCAAGGAGAGAAGCAATGCGTAAACTTATGAGAAAGACAGAGACATTCGTCGATACCAATGCGGCCGGAAACTCTGCGTACGAGGAGTGTTCAGTATGTTTTACCGCCTGGGCAGCAAATTTTTGTGAAGTGATGGAACTGAAAGAACTTTCCTTCAGCTGCAAGTTGTGAAGGCGTTCTCTCCTTCGAGTAAATAGTTTTTCGCTGTCGTCTTTACTAGCGCCAATGCACTTCCCCGACCGGCACTCTAGTCTCAATATGTCGTCGCTGCAAAACTTCATAGGACGGCTACCACCTCTAACACGGATTTCAGCTAGAGTTATGGGTGGTGCGTGAGACAATGGATAGCGAAGACAAGTGCCATACGGCTGGCAACTACTATGATCTCACGTCAATGACTTTGTCGTCGCTGAATTGCAATCTGTCTGGCTAGCGAGGCGAAGCGTCATATGGCATTTCGCCTCGCTTATCGTGGCACGCGCTGCATGGCATTCACGTCTATGTTAAGCAGTTTATTTTATTTCTGCCGGGTCACGTTATCGAATAGAACTACGCGCTGGAGACCAACCCTTTCACTTGAATTCATCACGCGATGTGACGCGCCGCATCTGCTGGCTCCTCGCGCCAAATCACGCTCGCTTCAAACCTCGCCACTTTCTTCCTCTCCCCTCGGCGCGCCTTGCCTCCTCCTCTCACTATTTTCTTCTTCCGACGCAGACGCCGCGATTTCAGGAAACAGCTTTAACAGCTGTCGTTGTAAAATGAAGGCGGCTGCTGAGGACAACAACGGTGCACTGCAATGCCGATGAGCTCTTGACCCGACGCGAAGCGCATGCACTTCGTATCTTCTTTTGTCTTGAGGAAACAGCCAGATGTCCAAAAGCGCTAGATCAAGCTGTAAGGTAGAAGAAATAAAATATCTCCACGTCCATTCGTCTGCGACGGCATACAGGGACCAGTGCAATGGTGGCGGGAATGCGTCGTCGCTGCTGGAAACTGTCGAAAAGTGGCGCACTCCTGAGAAGGAGGGCGCCGAAAGCTTTAGATTACATGCATTGCCTTTCAATTCCACTGCTAATATGAAAGTAACAGCCCAGGAGGGAAAACTTCTTGATTACCCCTCGTACTATAGCGTACATGGAGTGCGTAATGAAGGTCTGTCGTAGGCAAGGAGGTAGAAGCAGAGAACACGCAGCGTTCTCATGTTGTGTGGTATGCCCTAGTAATCGAGCTACGGCAACCGCTGGCCTTTTTTACTTTCACTGAAATGGAAAGGACACCAAACAGACACATTTAATTACCATGAATGAACCAAATGACGGTATCTCAAATGTCGCAGTTGACATGATGATCTATGTGCACATTCTTCCACATGAGACTTAGTAAAAGTAGGTCAGATGGGCAGTTACGTCCACGGGCTGCCTCCTCCTTGCTTTTAGTTGAAAGTGCTGACTTCACATTTTCTCTCAGACTTCTAAGTCCTACTTGCCCATGAATCTGGCCGATGGTTGTCCTTTCTTGTCTGAGGTAATAAAACCCACTGATATCCCAGCTCACAGTGTATGGTGCTCTAACCGTTATCCCTTTCAGTAGATGTCAAGTGTAGTCTATTGCTAGCTGCATTGTTCCCGTTTCACAAGAGAATACTAAAAAAAAACAGCGTTGCTTTGGCACAGTCCTTCTCCGATATGCTCCGGCCACTCCGCGAGTGGCCGGAGCAGTCTCCGAGACGTCCGGTGGATTTTCTGTGGTGTTCCTTACATTCCAATGCTTCCGTTAGGACAGCTTTCCCTCCTATTGGCTACTATGTCAAAGAACCAGGGGCGCGACAAGAACCCCATCTCAGAACCCAGAAACTGCTCTGGTTACGCGTGCGCGATCTTTGTACTGTTTTAAGGGCCTGCTGTAAAAAAAAAAAGAGCAAACAATTCTAAAGAAAATCCGGCATGAAAGTGACTGAACTGAATTTTACGATGCGTTTTGAGTTATTCTGAACGTGGTGTTACTATGACAGCTTTATAATTTGCAGGTTAGGGGGAAGTGTCCCTCGTTAATGTAATAAAAAAAAGTCATCCACAAGTTCATAGTTCACGTTCCTCACAATGCTTACACAATGAAGCAAAATACGAGTTCGACCTCAGGGTCTTGAGTACGTCTTCTCAAGAAAAAAAACATGCAAAGAATTTTTATTCCAGAAACTGCTACAGAGCTCTGATACGAAATAATGCGGCGAGAACTCGCTTCAACGCACCTCTTATACTCCTCCTACGATTCTGCGTTGCTTATAGCAGGTGTGATAGGATACTCAGTGTGATATGTTTAGGTTAGTATTATCGTGAAACAGATAAAAAAATTGGCCACAAGGTGAACAAGAAATATTGATTGTCGTCCACAAATAACAGGCATTAGAGTAACTTATTATGCATGAGATGCTCGTTCAACAGGTAAACAAAAGCGAGGTGACAATGACAATGACAACACGTGACAATGGAGCCACAACAGAACACTTTTTTCACTGTTGGATGAACATCGTAGTTCATCCAACAGAGAACTACAATTTTCTTAGAAAGCCTATAAATTCTGAGGTTTAAAGCAGAAAAATAGAAGCGCAGGACGCCAATGAAATGACACTTACAGTGAGTAAGAGTGCAATATGTGAAGCACTGCAGGATCAATAAGTATCGATAGCGGCACTTTCTGCTGAGACGTAAGGAGAAATAAGTCTTGCTTACTTGTAACGGTGATCGTTCCCGATGACTCATCTTTGCCCTCCGAGTTCACAGCTACGCACGTGTATTTTCCCATGTCTTCAAAAGAAATGTGGTCGATGACGAGTTCGAACACTTCCTTGCTTTCAAACACAACTCTCACCCGGTCATCTTCTACGAGCTTCTTCCCATTCTTGTAGCTGAGAAGAAACAGCAAACGTCATCAATCTAGGTGCTTGACGCAGGAACAAAAGGTTGGCGTCGTATTCTAGGGTAGCCTTCTCTGACTATAACTGCCTCTTCAGCCAGCAAATACGCCAATACACAATTTGCCGTAGGACTGACATCTAAAACTTTTGTAAAGCTAAAACTTTACAAGAATGTTGCGCTGCTGTTGCCTTGCATTCTTTTTCTCCTCAGTTTTCATATATCAAGAGTTTTTCAACAACGCCTCTGCGTTTTCTATAACAGTAAATCTCTGCTGCCTTTAGTCGGATGCAAGTCAAGAGCGAAGCGGCAAATGCACCTCAAAGGAGATCCTCCAGCCAATGGCGTCCACCGATTCTCCCCCTCTCCCAGATGACCAATCCCCTTGGGCCGGCTAAGGCGAAATTGCAGGGGGTGGCAGATGAACTGGGAATAGTTAACTACGTGTTCACCGGATTAACCGCAGCGTCATCGCAATTGGTCAACGGCACTGGCGGGAGGGTCTCCTTCGAGGGGTATCTGCCGCTTCGTTCTTAAGTTACACCCGACTATAGTACGTCGCAGGGGGCATTCAGTCCCTCCTCACTCTCTCCTATTTCACATCAGTTTTGCAACTGATGTGAAATAGGGCGGAAGGCGCGGTAAACGTCGTGCGAAACAGACTCCATCCTGCAGTACTTCCCCTCATCCCCGTGGCCGGAGGCATCACGAAAGGCTGACTCCCTACAGCGTATGCACGCGGCTCGCGACTTGAAATTTTTTCAAGCACCGCGTTCCTCCTTACTAGCTTCCAGGCTACCAGCAATTGTTTATTAGCTTATTTTAATTATTTACAAGATACTGCACGACGAGTGCCCAAGCACGAGTTGCATACAGAAAATATGTAAGTAACCAATATGAAGCATGAAAAAAAGAACTTCACCAACGAGACCTTTAACGGTACTCGGCGTTCGAAGTTCCGTTTTTCTCGGGGTAAACTTGTAGACTAACGTAGCTGGTAAAGCAAACTTTAGCGGTAATATGAATTAACACGCAAGTGAAAATGATAATAGGATTTCCGCACCTTGTATTAACAAAAACTTGTGTATCAATGTGCGTTCTACGCGAGAGCTAACGCATTGGAAAGCTTCCATCATTGCAGGTGGCGTTCAGGTACAGTGGCTTGCTTGCGCCTTCGTCGTCACTTCGGCGCACAGAGTGGCTGCAACACGCTTCCACTCTTTTCTTTCTTTTGTTCTTTCGACTCTCCACGTTCCATGTCCACATCAGTGGCCCAGTTGAGCCAGTCGACGGGCCTCCGTCCGCCCTCTCCAGGCGGTTCGCGGCGTGAGCGCAAGGAAGCGCTGGGGTTTTGCGTTAAGACAACCGACGTGGAACCATAAGAGTGTAAGTCATACAGCTATGGCTATAGAAAATCAAGTCATTTTTATGGTTTTTCTTTATGCCTTTGACCTTGTAACTAAATAAAACGAAAACGAACCTCGCTCTGTGACTGTCTGTTTATCATATAAGAAACACTGGATGGCGACTACTAGGGTCCGAACAGAGGTTTGATATGTTCTGCCACTGCAATGTGTTATCAATTTGTGAGAAGTCCAGAGACGTCACTCAGGCTGCTTTTCCGAAAAAAAAAGGAAAACTAACTTACACAGTCACTTCCGGTTCCGGGCATCCTCGTACAACCAGTTCAAACCGGACAGACGTGCCTTCCAAGAGCTCCGTGTCCTTCAGCTTGACCTTAAAGACCGGGGCGTGAGGTAGTATCGTGCCACCGGGGCTTGTAGGTCTCGAGTCAGGTTTAGCAACGCTGAGCGCTAGTAAAGAATAAAGAACATCAGGAAATGTCATTTAAAATTCCGGAATATTACCACCAAATTTACACTAACTGAGACAAAGGTGGACTCGTGCACATGATGGACTTAAATGTTTGCGCTATGTGCTTGCACTAGGTTAACCACTGTTGCACACTGCGCACAGCTACAAAACAATGCCACCATCAACAGTATTTCCGTGATGTGATGCCCAATACGCAGAAATACTGCAGGCCATAATTCTGTCTAAACGTATCAGGCAGAAGCGCCGTAGTTAATTTCTTAACACTCTGGCATGACAAATCCGCGCGTAACGCATCAGTTTAGCTTACAAGTTCCTTAAGAGTAAATTGATTTCTCTAATGTCTATTACACAGTTTTCTAAAGAGGCTGTCCTGACAACCTAAAAGAGAAAGAAATTACATGGTGTAATTGAAAACAGAGATCTCTCACCTGGTTTTACGTAGAGCGGAGCGCTGCACGATGTTGTTCCTTCAGAGTTGGACGCAATGATGGTGTACATTCCAGAGTCTTCAGAGGATGCATCATTGATGTACACTTTGTACTTGCCCTCTTCCTCACTTAGCTGAACACGCGACGATTTTTTCAGAGGAATGTTGTCTTTCAGCCACTGAATGGTAGGTTTTTCTGGGGAAGACACCTCACACTCCAAAAAGGTGTTGTCATTTTCTGCACAAAAGCGGCATAATACAAGCTTTGGTAAGGTATCTTTTGTGACAAAAAAACGCATAAAAAGAAAGAGGAACTCTCAATTTATTGCACTGAATGCCATAAATTACGCGTGGAAACTGCTGTGAAATAGCTGGAAAATAGCTGAAATAGCTGGACCACCAACGTTACACTTAGCTTCTCCTTTCCTGCGAACTACGTTACGTTCGAAGAAAGTGCAAGTGTGTGCTGAGTGTTATGGTAAACGAAGTGGAAAAAAGTGATTTTGGTAACGCACAAGAAGTGAAAAATTATACCATTACACCGTGTTCTACAAGAAAACTATAGAGCAGTTGAGCAGCCAGCAACAGCGATATGTTTCACCTGCCCTTCCATTCTTATAAGGTGGGAATAAAATTGTATGCCTGGTGCCTCGTTATACTACTGTCATTATTCAGTCACAGAGAAACGCATTTTCCTGACTACTGCATGACGTAGAAAAAAGAAAAGGTATATGTTCTCTAAAACAAAACAAGCATATGGTTAGCTTTCCTATCTTGTTATCGACATGCTTTGCAATACTTCACGGCGATTGCGGTTTCTGTAGGGGAAGAACACACACAAAATAATTTCCTTGCATGTTTAGGACGAGGAAATCAACCGAAGAGCCTACAGCGGCCCTTCAGAAAATAACCTGAGGGGTAAGCAAACTTAAAGGGTAAGTCTCTTTTGTGTCATGCAGAGGTTAGAACCTCAAAGAACAAATGTTGATAGCCTTCAGAACTGGGGAATGTGTGACTCCAGAAGCAGGTTAATTAGTATTAAAACACAGGGAATTTAAAAACGCGATCTCACGTTGCTATAGCTACTACACTCAAGGAACATCAAAACGGCAAACACAAAAAACACACGCCACAAATGCCCACAGATTATTAGCAAAAAAAAGAGAAGAAACTAACGTGAGCAGGTGAGGCCACGAAGAGCCTTGCGGAACTGCGGCTTTCCTGTGGCATCCTTCTTGGATGCTGTTAAATAAACAGATTCGTCTTCAGCAAAAGAATTCAGAGACTGAATTTCTGAAAAGCACCAGAACACCAGAAGTACAATTTCAATGCATTAAACTAACACTTGGCGAAGGCACCTACTCATATAGATACCTTCGGCAATGGCTGTTGGCTCTCGTTTCAAGAACAGTCGTTCAACAGCTTAGTGCGTATTCAGACAAGCAATTAAGTTGTACACGCTTCAAGTAAAATAGGACATTTATATTTTTAAATTGCTCGCTGACAAACTTACATGTTATTATGCTTTTTGTGCTGTTTAATGGGCTTGTACGTACTGGAGGGAGCGAAATAATGAAGTTCGTTTAGGAGTGGCCCTCTAAACACAGCTTTAATAGGATATAACGCGAAGTTCGGAAACGAGAGTCGACAGCGCTTAGTAATCATGACATTGCATGTACTTCCTATTAACCTGTTCAAAGCATTGGCGCAATGAAAACAACAGAGAAGATAGAGATGTACTAAATGACATCCATTCAAAAGCGAATACTAACGCAGAGGCATTCAAGTTCTATAACTAAGACGACAAACGTCTAGCTTCAGCAAGACCCCCGAGCAGACCTCTTAAAATCACTACTGAAATAACAACGTTGATTTTAGCTGAAATGCGAGAGCATCAATCGGCTAATCGCTGTGCTTTCATTGCTAACGTCAAAAATTATTCCTATGGTGACTGTTGGTGGGAACGATGAGACTTGATTGCCGGTGAATGTGTAGTTAGTTCTCCAGTGTTTACTTCGGAAGTGTAAAACCGATTGTACGGAGTTTTCAGCGTTCGGGCTCGCCTTAAACGTCGCTCGCACTATTAGCCTGCCTATCGCTCTGTCGGGGGGCGCCGCTTTAAAGGTGCACTGAAGAGGAATCTGAAATCGTCTTTTCGCCGCGGGAACTTAATCTGCACGTTCCGAGCATTCTTAGAAACTTCGATGTATTGCCCTGTGTGGCGGATTTTCCTAATTAAATCGAATTAACGCCCGGCTCCCGCCTTTTTTTTTTTTAATTCTCCCTCGTACGGTGGGCGGAGCCGACCAACGCAGGGAGTGCCTTTCACCCAGTCCCGTGGCGGCTTGCCGCTCTGCCATCGGCGGAGTAATACGTAGTAGTACGTAGAAGAAAATAGTCCGCGCGTATTTTTATTTCTGCGGGCTTATTTTGCGGTTATATTATCTGCAAATGAAACTATTTATTCGTGGAAACCTAAAAAACAAAATGAAGCGAAAGCAAAGCCTCCACGGAGCTGGCTGAAAGGCACTCCCCGCGTTGGTCGACTCCGCCCACCGTACGAGGGAGAATTCAAAAAAAAAGAAAGGCGGGAGCCGGGCGTTAATTCGATTTAATTAGGGAAATCGGCCACACAGGGCAATAAGTCGCAGTTTCTAAGAATGCTCGGAACGTGTAGATCGAGTTCCCGCGGCATAAAGACGAGTTCACATTCCTCTTCAGTGCACCTTTAAGCAGGTCCGCAAAGCGGTCGTTCACAGCGCCCACGTCCGGCTCGAACCACAGTGTCCCTCCAACGGCGCCAGTTTCTCTCTCTGCTCGTCTTTCCTTCTCCACTTTGCGCTTAAGCCCGAGTCACACTGAGGGAACACAACAGCGACATGAACCAAACATGTTCGCAAGCGAGCCGTCAACAAGTCGCCCAACCAACTTGTCCCACAACTTCTTGTCACACTGCACGAACGGCAGGGAAACGAGACAGGTTTCTGGGGTGTTCCCTCGGTATGACAGCTTCCGGGAACCGGAACAACAAACAAACAGCGTTCGTGGACACGGTTGGCGCTGTTCGCCGGCCGGGCGAATTTCCTGGCGACACCGCACGAACAAACCAAGCCCTTTGCGGTGATTCACCGCTTTTGTGCCTTTCGTGCTTGAAAACTTCGTTTGCAAAGTGCAAAAAAGAGCGCTTCCTTTCGTGGTAATGCTGTCTGCTACGGTACGGCGTCTTGCAGGCGGGTGCATACAGACGGGAAGGCTGCCCTGGCCACCGTCGGCTGGCAGGTGCGGCCGCCGTGGAGAAGCTCGTTCTCTCCCCGTCGCATTCTTGTGAGCAAGCGTACACTTCTGACGAACGCGGTTCTGTAGGGAGCCAAAAGGAATGTCCTGTTCCAGGGACTGCCTCGGCTGCGGGTTCCAGAAGTTTCTTGACGGGTTTGTGCACTAGAACCACCCGAGCAGGAGCCGGCATACGAGCGTGCCAGTTGCTCGCGTGAACATGCTGCCGTCGTACTCGTGCCGCCAGGAAAGTGACCTGATCGGGATGATTGAAGAGAGGCGTTTTCCATGGGATATAACAGACCCAAAATATCAACGGTGTGATCTGAAGGAATCTGTGTTTCAAGAGATTGCTAGTTGGGACTGTATTTCACAGGTGAGCGCGAGTTACCAGTTACCTGTCCTGCTATTTTTGAACTTGAGATGAAGAAGAAAGCAGTGCTGCATTTGTTTTCTTTGAGATAGCAATCAGAATAACTTTACTGGGTTCCCATTTGATTCCAAGAATGATGCGTACAATTATATCTTTTTTTTTAGTACTCTCAGAGCCTGGAACAAACTCGATGAATCTGCCGAAATTGTGGCGTGATTTGTAGTGACCGGCCGGGTTGATAATGCATTGTGGAACAGCAGCGCAAAACACAAAATGTGTAGAAGTAGACACAGGGCACAGAAAGTAGACGCATGTAGTCCGTGTTTAATTCTTTCGCATGAAGTTTTCGAAAACGCCTTTCTCAGGCGCCCTTCTCAGCCAGTCGATCATCCAGCGCGGTTTCTCTGCGGTGGCGGCTGGTCGTCCGAGTCAGAATCGAGCAAGGCTGCACCTCAGCCGCCGCGCACGATCATAGTTCGTCCGATATTCTGCAAAACCGCCAGTAGCTACGACAGCGCAAGGTGTCTCCAGTTTCCGCGGTTGTGCACACGCACGGAGGAGAGCGCGCGAGCAAAGGCAGAGAAGCGCCGGGGAACGCGATTGAGGTGGTTTTTCCGGTGTGACAGAGAGTTTGTGAACAAGCGGCGCACATGTGGCCAACACAGGCTGGCGGGAGACAGCGACATGTTTACCCTCTGTTCGTGTTGACGCGGTGTGACAGGATCGCCAACCGGACGAAAACATTGTTTTGTCGGACGGGTTGGCGGACTGTTTCCTCAGTGTGACTCGGCCATTACGGTGTGCTGAAAAGTAAAGCGTCAGCACGTGCCCGGGACGTAACTGCGCCTGCGATTGTATGCTATCTTCTAGGTCAGGGGTTCTCAAACTTTTTTGCTTGGAGGAACCCCAAAAGCCTTCAATAAGTTCCAGGGAACCCCCCCCCCCCCCCCCCCCCCCCCCCCCCCCCCCCCCCGCCCACCGCTTTCACTTACCAGCAATGTTGTCGAGTGCATTTTTGCAAAGGGAAAGTTGCAGAGGTTAGATGTTTATTGCACAGATTAATACAAATACTAATGTGATGTCTGATGGGTGGTACTGCTTCCCTTTTAAGAGCAAGTCAAAGCGTGGCTCGGTAGCACTCAGAGCCAGCCTCATATCAGCTGCCGGGTCAGGGCCGGTGAGGGTTCTCGCGGAACACAAGAAGACAGCCCGCGGAACCCCTGTGTTCCGCGGAACCCAGTTTGAGAACCCCTGTTCTAGGTTATCACTGGCGACGCACTCGTGAGTGCCCTTCCGCCCACACTTGTGAGTGCCCTCTGTTCGGCTAGTTTAGTTGTCCTTTGTAATCGTACTCTCTTTGGTCTCCTCCTACTCTCTCAGTTTCTCGATTCCAAATTAACACTAGAGCGCCCAGGGTTTCCCGATTGTCGTCGCATATCTGTATTTCATCTGCAAGTGCAAAAATTCGAAATTTGAAGTCTGCTTTTAAGGATCTAAACTGAAGCATAAATGCAAAGTCTATGAGTTTTGCTCTAAGCTTACACACAGGAGCGAATCAACAGCACAAACGAATAGTACGAAGTGCTTTGAACTAATTAGACTGCTTTCAAGTCTTGTTAACATCCTTTTAATCACACAGAAAAGTCCCCTACACTGCGTTTACATTCATAGCTAAAGGTGCACTAAAGAGGAATCTTCGAATTATTGTCCTGTGCGGCGATTTCCCTAACTTAAATCGGATTAAACCTCCCGCCTTTTTTTGAACTCGCCGCTGATGGTAGGAGGAATCAACCAACCGTTCAGCCAGTCCCGTGGCGGCTTGCCGCTCTGCCATCGGCGGAGTGATACGTCGCGATCGGCGAAATCAAAGAGTCCACAAGTATTTTTATTTCCGTGTGCCTAATTTGCAGCTATGTTGTCTCTGACTGGATCTATTCATTCACGGAAACCTTAACAAAATAAAAGCGAAAGCGAAGCCGCCACGCGACTGCCTCAAATGCACTCCACTTGTTAGTTGACTCCCCATACCGTCAGCGGTGAGATAAAAAAAAAAAAAGGCGGGAGCAGGGACGTTTCATTCGGTTTAAATTAGGGAAATCGGTCGCTCAGGACAGTAACTGAAAGTTTCTAAGAATGCTCGGAACGTGTAGTAGAGTTCGCGCAGTAAAAAGACGAGTTCAGATTCATCTTTAGTGCACCTTTAAAGACAGCAGTACGAATGCACAACGCAGTATTTCAGATTTTATTTGGAAGAGCAAATAGAAGATGGAGCTTTGTTTTAAAGCGGCCTTAGCAGCAATAATACGTAACACTCAGTAACGGTACATTATGTGCCATTAGATTTCCTACATAGCTTGCCTCGCGACGAGGAATAATAATCTGTGACAAGCCTATCAAGTCTTGATTAGAGCTCCCAATGCTTACACGGTCTGCTTCTTCGTGTCATTGTTTTGAACTTAGATTATCATGCCCTTCGTATGCCAGTGAAGATGTGGAAGCATGAGAAAGATTCCATGGTGCAAGAAAAAACCATGAATGAGCTCGCGATGTTATAAGCTTTCTTCCTTCATTAAAAACAACTATCTTGGCTGGCAAGCCTTCAGCAACTCCGGAAGTCTATTCCGAGTGGCATTTGTGAAAGAGAGGGGAGGTTGGGGGGTGAGGCTTGGAGCTCCGTTCCCAACCGCTGGCGCAGGAAGCGGCGACCCCCCCCCCCCCCCTTTCGTCCCTCCGTTCTTTAGTCCGTGCAAAGTTTGTCTCAAACGGCTTTGCAAATAACAAGTGATAAAGGAGTTCGAGTACGCACCGTCAATCGAAGTGACAGAGCCCGATCGGATGCTCTGAGTGGCGGCACTTGTGGCTTCCTTGCTGGCTTCGAAGATCTCGGCCCTGGGCATAGAAGCCGACGCAGGGTCGGGGCTCACGGGCACCGCCGTGGACTCGGATAGCGAGGTCGTGCGGCTGTAGCTGCTCTTTTCCTGCTGGCGCTCGGACGTGTCGTCCAGTTGCATCTCTTCGACCACTGCGTTCAAATGAGGCAGGACGGGTATAGTAAAGTCAACTTATGCCCCTTATCTTCCGAAGCTGTTTGTCGCTTCGACATTTCACAGCCACCCGAAATGAAAAGACACTCCAGCTGAGCGAAGCGATGACCCTACCTTCGCTGGCCACTCTGGAGGCCTGCAGTTCTCGCGCCCACTCCTTTTTCTGTTCGATGTCTTTTGCTCGGAGCGTGATTGGTACATCTTGACCCGATGAGTCCTTTTGTAAGATCTTGAGCGTAGCATCGTCATCTCCAGTCTCAACGATTTCTGACTCTGACGTCTAAAGAAGGAAAAGGGAAGGGGGAGCCCATGACAGCGTTTGTTGCGCCGGATGCATGTTTTGATTGCCAACATGGCAAAAATTCTGAACGTCCGTCATGTCAAAAGCCGGAAGTTTAGTGGCAGCGCAATTCACGGCTGTTCTTTTTTTAAAAATAAAAGTTCTGTGGATGAAGAGCAGAATAATTAACGCGTGCTGTTTTAACGTCGCGAGAAAAAAAAGGCGCCATTTCTACATGAAATCACCTTAACTGAAACATGTGATTAAGGTTAATCGATTATTTATTAATAATTCCTGAAATAACGTGATTTGTAAGGACACTAACGTGAGAGAACTTCGTAGCTGATGCTCTTGTGCTCTTTTTTATGCTTTTATGGTACCAGTCGTTAAGCCATGCAGTGCAGACTGCAAAGAAATAGAATATCCGCACTACGAATGATGCTGCACTGGGAGCAAGCAATACGCGCAGTTCCAAATGCTCCTTTATGCACAATAAAACTAGACTGAAGCATGTTCAGCAGTGTGCAAAGAAATGTACAAAAATGGACACAGAACACAAAACATTTTTTTTTTCTTTCGGCATGCGGCATAGACTACATGTAATACGTGCTGTTAAGAAGAAGAAAGAGCAAGTTCGGCGACTGTTACATAGCATGCATGAACAGCGCCGTGTGGTGCCAAAAATAAAGCTGCGCGTAACGTCTGGACAACAAAGCCACGGTACTCGGAAACAGTTGATGCGTTGACGATTCCTACAGCTTGCTAGTGTAAATTAATCACAGTGCATAAATTCTCTACACTTCAGCGCATTCGATAAGCATGCCAAGAAGCTGACAGCGAGCACTACAGGACAGAACATAGTACGCACGGTCTCCATTCACATGCAGAGGTCAAGCGACCGCGCTGGGCTGTACGCCTGTGTGCCGGCAACACTGAGAAGGGTGAATGCAGGAGGCAGTTCATTTTCGCACAACGTGTGACCTGGGAAGGGTTCTCACAGTGGACGGACGCAACGCCAATGTCTTTCACAGCGCGTCCTCACCTTGAGCACATTCTTGACAAGGTAGATATTTCGGTTGGCTCTAATTTTCTTCACTTCAGTTATGCACAACCTTCCTTTGAAGAGGAAGAGATAGCGTAGCTGTTCTCGGTTTTTTGCGTCGATAATATCAAACCATCCCTGTGCCGAAACACAATAAACAAGGTTGGAGCTAGAAATATTAGAGCGCGGCAGCACAAGTCCGCATACTCGGTTCTTGTCTAAACGGTAGCTTACGCGTACAAAGGTACAAAACATTACTGTACCCACATTTTTGTCTCGGATCGATGAAGCTTACGCTCCCCTGTCTTTATGTGTGTTTTCAAGCTCCCCGGTCTTCCAAAGCGGTGAGACCTTCAAGGGATCTTTACTTTGCGCTTAAACACACAGTTTCTATAGCAAGAGTATGCTGCAAATTGAACTCTAACATAATGCGAAGCTTCGCGATTAAGGTGTCACATGCCAGAACTTGTTGGTTTCTGCTATTTAGCCATCAGCCCTCTTTTGTTTGCAGAAAAATGTACATAAAGACCAATGTTCTCCTTTAACGTAAGTGCTTTGAAGTTTAAAGCATTCATCGCCCATTTCGTTGGTTCGGATAGGACGAAGTCGCTGGTCAGTTTAAGATGAGCGCACGGTTTCAGTTTATGCTGCAGACTACTTTGAAACCGAAAATTATCTTATTAGTGTTGTGTAACAGTGTTCGCAAGCGATACTCACCTATAAACGTCTTTTTTTTTTTTGTCCAATTCATCACAGTACCTAATCAGATCGGGAATAAGCATGTCGTGGTCTCGTTTGTCTGTGACAACAATTATAGGAGTTTTCACACCGTGCAAAGCCAAAGAAACGTCATCAGCATTTTTGTGGCGCTGCAGCGCACATTTGAGGGCAGATTTTACAGTAACATAAATACAGTTGCCTTATTTGAGTTAGAAGCCATTGTTGCTGAGATAATTCTGCAAAGGACACTATGTAAGGAAAGCATTAGCAGGCGCGCGCATTCCTATAGCACGTGTGAAATTATACTGTTAGGTGCATAGTCCATTTCAGTGGCTGCAGCTGAGTTTCACATGCAAAACAAGAAAGAAGTTAGAGACAAGATGTGTCATGAAAGGCCTTAAATGCGGCCCGTGTTTTAATACTTTTGTGATGTAGCCCGCGGACAGAATGTGGCAAATTTACTCAGCCCTGCGCCGTCATGTAAACTGACGTTTGATTAGCAAGGTAAGATAACGACAAGTATATATTAACTGATGTAAGCTTGAAGTGACTGCTCTTTGAGGCGCATGTGTTCAGTGGAAATTAATATTTTCGGCATGAACAAACTCTTTGAAGGCAGTGTGGGCATGGGATAATCAGGCCACAAATATCAATTGCCACTAGACACATTTTATACTACAAACTTACAGGCATTAATATGCATTTGTCATTAATCTGGGCGTCACGAAAAGAACACTGAAAGTATCGCTTGCAAGGCTGAGATCAACGAGATTATTATACAATGGGAAATGCACGTCCACGGCATGAAAAGACGGGCATCAGACGGCAGTCTCCTCAATGTGCCTGATATTTTATGCGGCAAACACACACACGTGGATACTCGGAAAACAGGCGTTGCAGCAAGTTACAGCGGCTGATGATTTCGTTTTATTCGTGAAGCGATCGTTACAGGTCCTTTTTACCAGCATAGTAAGTGTTACTAGTTAAACTGAAATTATACTCACGTGTTTGATGACTCTTCCCCAGTTGTGGATGTTTCCGTGATAACCTTCGATGGCGTTAATGTACTGAAGGTCTGATGCCCTCTGAGGAATGGCCTGCATGAAATCTAATGCTCTCTGTAAATCTGTGTAGTCTTCATGGAGGCGCGCTGTGTACTTGATGAGTTCCTGGCAGAGTGGAAAAAACAATTATGTATTTGCACCCTGCGATCAGGAAAGCGGGAATAAGCGAACCTCCGTTGGTTTCATTTATGTATATGAAAGCAGTGGCATGTCCGAATATATAGCTCAGTTCTTGCGCTCTTGATGTTCACCATTCACTCTACGACACTGAATCTTGCTGATATCCGTGCTAACGTTTGACCAATACGGTATACAGAAACCGGATAGATAACAAAAACAATAAATAAATGGTCTTACTGATTACCTACTTCTTGCTGTGTTGCCTTTTAACGAAGCGTAAACTATAACAGTTGCAATGCCGCTACAGTTCAGTAAGCTACAGAAGCGTTTCGCTTATCTGTATGCACAGTGCAGGGGAGTTACTCTGCGGGTGTCGCCAGTTTTGACATGTCTACTTCGGACCGCGTCGATTGGCTCGAGCTCGAGGCTCGACGCCGTGACTGCGATCAGCCCCTGCCCTAAAGCAAACACAGAGCCCTTTCGAAAGAAAGCGCCTCTTGTTGCGCACAACTGCAACTAGGTCCAGCGCCATTATGCAGAGGTCGTCCATCAATCGAATTGCAACAACGTCTGTATCGGCGCTGCATATCACGGTACAAAGATATAGCGACCTACGGGTGGGCGATGACTCGGTGGTTTTGACATAATAGATATTTTGCCTAAATAGGAGAGGGGGGGGGGGGGGGGCGATGACTCGAGATATTACGGTAGATATGTCTAAACTGGAGACACCCGTAGAAACACCACTCCAGAAGGCTCCAACAACGTTCGATTTCAGCATGGATACGCTTACAGTTGCAGATATTCACATGAGCGCCGTTAACGTTTACACGCTTCCCAGCAGGTACGACGTGAACGCAAAAACACACTCCCCCATTCTCCATCGAGAAATAAAAAAGAAACAAGTAAAAATGGTTCACACATGATCGCATGAAAGGACTTACTTTCAGAAGCAGCTGGTAGTCGTTAATGCGCTGAATAGGTAGCTTCAAATGATCCGACAGAGTCTTATCATCGTTTATTTTGGCACTGAAATCCTACAGAAAAAAAATCATAAAGAAAGCAGCTTTATTCCAATCTGTCGCGAATGCTTTCACCCTAGCGCTGACTCATCGTTTGTATGCGTGTACTTACATCGAAGTACTCTTTAAGCGGTCCAGATTGCAACAACTCTTGAGCACGAGGGAAATCTTCGCAATACTTCACATGCTTATCGAAGTCGCGCTCCTGAAGGAGAATAAAAATTGCATACATGTCAAAGTTCTGTGATGCTGAACTGGAACTAAACATCTGCGCTAATAAAAATTACGTGATTTTTACCAGCCTCAGAAATGTAACGCCGAGCTTGGCGGGTTCGCTGGCATTGAACTGAACACCTTTAATCAGTTCCCTGAAAGGAATAAAAGAGTGCACAAACTTTAATATACGCTCACTCAATCACTCGTTTGAAAAAATTAAATGAGCAAAACTACATTGTACGTATACCCGCGGCGTTGGCTCAGGGGCTATGACGTTGCGTTACTGAGTACGAGTTTGCAAGTTCGATCTCGGTCGCGGCGGTCACATTCGGATGAAGGTTAAATGAAAAAAAAAAAAAAAGCCGCATCCTGAGATCTCGGTGTCGTTTAAGAAGCGTCCCAGAGGTCTAAACTAGCCTGGAGCCCTCCATTCAAACTAGCGTGATATCCCAGCCATATACCCGATGCCAAAAAAAAAAAAAATCAATTTCGCTTTCACGAACAATTCCCAGGGGACAGTTTTCCAAGGGAAGCTTATTAATTAGTACCCGACGCACAGTGTTCGATAACAAAAATGAAGGATAAGAAAAATCGCCTCCTTAACTACGAGATTAAGAGAGTTAAACCACAAACCCCAGCTACTTGTCCCTACAAAAGAACCTTTCCATTAAGAAGCTGAAGTTTTCAAACCAATTGCGTGACACAGTTACCATATGTGACCGTCTATACTTGTGAACGCATACAGCGCTTCGCTCGGAAGCAGATTTTTGTCCGGAATTGCGGGTGAACAGCGCTAATTGTTGGCTCGCCATATTCGCTTCAAAGTTCTGGCGTTTTTTTTTTCTGGTCTCGTTCGCGTTAAATATATAAAGGACGCAACATAATAATGTATGCGCAGTTACCAAAAGATACAGAATTTACAATTAGATTTAAGGCCGCAATAATATTGCATGTATAGAATCCCAATTTACAGTTGAAGTATAAACAAACAAACAGTGCCAACAGTGACATGATACTCTGCAGAGCTGTCGTTCTGAGAGGAAACAATAACGCTTTATTACGTAACGACAACAATTTTTTTTTTTTTTTTTTTTGCATCCAGTTCCCTGAGTGACTTTAGTTCAAGCGAATAAGCCGCTGTTGACGCGCACCAAAATTTCCACGGAGCAAGTTACTCACGTATTGTGAAAGTCACAAATGTCCTTGAAGTTGCTGAAGAGGACGTCCTTCTGGTCTCTCAGTTCTTTCGGCATTGATGGGTTTTCCATTTCTTTCAAATAATTATTTACAACACGCTGCATGTCTCTTGAGAAGTCTTCCTCAGTTTCAACGAGTTCCTTTACTACCGCCCTAAAGAGGAGAGAGAATATTACATGCCTGGTGAAAGACCACCATGTTGCTGTTTCCTGTTCAAGAAAGTCACAGTTAGGCTTCAGGTTTGCAACTTACTAGAGGTATACGCGAGAATTTTGATTCGTATACACATTTCGTAAACCTTGCGGACAGCAAGCATCATGTCCTTTAGACTAGCCCACGTTTTCGCAGCACCATTCCAATTGCATAACCCGTATTTGCAGGTATATTGTGTTTTACATACTGTGTACACGTAATGCACGCGTAGCGCATGCGCGAGAGATTCCTACATGCCAAACAGGGCCATGATGAAGCTCCTTAGGACCCCGTAAGTAAGAACGAAATGAGAAGGTGCGTACGCTTAGGCGACGCCTTGTCTAGAAAAAAAGCGACTGCGGTCATGACACTAACTTATCCTCTCCTAATAGGGAGTGTGACTCATAGATTATTAGTGAATAGTGCGCTTACTCTCTTTTCGCATACGACTCCCTGTCCTTAGGGGCAACCTGCTCCTCGATCACAGCGCCTTGTTTCTTCTCCAAGTAACAGCAGGGAACCCAGCCTTCTTGAGAGATGCCTGTTCGGCTCGATCTCGTCCGTACGCGCCATCTGCGAAATGAAGTCAGTCTTTATTATTTCAAGACGGCAAGGCTCTTGTAAGCCGTGCCTCATTTCTTGCTAAAGCGCAAAGGATTTGGAAGAATATAGGCATTGCAGGTCTCCTCACGGGAGAAAGATACTGACACTAGAGAAATTTTACATCAAGCTGCTGCCGTATGGTATCAACGTGCAACTTACTTTCGAGGTTTCGAAGTGTCTATTACTTCCACTTCTTGGCCTTCTTTCAGCGGAAGTCCTTCCTCGTCACTTGAAAGGGGCTTATAGTCGAGGATGGCCTCGTAGATTCCGCCGATTACCTGCGAGGGAAGGGGACAAGATGTAAGCCACGTGACCAGCATTATTCTGTCAAAAACCGACAAAAAATACTGTGCCGGTGGACGCTGACAATGCTGCAGTAGTAATCGCAACATACTTATGTGGCAAGGAACTTCAAGCGAGAGAATGCGACGCCATACTTCAACTGATCCCTCGCGTCAGCAGGTCTCTCCTATTAATGTGCAGGTCTCGATTAATGTGCTACGGGACTTATATAGCGATCAACTGCTTTGGGACCGTGTGTTAACCACCTCGAGAACAAAGCCGATATCTTTGTTGCGATACACGCGACGAAGATACTTCCCGGCCGACAATAGAACACAGCCGCTGCCTCCAGATGTATTTACGATATCATTCCTTGGTCTTTAATTACGCCTTGCATTGCTCGCTCACGACTGGCATTGTAGTGAAATGGTGGCTCGACATGACGCGCATAAAACCCTACTCATTTCATAAGTTTAAGAATGCACAACTAGCAAGGCTAACTCGAAGAGCAGTTCGCAACACACAGCCTGTAAAAGGATATCGGCTCCAAATTTTTGCTTACGTGCTTTCTTATTTCAAATCATGCGTTAGGCATTAGTATGCATGGATCACACGGTGGTATTCATTCCCCTACGACCTCTAAACAATATATAAATGAAATTCTTTTTTCGTCAACCGAGTTTCGTCAACCGAGAGATGGGTATGACGTGTTAGAAACGCTTAGGTCACATGCGGCCTAAAAAGAAAACTGCAACAGAATCGTTGATGCGTAGTTTTAATTAACTGCAACGCAAAGCCAGCCGACTTCAAAAGCTGGAATGACAGGAAGCGATGTATCCGTGATTATATTGCAGTTTTTTATGTCTTCCGTGACCTAAATGCTGCTTAGACGTCACAGTCGCCGTTCGGTCTATGAAACCAAAGCCGAAACAGCATGAGAGAAGAAATTCAATTATAAATTAATTAGCGGTTGTAGGCGAATACCGCATGATGATCTACGCAAACTAATATCCTGTGCATCATTACAGAGAAGAAAACGTGTATATAACTGAGTTGGATATAGTCTTTTAAGAGCAAAAATTGTTTTAGCAGAGCCCTGCAACCATGCACTGACTCAGAAATAGTGCTCCAGGTGTCGATGGCATAGCTCCAGTCCCGGTCAAGAAAGTAGCAGATGTCATTGCGATACCATTAGCACATATAGTTAACCTAATGTTCACGACAGGCACATTTCCACATCAGTTGAAAATGGCTCGTGTCACTGCCATTCACAAAGGGGGTGACATTAATGATTTAAATAATTATCGGCCGATCTCCATTCTTTCAGTTTTTTCTAAGATTGCAGAACTTGCAATCAACACACGTCTTTCTCAATATCTCGACAAAAACCATGTCATCTCCAAGCAACAGTACGGATTTCAGAAAAACAAAACAACTGAGGCCGCCTTACTGGAAATCAAAGAAAAGCTAATTGAAAACATAGAAAATAAACTGCTAACAGTTGGCATATTCCTTGATATGAGGAAAGCGTTTGACTCGGTTAACCATAAGATATTGCTTGAAAAAATGCAGTGTTATGGAATACGCGGCGTTCCTTTAACCTTATTTGCTAGCTACCTTAACAACCGATTTCAAACAACTATCATTAACGGTATTTCTTCTGGGATCGGTCAGATTGTGTCTGGTGTGCCACAGGGCTCCATTCTAGGACCAACGTTGTTCTTATTATATATTAATGATATCGTCAACCTTCGTCCAGCAGACAACATTATAATCTATGCAGACGATACTAACGTATTTTTTTCAGGGCAAGATAGTAATATTTTGCAAGCAGCCTCCAATAGTTGGTTATCCCAATTGTCTGTTTGGTTAAAATCAAATAGGTTAGAGCTTAATGTCAGGAAAACAAAGTACATACTGTTTAGAGCCAAAAATAAGGAAGTTCCGAACAACTTCCAAATTCACTTCGAACAAGCTCCTGTAACTCGTGTCAGCTCTACAATGTTCCTTGGAGTCATTTTTGAAGAACATTTACTCTGGACAGATCATGTAAACTACGTTTGCACTAAAATGGCTCGCTCTGTTGGTATCCTAAATAAATTTCGCACAATACTGCCTCGAAAATTCAAACTACAAATTTATTTCTCTCTAGTCTTTTCGCATGTACAATATTGTTTGCTGATCTGGGGAACGACTACCTCAACCAATCTTGTGAAAGTACTTACTTTACAAAAAAGAGCTGTACGAGCGATTGATAATTTACATTACAGTGAGAGCACAGGTCCTTCCTTCCTCAACCATAGACTGCTAACCATCACGGCGGCTTACCACAAGAAGCTTGCTGTTTATGTCAGAAACCTTATGAAAGGAAACTGGCAGACTTTCGAGAGCACATATTTAATTGCCCAAACAGCATACAGTCTTAGGCACCCTCAATACCATGCATCAAAATCCCGTACAAACTATGGGTTCCAAAAACTAACTCACATAATTCCTCATACATTAAACACCTATCCATATTTAACAGAATTGTCACTACAAAATATGTCCGAGGTCAGATTTAGGAAAACTGTTCATGAATATTTTTGTTATAGCTAGTTGTGGTGTGTTTCTACCTAATCAGTTTTTGTCTTTGTTATGTTTGATCTTAGTTTGTTGTGCTTAGCTCTATGCATGCCTGATCTCTGTTTCGTTGTCAATATATCCGCTGTTTTTCTAGTTTCTGTTACTTATGGAAACTTTGTACCATTGCCAAGTGCCACTTTGTTTTGTTTTGTTTTTTTTACATGGGGAGGGCAGGCCTCTGTCAGGCGCTACTAGGCGCCTTTAGCTTGCTCTCCCTTGTTTGCAGTCTCTGTACTGGCCAAACAAAACCAATAAATGAAATGAATTTCTCCGACGATGCAGTTTCCTTGCCTCTGAGCGCTTTCTCTTCCTTTTGGAACTTCTATTGTGCTCCAGTGCAACCAACAGGGGCAAACCTAGTGCTGCACGGACAACACGCGATATCATAGGCCGATCATGCGTCCCTTTGTGGTCACCATTCTCTCACGATATGTTAGGGAACATGCTGGTCGTCTTGTTTCGCACAAATGATAGTATCTTGTTCACTGACGCGTGTAAGTGGTTCTAACGCCTATATGTGTCATGAAGGATGGGAGGGTTTGAGTAAAACACAGAAATGGGACAGCAAGAGAACTTCCAGGTCCCTTTAAAGGTAACCTTGAAGAGATGCGAGACCTAAAAACCTACAGCGTGATTTCATTCCAAAGTACAAATGCACGTATCTTGACACCTTTTGGCTATTGCGTCTTCATTACACACTCATGCAAATACTCCTAACTGACCGATGAATCGACTCCAAAATCTCACTACAGTGTCGTTTATTACGAAAGAAGAAATTGAAATTCGATGAAGAAACCTTGAGAACAATTATGGGGCCATGTTAAAGACGCTCATACTGCAGCCCCTCAACTCAGGTAGCCTCAGTGGCGCACTCATGCTTCTGCGGTCATATGACCCAACCTTTGTGTGTTATTGCTATTCTGTATTTAGAAATTGTAGCGCTATGGGTTTTAAAATCGAGAACACAGACGTTGAAACCGTTGACACCCAAGCCCGGGCCGCACAGTAGTTCGTACTGCATGGGGCAGTAAACAAAAAAAATTACGTAGAAAATTGCTAAAAGAACTAGCTACCAAAAAATGTTTGTACTCAGCTATACTAGATTCAGGTAAAATAAGAAAAAAACAATAACTTACAGTTGCACTGCATCTTCTTATTAAAGAACCAAAACTGGACCGATTGAAAGTTTGACATCGAACACAAGCAAGCCATCACCATCAACTACTTTCGTTGCATCTACATGAACAACCATGCACGTAGGCTCAAGACAGCACTCTTAATTCACCTAAACTCATACACTGCATGGCCAACATGCAATTTTTGTCATTGACTCTAATGTGCAGAATTATATACCTCAGAATAATAAAATAATCATCAAAACGTGTGCCATATTGCAAATATCATTTTTTATTTATTTATTTATTTATTTATTTATTTATTTATTTATTTATTTATTTATTTATTTATTTATTTGTTTATTTATTACAAATACCTCAAGGGCCCTCGGGTGAGGGCTTTACATGAGGGCAGTGTATGCATAAGCAGTGTATGCCACAAACAGTGCTTTGAGAAGCCTTATACGTAACTTTTAACTAATACTCCGCTGGCGACGTTGGGTGTGGACAGAGGCGACAATCTTCAGCATTTAAATGCTGAATTTGGAGTAGTCAAACTTTTTTGTCCCGCTGTTATGCCGACGTTCTACACGTGCCTATCGGCAGGGAAGTGAACCACTTCCTTGTTTAAAAAAAATAATCAAGGCTTAGCACAAACGCTCAAGGTCACGTTTTATCTCCTTAGTCCGTAATGCAATCAAGAAGGGAAAAGAAAGGTACAAAGATGGTCCTCTCACTCCTCGCTCACGCGACAGCGCTCCTGATGCATCAAGCTTTACTAGCTGGTGAAGTAAATCTATATAGAAGTCATCGTGCATCACAGCCTTCCTTCACGTCTTTCTGCAGCGAAGAAATACGTGCCCCACAAAATACAAGGCCCGATTTAAACCCCACCAATGATGAACGCTTTGCCCAGACGAAGACATGCCCTCTTGTGGAAACGCTGGCAACCACCCTGAGGCATTCCCTTCCCTTGCTCACTTTGTGAGAGTCAAGAAACCACCTGCCTACCCTCCCTCTACCATGCCCCAACTTCAGTCAGTCAAGAAGAATACGAAAAGGGAGGAACTACAGTAGTCACGGGAGGGCAACGCAAAAGAACTCCTCCCTATCAGATGGTCCCAGCGTGAAGAGGGCCTCGCTCGAAGGTGCGCCAATTGTCACTGGTGTCTGACTCCAACACTTAATAGCGCCGCGATAGCGAAGGGCGCGAGCGGTAAAAGTCGAAGCGAGTCGGCACACGAGTTCAAATCACGCTCGTCACTGGTGCCAGTCTTTGCCAGCGACCACCTTTCCGCTATATTCCGCAGTTATGATCCCGAATGGCGAGACTTGCTCAAGCTGGCCAGTTACCATTTTTAAGAAGCGTGACTCACGACTCTAAATTGCTCCAAGGGCTTCATTTGCCGGAGTATTATGAGCACCCACAAGGACGAGCTGAGGCGAGACACCGCGAGCGAGTGTGGCGAGCTGACTGTAGCGCTTCCGCGGCGCCGTTCCGGTTTGATGTAAAGCGCTGCAAACTGGGGAGTCCCCGCTGCCGGGAAGGAGGGGTGTGCGCTCTTCCCATATGGGCCCCGCCGGGCGACATCCGTGCGACCGCACACGGAGCGGGACACGGCCCGAGTCCGCGCACAAGGGCGGAATGCAGACGGTCGCGGACAAAGGCATGTGCCTGGAAAAGACGCGCTTCCCCGCGACACTCATCGCGCCAGGAGACTGGCGCCAGCCGAGTCAGGAGAACGGAGACAAGCCGCGTTTCTGGCATAAATCCAGGTTCCGGGCCCCACGGTTTGTGTTCCGCGCTTTATTGCCAAGGAAAAACATCGACTGTAGCCAGTCGGGAGTGGGCAGGTACCGCTCCAGGTGTCAGCTCCAAGTAATTGTTTGGGTTGCGCTGGGTGGGGGGGAGCACACCTCACTCGGAGGCTGCCGTCTTTCTTCGTCCCATTTAATGAAGCAATCCTTTGCGCGGACTGCGTCGGAGGAGTAAACAGCTAAATGTAGGACTCACAACGGGACTCTCCTGTACTACCATGCTTCTTCACATGCTTATATGCTGGCTGCTAGCACGACACAAACGTTTCTGATTGTAGCTAATGACGAAGTTGTCGGCGGGTTGTGGTTATAACATTGCAAATAAAAGAAGACAGTTTCGACTCCTATGCCGTATTTAATACGTATCGAGAACAAAGCGGTATTTTGCTAATTTTTCCGCCTTTTTTCCGGAAGTTGTATCTAGAAAACTGACCCGAACTTTATTCTTGTAATTTTGTGTTTCTGGGGATGAGAACCCCATAATACCGCTCTAGCAATATGTGTTTGAAAAGCGTTGTAGCGACCACAATTAGTGCGTGATTCACTTGTTGCACTGTTTTAAACGGCTTTTAGGGTATGAAAGCATCGAGAGGTTCAAGGAATGAAAGAAAATTTATTCCAAAACCAACAAAGCGTCACGTGTGGCACAAAGACAATGCAAAGTGTTTGTACAATGATCGCAGAGGTGCGAAGCTGCGAGTCGAGTTAAAAGCAGAGACAGAGAAACGCCGAGCGACAGGTTCAAGCGTCCCATGCTGGATTCCGTATTCACGAGACTGGCACGAGCGTAAGTGCTCTGTTCTATGAAGCGAAGTGTATCCATTTCGCGGGCAAGTCCCACTGACAGCCGCCGCAAGCTGCACACAAAAGCGTTCGCTTTGCAGTTCAGCCTAGTTGCTGTTGTGGTTCATGAAGACGTCGTCGTCTTCCCGGGCGCTGACGAGCGGAGGCACCTCGTCGTCCTGCTGCGAGCCCTTTCGGCCAGGGACGCCGTTCGCGGCGCACTTCGGCAGGTCGCAGATGACGACCGCGTTCGGTGAGCCGGGGACGTCGTCGTGCGCTATGCCGCTGTCTTCGCTGGTCTCGGTGTTCCGACGCTCGCTCTGGGCGTCCCACTCGCTCCAGTCGAACGGCTCGTCATCCTTGTACTCTCTCCAGTCGCCGGTATCGACGAAGCGGGTCTTCCGGTTTCTTACGTGCTCGTAGTACGTGACCAGGTCGAGCTGCTCGACGTAAGTGTGGAAGATGCCGTAGGCTTCCATCTTGGCGAGGAACTCTTCTTCGCTCTCGACGATGCCGAGAACATCACGAATGCGCCTCACGTTCGGCTTGTCCATGCCTTGAACGAACTGCTCCACAACGTGATCACTTGTTGGTGATTCACCAATATCGGGAACCGCAAAATTTTTTATCGCGGACCATGTCTCCAACTTCTCTTCCAGCTGCTTTATCTCCCTGTTCTTGATCACTTTGAGGCCTGCCGGAAAGATGTCTTTCCTCTTGCCAACGATAAAGAGGCCGATCCTCTTGTTGTTAGTACGTATAGTGGCTATGCCGCCGGGTATCATGATCTCAACCTCAGGGAGGACAAGAAACTCCAGGAACTTCTTGTCCTCCCTGGTGAGCTCGCAAAGCACATCCTCTTGTACCGTCAAGTTTGTGCCCAAGATGGGGTAGATATAGGTGTCGCCAAGAAGGGCCTTGTACTTACGGCACATCTTGTTGTGGAAGTCATACTCAGTCACCAGCGTCGTCTTGCCATCGTCCGCGATGTAGGGGAAGATGTGCTTGTAGTCGGCGAACACCTCGCTGTTTGCCGTGATGCGGCAGCCGCTGCTGACAGACGTCTTCCGCTTGGGGATGAAGGGCACGTAGTGGTGCACAGACAGGTCCACGCCGGACACCCTGCGCACGTTGCTGCTGCGGCGCTGCTGCAGCCTCTTCTTGGCCTCTTCGTCGAGCGGCAGTTCCACGCTCATGGCGGTGGGCGTGTGGGGCGTGCAGGACGAGGGTGAGGTAGCGGCACCGGGACGAGCACGGCTACCTGTGCCTGGGCTTGGCTCTTGAATGCAACGTTCGACGGGGCAAAACACAACGCTGCCTCATATAGCGTGACTGCGGCGTGAAAGCACAAGCAAATCAAGGGAGGTGGCGGGCCGTCACGAGGCGTGCGCTCCGTCCCAGCCAATCGGAGCCGGGCAGAAGCTCTGGCGCAGATGGACGCTCTCCAAAGCTCAAGAATTCAGTCGGGCCCCGCGACAAACAGGGAACGCTGGTCTCAAGTCCCTAGGGTGCTCCTCCCTAGATTTTACACTCTTATTTCGGCGCACCCTATTGGCCCGCGAAGCGGGGATTAAATTTAGCTCCACCGCATCTCTGTTCTGGTGCAAAAAAGAACAACGACAAATTGGATCTTGCCAGCTTACTCACCCTGCGGGACAAACAGCGCGAGATAGCAATTCTTATTCGGCCAAATTTAACCGGCCTCCAAACGAGGCTGGGTTCCGACGGGGCGCCTCCCCTCCGCAACCATCTATCGCCGCTGCATCAGCCTTGAAAACTCGGAAGAGGCATTCTTCAGATGCCGTTAGCTCAAGTCATGCGCCATCCTTCAAATAGAACGGCCCGTTCAACGCTGCTTACATGGCACGCCTTCGCCTATACGCTCCGTTTTTCACGCCATCTGATTCGCAGCCCCGCGTTAATTGGCGGCGCGAAATGAGGGCTTATTTATCGCACGGCGCGCGTTCGTCACTCAAATGCGACAAAGCAGCAGGCTCCGAGAGGCACTTTCCACAGCTGCTAGTGCAGTAAACCACGTGATGGAGGCGTTGTGAGAAGGCGCGGGATCGGTCAACGTGACGGGCTGCGTCATGTTAGGTGCAATGCACTCACAAGCAGATCTCGGCCTTACGTTGACGTCTTCACAAAAAGTCTTCAGTGGAAAGAAGCCCTCTAAAGAAAGTGTTGGTACCTGTTTCACACTCGAAACTTAGTATGAAGTTCTGACTTTGCCAATTAAGATCGCAGATTAGTAGACTTCTGAGGAGAAGTACCGATCGCACTGATCTTTTGGGAATTACAAGTTCTGCGCGCCACACTGCACTTGTACGCATTACTGGAGCATTTCGCCGTGTCAGCAAATGGGCGGATGTAAGCCCGCAAGGCTAGCTCAGTGTGTACATGTGCACTGCCTCGAGTAGGGCATATAGGATGACATCCGTGATTTTATTACTGCGGTGTGAGTTGGATTGCTGAGCTTCGCCTACTGCCTTGACAGCGGCAACAGTCTGTTGAAACGGCTTCATATCCCACTGCTTCTCCAGAAGACTTCATTCAAAATAAGTAAAAACATTTATCTCCACTTGACGGTCGCTGACACCGCCCCTCGCAAAGGTGTCATAAAATTGAAAAGAAACTGACTGTCACATGATAAAGCGCCGTTGCTGTCATTCGGCCGCGATCCAGCGCTCGGAACCATGACAGACGGCGCGCCGAATTGCCAAACAAGCGCGGTAACCACTGTATATACACGCAACCCATTATTTCTGGCTCCTGTCCCAGCGACACTCTGTCTGGGGCGCCGCTTCACACCTCGATGCGTGAGCTTGGCACAGGCCAGGCGCCACTTTATTTAGCATACGCCAAGGGGCGCTTTTTGTCCCCAAAGAATCGCCCACAGCACAATTATACTGTACCGACCCGTCCTTGACAGTGCTCGGGGTGGTCCGGCGAACCAGGGTCACCTAATTAGGACCGAGTGAGCGACTGCTTCCCAGTTTAAACCTATCATAAAGACCTGCGCTCAGCGCTTTTCCTGCTGATTAATCGTCCTTATATGTCTCGTATTTTTCTTTCTTTCTCTAAATAGACACAGAAAAGGCACCTTGTGACCTCAAGGGCTAATTTCAGGTGTTCCTGGTAAACGTTTGACACAAAAGGACCGGCCTGTTGTTGCGCTTTAGCATCACTTGAGCGTGGCAAAACTTGACGAATGAAAAACAAACAAGAATTAATACTGCCAGAACACAGTGCATCGATCTGAAGTGACACTTTACGAAGTAGCGGTCTCTCGAAGAGGAAACCGAAGATGCTATCAAGTTCTCTAAATGAGCAATACTTCATCGTTTCAGTTGATCAGTTTGGACGGACGCAATTTCCAATAGACACAGCACAAAATGATAAAATGCCCAAACTTCATTGCTCCCTTCACGAAAGAAGAATGTTGTCACCAGACAAGTTTGATAGAGCTCCGGAGCCAGTGTGCGTGCGGGTGTTCTCAAGGGCACCTTTCACGCCGGCTGCTGCTGAATGTTCAGCAGGGCTTGATTTACCTGCGGCGCCCAATTAATGCCCCCAAAATATTTTAGGGCAGTTCTGGTTCGATATGGAAAGAAGAGAGCGCAGAGGAACGTGCAGGGAGGTACGTGGAGGAGAGTCACACGCAGGACGATGTTCGACAATGGTTGAGCTGTAATCGCGGGATTTCGTTTGGAAATAGCGCTACTTATACCTAAATAAGTGACATTCCAGGACTGCTAACTTACGTGGTGCCTTGTATGATAGTGGAAAAAGGCCGCCGCGGTGGCTCAGTGGTTATAGTGCTCTGATGTTGACCCGAAAGACGCGGGTTCGATCCCGGCCGCGGCGGTCGAATTTCGATGGAGGCGAACTTCTAAAGGCCCATGTGCTGTGCGATGTCAGTGCACGTTAAAGAACCCCAGGTGGTCGAAATTTCCAGAGCCATTCACTACGGCATCTCTCATAGCGAGTTGCTTTGGGACGTTGAACCCCATAAACTAAACGAACTAAACTGATAATCGAAAGAGGTGTTTAACCCCTTATGATTCTTTTATAACGAATAAACAATTGTCCTACTCGTCGTGAGTTGATGCAGTTTCGAGATGTGCAGCGAGTGTAGAACTAATATTTTAACGCTTTGCCTTTTTCTCCCTCGCGGCTGCAACTTCGGCAATAAAGAAGCAGTCATTTTTTGTTCGTCTGGCTGTCTGCTCACTGCGGATTGGCTTGTTCGTTCTAAGCAATAAGTGTTCAGTTGTACGCAGCTGCGGTTGTCTTCGCACCGTTCAATAATAAAAATCCTTGCAGGGGCGCCTTGAGCGGATACGAATTGAAGTTGCCCTTGAGCACAAGTCACAGGAACGGCTCAGTTATGCGCTCCTGATCTGAAGAGTCACGAACGTTTGACACATTGTTCTATAAGTATGGATGACAGCTGGTTATGAGAATGGGATTCGCAAAGCAGCGTTCAGATCTAGTTCGATCATTTCGCGTCATCTTTATAGATTCGCTCGAACTTGAGTCACTAAAACTCACAAAGGTGCACCGTAACGACCCTCGACGTTATCGTGAACAGACATTCTCAGTGGAATTAAACGCGTCCAAAAATGCATATCCGCATATTTGCACACATCCTATTTCCCGTGCGCATAAGGAAAAATTGACCTTTCGAAAAATATTTCACACATCTGACAAAGGACGACGTTGTGCCACATAAAAAGCGAAGTCATGCCGTCTACAATATGTCAATCCTAAATGAATATCGAGGTAAATGTCACAGCTATTTTACTACAACGAACAAGCTACAGTAGAAGGAAATTACATTTCCTTCGCCACGCTGTCTTCCTCGAAATTCCCCTTCCTGTCGCGTCCTTAGGTTCGACTCGAGATAATTTTATTCATTGTTGCTCGTCCATTCACGAACTCTTTCATTAACAGCGCCGTGATAACTTTAGCCGGGCTAGCTGAGCGCAGAACAAAAACATGATCCGCTGGACTAGCGTGTTCCTCTCGTATTGGGCTGTCAGCGAAGGCAGCAGTCCTCTGTATACACGCGTCCCTTTCAAGCTATTGCTGGCCGAGACATTGGCAAAGTCACTTGTCCGCCACACCGACCTCGGGCGCGGAGCTGGGGAGGAGTGTCCCGTAGAACACCAGCAACAAAGCCCGCACAAAATAACTCTTGGCGCCGGGCTGGGGAGCAACAAAAGCCGGCTCGCCCAGCAACAGACAGGTGTCTGGCGCAGCCCTCGCTTGGGAGCAAGCTGCCGGAGCTTCCGCAGCGCCTGTCTTCTTCGCCTGCGGAAGCGCAGCCCGGTCTAAACAACACACCGCCGACGGGAAGGCAAGTGTATTCCTGCCTGTTTCTTGGACCTGCTCGCATCCACGCTTATTTGAGTTGCCCAGCGGTGAACACAGTAGTGAAAAACCAAACTTTGTAGCTGTATTACGATCGTCCTTGTAACGCCTAAGCTTATTCTTACTTCTTCCATTGACTGTTTGCTGGCTTGTTCGTTGTAGCATTGTGTCTTTTTGTTTCTAATTTTTGGGGATGTCTAAAACGCTGGAGTACTTTTTTGTTTGGGTGCAAACGAAAACTTTGACCTCTCCTGTGAAGCCTCTGCAAGACTAACGGCATTATTTATATAAAATCAACAAATATAAAATCAACAAATATGCAACAAACAATGTCGGCACTTGAACAAGCGTTCTATTGCCGACGCGGTTATGGCTTTGGTTTTTGCAATTTGAGATTCAAAACTGCCCTTGTCCGCCAGACATGTTAAACCTGCATCTGGGCATCTTCCTGTGGACATCCTTTAACAATTACTGCATCGCTCGAATCGCTGCTCATGTTTTTTTTTTCTCCAGAGAAGGCAGTTTGTTCTCAGCGCAACCGTTCTAACCATTCAGATTGCTTTCTGATCTAAACGCTGCGTTTCGCTTGGGCGTTAATTAATCTATATGCTCAAGAGGAGGTGTCTCCCTTCTCAATATGACACTGTGTTCACAGTAAAATGGACTCAATTTTCAGCCTCAGCTACGTGGCATAAATTTCACACAGACCGGAATCTTCGCCAGTAAATGTGGACACTGCCGTCATTTTTGAGGCTCAAATGCGCATATGAATGACGGTTACTCTAAGCACTGGAGTTTCATGGAGAAGTTTCTCGGTGTCTGCCCTTACATTTTTGCCTAATATTTTATTGAGGACGACTGAGACGTGAGCGTATGGAGCGCATTAAAGCTGTAGAATGCGAAAAGCCCTTGATTTTCTTGCATACAGCTTTGCAGCGAATAAAATGATTAAAGGATCTAATGGCGCGAGATGTTGGTGGCTTTGGCAAGACTGTTCACCTCTGTGGGTGACCTACTCATTAAGTTGCTTCGTCTTGTGCATATGACGGGATAATTGCTGGATCGGTTAGCCTGTTTTTCTGCGCTCTATAGCTCTGAGCAAAGACCACATGCTCTAAGATCGCATCAGAATAACTAGTAAATAAGCTCAACTAACAAGGCACTGACTACGATGTTAAGAATACTCGCTAATACTTGCAGCTCTCGGTCTCTGTTGTGGAAGTTGACTAGGTGTGAAATTTCTGTGCGTGCAATTCGCTACCAGCGAGGGACACATCAAACGCATTTCCATCCAAGAGCACGAAGGTGCATGCCTCTAATACTAAAGTGTTTTAGCACCGTCTTACGGTAAATGCGCTTACTACGACAGTACGGTAAATGTGGCTAGGCAAGCATGGCAACGGTAGCAACGGCAACTCGTGACTGCGCTGGCCGCACAGTTGCGCTAAAACTCGCTACTGTCTAGTCTTACACGGGCCGTTACAGCCGTGTATCGTACCGTACTTCTATAGTGTCTGCAACTGTCATTGTCCTTTTTGGGAAATTGGCATATTTCTTTGTTTGCTTTCGAAGGCTTCAGGATGCCAGTACCAGAACGGTGGTCAAAGAACAATTGAGCATGAAATACATGTGCGCACTTCATTCAGTATCGAAATAAACTACGTAAAGAAAGCAAGGATAGGACAAATTACACAGGACGTAACAATCAAAATAGACGTCGGCGAGTAAAAATATAGCAATACGCGAAAAGAAACATCCTTTCTTTGGCGGGAATGTAGGCTACTGTTAGTCAGCGGGCTTCACGAAAGCGATCAGTGTCTCTGATATAGGATATTCGGAGAGGCAGGTGATTCTACCCATCACAAGATTTCGGAAGAAATGTATACAAGTACATGACTTCGACTGACCTTGCTCATTAGCCACGTGCCAGTGCTAGCCGTAGCAATGTGTCACAGAGAAAAATAGCCATGAATGTTTGAAATGTCTGAGGACTCCTAGAGATCACTCCTTGTGTTTTCATGCCAGGCTTGCACCCCATGGCAAACGTAAAAGCACTGGACATACCGTTTTCATTGTTGTTGGTGTTGCCTTCGTTAGATGAGCAGCGCAATCTCGGGGCGCACGGGTTTGGCAGCCAATGAAAGTATCCATCCGCTACGTAGATGGCGGTGGCGTTTTTTTTTTCTCAGGTTCATTTTCATCTTAAGTCTTGAGAGTTTTATCTTTATTTTTACCAAGTTTTACAGGCACTCGGTGAGCTGAAGCTTTCGCGCTCACGCGTTAGCCTGCAAGTAGTACGGAGGCGCACATGTCTGAGCTTCAACAGTGCGAGGGAAATGCGAAAAGCCAGCGGGAAATGAAATCGTTACACAATGATTACACTCCGGTCATGTAACCTAAAATCTTTACATAAGCCTCATCACTTCTCTTTAATGCCTTCGCCGGCACGTTTTCATATAGTCTCGATGCCACTACCGCTGTCATCGGCATGCACATGTTTCCCGAAACCATGAACCAAGTGAAACCAGGTGAAACCATGAATCAGTGCGGAGGTGGGCCAGCTGGATGGCAGATCTTGCGAAAGAGACGCGGTTAAAAATGACACCAGCACCAAGAACAATTTCCTGAGTATTCTGTGGGACCTCTCAGTCGTCTCGCGATAGGGGAATACTGGTGCGACATCACCGCCTAGCTCTTCCCACTTGTATCCTCTACTGATATGCATCAATCCGCAACTCCCCGCGCTTTGAGGACATTTGGGTGCAATTCGAGGATCCCCAGGCGCTGAGAATTCACTCGAACGGCAACTGAGGAATCACTACTTGGAAGAGAGCCTGATCGATCTTGTCGGTAATACACAGCCAAGATTGCACGGAAGAAACAACACACACACACAAAAAAAAGACTCTAACGTAGAAGAGACAAGTGTTGATCTTTGTCTCTTTTATGTCCCGGTGTATTTATTTCGCTTTCTTCCTTTCAATCTTGAACCATTGAGGTAGGGAAGTCGACAAACGTGCTCTCTAGTCTGGCTTTGAGAGCGCCCAGATATGGCCTGGCCAAGTAACCACATATGCGCGGGATATACGGCGGACATCTTTTCCAAAAATGGAGGATATCTGTGGAATGACTGTGCGTATCCGCTAGTTGTTAGTAGGAAGTCGCAAGTGATCGTTTCAGATCTGCAAAATGGTTACCTGTGTCGGAACTGAATATTTAGTTTCAGCCGTAGACTACAAGTCTAAGGAATATACTCACATCTACCTACGTGGAACATCACACAGTACATACCTGCAATCTGGCATATAAACATATTCCATTTAGTTGATTATGTGCATATCTGCAAATATATGTACAGCGTGTTCTCTGTGTAAAAGCATACGACGCTGATATCGTAATCAAAGTAATTTTTGCCAGACTCTTGTCATGCTGGCTTAATCAGAAACCCTTGCCATTATGTAAGCCAACATTACCAAGCAGAATCGAGCAGACGCCTTCCATTACAATTGACGCCACGGTCAAAGTAGACAGTCGCGTGGAAAGCGCACAGAATGCAATCTGCCTGACTGAGTGTGGCGTTGTCGTGAAAACAATGTATCTAAACGCACGTGAAATACAGTTAATGAGGTCTAGAGCACCTGAGCTGCACATTTTGAAACTCAGCACGTGATCTGTAAATAGTCTACGCTGCTCTTTTAGGTGTCGTTTCATTGAGACCAGCTAAATGCTCAGTGGTTCCTTTATTACACTCATGCATGCAATGAATATACGAAGAGCGGCGGAGAGTGTTTTGACAGACGCCCCCTTTGCTGCACTGCACGCATGGACGAGGAAGTTGGCAACGGAGCGCTTCCTTGTTTTATTAAGGGCGTGATTGACGCAGGCACTAGCTTCAAGCGAATATACGATCGTGCTGCTTATTATGCAACGCTCTATTTACTTGCCTTTTATTACTGTACCAGGCTGACACAGGCGCCTATCGCGTTTCTCATCCAACTAATTTCTGATCTTGACCATAAGTTCGCTCACCACTTTTAGTTTTGGTGTGTACTGCTGCGGCAGGATTTCCGCCTTCCTGATACTAAAAAAAAAAAAAAAATGAACAAGAATATCCAGGCTTCCGACAGTTTCAGGCTTTTGAACCACATTTTTAAGCATGAGAGTTTGCCTATTAAGCTTGCTTTCATAGGCGGCGCTGCCTAAAACCCCTATAACTCATATTATGACACAAGATGCCATGAATGCAGCAAGCACGCGGTCTTTCGTAGCGAAACAAGACGACACAGAGCAGAGAACAGAAGCTTTTTTTAGCAAGCTAAACATAGTAATCAGTGCCTCTGAATAGCACCGAGAAATTCTACTTCATCCATTCTCCATTTAAGTTGCTGATACCTCGACACGGCTGTTTACGAAATTGTGCGGTTTAAAAATACATAAGTGCGCGTTGGAGAAGGCGCTTGCAAAAATTGGCGTAAAATTTTGTTGCGACCGCGACGACGCGCTTGACAGCACAGTGCGCGCCTTTATCTTTCTGCTAGGGGGCTAAATGGATCGCGTTTATGTTTACAAGAATGCAAAAAAGGCCCAGGGTACCACAGGAGCGGCATGAAAGCGGGTAAAAATAATTTTACGACAGGAGAACCGGCCCTCTACTCTACTCCACTCTTCTATGTACGAGTGCCTATATTTGACTCCTAAACAGACACTCTAGTACAACCCCCCGGTCTCTTTTTGTGGAGACTGCTAATTACGACACCGCGATTTGTCGAAAAACACCTCTGTCAGGCAGCTGCTGCCTTCTTTTAGGTTCCTGCGCGAAGCGTACAGTGACACCGACCAGACAGGCTGCGGGACGCCTAACAATGCTAACGGGAGCGGGGTGCCTTCTTTAATCTTTTGTGCGCTTACTTGTGCCCGCAGGGTGAGTCGGGAGACATAGGTGCGGGCCAGTGGGGGTGGAGCCAGGAGGCCAGACGCCAGAACGGCTCGCGATAACTACTTTCGCCTTGGCAAAGACCTGCATGCACCGCCGTTCGGTGGTTGGGTCACGAAGAGTGATGATCTGTTTGCGCCTGGGAAGCCTGATGGAAGGGCTGCGAACATCTGGCAACCCCCGCTATCGCGCGCCCTCCCGTCACGTGCCATGCGGCGGCGGGCATCAGAAAAATGCGCCCGCCGCTCCCCAGTGGCCGCCGTGGCGTCATTTTCGTGACGGATGGCGGCCGCATGGCTGCGCCGCTGGCACTGCTTTGGGCGCGCACCTGTTGGCATGCGTCAGGCGCAGTCAAGATACGGGCAGCGGGTCATTCCAACAATGTGACTTTCCCCGCCGCAACTGGCTGGTGTGCCACCGGCATTGGTGGAACGTGTGCAAGACATCGGACTGTCCACGTATAAGAAGGGAAGGATGCCGAAGATTGTTCGCCTTGTGGCACAACTAATGAGCCCCCCCTCTCCTCCCCTATTATCTGTGCCTGTTTAACGCTTGAAGGAACGCCGAAGAAAAATCCATGTAACTTTTGCTCTCGGTGAAAATAGCTTCCGTGGCTTTTCTGGCTATGTTGATGGTTGCCTGGCAGCAAGAGAACAATTTGTTGCCCAGAAAATTTTATTAAAATTTTTTCCCGCTACTCGATTCAAACTCGTGACGTGAAGACCGAGAAGGCCTCCGTGATCAATGTTTGGCAGTGAATAGCGGTGTAGCCTTACCTCAGGGATCCGTGCCCAAAAACTGTCTTGATGCACCACAGCTTTCTTGCGAAAATGGCCAGTGATGGCGAGACCTGAATGCAATTTCTTGATTTTTTGTAAGTTATAAAAGCTCCGTTTCCAGTGAAAGTAGCGTATTTGTCATTACAAAGCTGGAATCATCAATACAGGCTAACTGGAGTCTGTCATCAGGTTCCCTCTAAAGCGCTCATTTGAGCTCTCAGGCTTCAGTAACAGACTGGAAGCCAGCAGCTTTTAAGCGAGGCACATTTGGTAAGATTGTTGGTACTGTCTTAGAAACATCTTCCTGAGACACTACAGTTTCCTCTTCTTTTTTTACTTGAGTGTTTTTTTTTTCTTCTGAATTTCTAGCGCGCTGGAAGGTGGAACGGCCCTTATTCTGGCACAAGTGAAAGGTACGCGCGCTACTTGCTTTTTTTTTTTTGGCAATGCGCCAGTGAAAATGTTCCTTTCGTATCTTGTATAAGAAATCCGGCCGAATGTAACAGCTTACATTTGGTAACAAAACGAAGGCCATGTTGGTGGAGCAGATATAGGAAAGGTAAGCAGCGATTGAAACAAACGCAGGAAAGAATGAAGTGGAATGCTGCAGGGTTCCTTTAACGTTATGGAGGCACTGTATACGACCCGGTGAAGAAAGTTGTTTTTTTTTTTATCTCTGCCGCGTGAATTGGAAAAGGTGCGCGTCACTACACTTCCTGCTGTCAATTACCGAAGCGGCACTGTAGAGATTTATCAAGGGACTTCATTACGATGACGCTTAAATTTTATCAACTCCATATCTCTGACGTACCGGCAATTTCCTCACTGGCGTCCCAGAACCCTCCTCGCAGCGCCGCCTCTCCTCCTCCGCTCTTTTCTCGCTTCTCCTCTTTTTTGCTTTCACGGCTGTTGCGCTCTTCGGTCTATTCCTCCGGCGGGTCTGCCTCCGCGCACCGCCGCCGCGAATCTGCGCGTCTTCTGGACCTGGTCAGCGCGCCTCTCAATGTGCTGACGCATGAACACGTAGGTGGTGGTGGAAACGTTTATTGCCAATGATGTAAATCGTAGGGGGCGCCTGGTTTGCCGCAAAAGTTTGCATGATTACGAGCATTGGTCTGGGTATCGGGCATGCAGCAGTATTGGGTATTGAGCAGTCCGGGTTTGTAGTTGTCGCCAATGTGCAGCCTGCGTTATGGTGAGGGACGGAGCGGGGGGTGCGTATTCCCTTCTTTTGTCTCGGTAATACGAGAGAATATCACGGAAGGAGACCAGGTAGTGCGCGGGCCGCGGGCGAACGGACCGTCGTGTGAATCGCCCTTTAACGCCATTTTAAGTACGTGCGCAGTCGCCTTCTTTGCGCGAGGAACGTGCCGGCCACACAAATGGCTCGAAGGGCAACGCGAAAATCGCGAGCCGGCCGCCCTAGAAGCTCGCCAGGAGCAGAATCGCTTTATTAAGGCGAAAGCCTTTAATGCCTCATACTGTCGTGAGCAGGGAATGCACTACCTGGTCTCCTTCCGTGATATTCTCTCGTATTACCGAGACAAAAGAAGGGAATACGCACCCCCCGCTCCGTCCCTCACCATAACGCAGGCTGCACATTGGCGACAACTACAAACCCGGACTGCTCAATACCCAATACTGCTGCATGCCCGATACCCAGACCAATGCTCGTAATCATGCAAACTTTTGCGGCAAACCAGGCGCCCCCTACGATTTACATCATTGGCAATAAACGTTTCCACCACCACCTACGTGTTCATGCGTCAGCACATTGAGAGGCGCGCTGACCAGGTCCAGAAGACGCGCAGATTCGCGGCGGCGGTGCGCGGAGGCAGACCCGCCGGAGGAATAGACCGAAGAGCGCAACAGCCGTGAAAGCAAAAAAGAGGAGAAGCGAGAAAAGAGCGGAGGAGGAGAGGCGGCGCTGCGAGGAGGGTTCTGGGACGCCAGTGAGGAAATTGCCGACGTACCAACTGTCAAAGAAATCCTATGCAGTTCGTGGCCGGAGCGGGAGCGGGTTTCTTTTGGCGGAGCAGCTCCGTGCTTTGTCCACACGAACTGGAGAGAGATGATTCCTCTTTGTGCTGCTAAATCCCAAAACCAACAAGCCGCATCGATCGCTGCACCGTCACGCAGCCACTACAGGCACAGCTGCTGTGGCCTGAGAGATATCCCGCCGCATGGAGCATTTTGGCGTCTGCTCTGTGCAGAGTCTCGGATTGGAGCGGTACGCAACAGCTGGCCTATGACAGACAGAATGTACAGCCTTGGTCAAAAGTCCTAAGGTCACAGCGTTCAGCTGCAGCGAAATGAATGTTCCTAGAATGCTCCGTGTAGCGGATCATTCAAAACACAAGTCAAGCAAGAAGAAACCTTCTGCTAGCACTTCAAGGTCATTCGGTCTTTAGTAGCGCCGTACTTGCTCTATTATGGAGCTGAAGCGAAAATCCTTCGGCCTTAAGACTTTTGACCAAGAGTGGCCCGTAGCGTACTGACAAATCTATCGAATCTACGATTACTCTTGAATTTGAATCTCCCGTTGTGACACAAATTTTTAAAAATTAGGGTAGATTTATCCTGTGGTAGCAGTTTTTATCCCTTGAAAGGCTGAAGAAAACACACTACAGGCTAAAAATAGGCGTGACAAAATCCTTCGAACGCGCTCTCTCAAATAATGTGCATATAGATTCGTTGGTAACCCCTGTACATGAACTCGATGAAACGAAGGGCGTCCCAGGTCTCAACAGCTACATCTTGACACAAGAAATATGTTGCGAGAACGCTATTGTTGAAAAAACGAAACAGGGCAACTAAAACGAAGGACCAGTGAAAGGAAATACGCGTACATACAAGCGTTGAACTAGCAACTGGCTGTTTAATCGGAAAAAACACTGTTAAATATTTAACTGCCATGGGACAAGCTCATGTCATCTTCAAAACTTACAACTGATATGCTGATTCGTAAACACCTATGCTACGTTGCTAGGCGTTAGTTCTTTCTCGGAACTACAAAGGTAGGCTTTGGGCCGGTTGGTCCGACATACTTGTAGAGAAAAAACCGCGACTTCAAACAGGATGAAGACGAGAACTGCACAGGACGCTCGTCCTATGCAGTTCTCGTCTTCATCCTGTTCGAAGTCGCGGTTTTTGGCCTACGAGTGGCTCGGAACTATAGACCACAACGATTAGTCTTTTCGAGATTGGTAACTATCACTGTATTCTAATATTATGAAGAATGCGTATGTTCTCCCTAACGCTGGGAAATTTGATATGTCGGTTACAGTCGCCAGCTGGTCCAAACCTGCTCATCACTAAAGATATAGCAGACGAGACCAACTGTGTTGCGCCTTCAGAAAATAAGAGGGTTCTCTGTCTCTAAACCTCTTAAGCGCAAGGAAACTCTCGTAATATTCATATCAGGGCCCAAACATTGAATTATGTAGTCTTCTCCTACAACTAAAGAGGCGTAAAAGGCAGCAGTTTCGGCCGCTACACCGTTTGTGTGCCGCTTTTGATTAGGCTCTCTTGTATGCCATCGCTGGACCAGACACCGCGTTTGCACCTTGTGAACTTAACGACGGAAAGATTTGTGAATTGTTATGGCAGTAAGGTCATGCCATAACGATCTCCTTTTAAAGAACGCATAAACTGCGCTGGAGCGCATCGGGAACACTATGGCAGTGAAGACTGATTTCACACTTAACAGATAACGCGCAAATAAATACATAAGCGTATTGTGTTCTAATAAGAACCCCAGAGTCACACCATTCTAAAAACGACTGACCGCTTGCACAACACATTCCGCTTGCAAAACAAGTCCCGCTTGCAAAACACATTTACAAACTATAAATTTCGTGAAAGCAACAATTAGGGTGGACAGAAAATGCTAATGCAGAGCTTCCCAAGCGAAAACGTTGGGTAAGCTCCATCTGGTAGAAAAAGAAACTCAAGTAAAGCGTCGACGGCGGGCACGATGGAGCCAGGCGCCGTAGCAAACAGGCCCTCGAGAACAAGGGGCTGCCGTTTTCTCCGGGGCCCTTCTTTTCTTGTGGGCCTCTCGCGCGCTCCTGGCTGGGGTAAATGAGGACCTTGGCCTTGTCATGCAGCATCATTAGCTTGACGTGAGCGGCGAGATTGGTGGTGAAGATACGGCGCACTCCGAGTCGTCTCACCAGCGACATTTCGAACACCCCAGAAAAGGGGCGGGCGAGGGGAGGGGGGGGGAGTGGGGGGGGGGGGGGGGGGGGCAGCTAGCGGCCTGTTCTGCTAACGTCACGCGATGGCAAAGTGCGACTCATTCATGGGACTGAGCTCCAGTTAAAACGAGGACAAAGATTACTCACAGCTTTCGTTCTTCTTTTTGTCTTGAAGCTCACATTAGGTTCCTGGCTGAGTATCACCAAAGAGCGTAAGGCACGTAGGCTTGTATATAGCTATTCATAGCTGCAAACCACGCGCCACCCGTTCTTCTTGATTAGATCTGAAGAAAAACTTAGCCCAGTTTGTTAACGTTGTCCAGGATACTTTTATCTGGTTCAAGGTGCCTGCGTGATACCCAACGGTCGTAATTTCTTTGTTGATAAAAGTCATGCGCCAAGGACTTCCTTAAGCATACCCGACGCTCACTCGACCCGTAAACCCTGTGACGATTCGTGCCACGTTTACTGCCGTAACTGTAAGTAGTTTGTGCGAATTCAGATGCATTATTTATGAAGTAACGCAGCGTTTTCGCGTGTGGTTGAATATTAATAATCTCAGACTGGATACGGCGCGTCGTGTAGAGACGAAAGAAATAGCGTACAATTTCTCTAATGCATATACACCTGCCTTACGCTGGGCTCCTGAACATCAGCTGTTTGCGCTGATTTCCCTCAGAAAGCACTGTGTAATTCATGTTCTGGGCTTTTCAGCTATAGATATGTGTTACGTGTGCTTGTATATTCTTGTCTATGGACTCTACGCAGCAAGTCAGCCCCAATAACTTTTGACGCCTCAGTCTTCGCACCACAACGCCGTAAGCTTGGTCTAAAAACAGAATTCACGCGTCGTTGGCAAGGACTTTAGTACCCCATGAATGCGACGGCGACTTTGACGTCATTGAAACTTTTGTGTTTTTTGTCTGCGGCCTAGGTTTTGCGGGACTGCGAGAAGTTCCATCCTGACGTTATTTTTTTGGCTCACAAAACTGGGTGCACAATTAATTTCTCACGTCAGCTTGACAACTCGAAACAAACGCATGTAACCTTCATGCCGCAAGCCGTTGGTCTTCATGACACTGAAATCCTCTAATTCTAGGTGGGCGCTAATTTTAAGGCGCCACAGGACAGATCGCGTTTATATACCAAACTCACTTTGTCGCCATGACTTAGACATGAACTATTTTGTGCCTCAACCCCCCCCCCCCCCCCCCGAACATTTTCGTACTTTTGGCTGCCTTGCAAAGTATTAATTTCAGGAATATGACGTTCACGTAGAACGAAGTTGGAACAAATCTGCTCAAAAGACGTCTCCATGTACGATCCAAGCACACAAAACACGTACACATGGACAAGTACACATGGCCAAGAAACATGCTTGTTTTCATTTTATCAGCTGAGCTGCTGCGCGCATTCACGACATGCGCATTCAGCTCTCGTTCAAAGTTGTTATGAGAACTTATGAGGCTAGTTATTCAATGGGGATGAATTTCCCTGGACCAGTACGACATACGTCCTTAAGTTTTGTTCCGCTTCTGACTACGTGGAGACAAACTACGTAATCAAACTCAATGGCTTCCTTATAGATTCCGTGCGCCTTACAGTGATAGGTTAGACAGGCGATGCCCGTGCACAAATTCTTAATACCTTAATTACGCCGCTTTAGCGTGCACGCGAGCGGGCCATTATGACGACCAGTTTAGTGCATCAATTTCATACTTGCTTATCGCGCATTGACAGGGAACGTAAAATAACCGCAAAACACTTTTTCCAAACATATTTGCAAGGTTCTCTGCTGATACTGAGCCTCGCGCTGCAAGCGTTGGAGAAATACGGTTTCAAATGTTTATGCCACGGTAAAGACAGCCCAAGGACGACACAGGACGAAGAAAACAAACAAGGTGAACAACAACAACATCATTAACAAGGTGAACAGGAGAAAGCGCAAGACAGTGCAAAGAAAAACAATAAGGCAACATTGCAAAGCAAAGCGGAGAGGGTAAAACAGCAATTCGTTTTAAAGCGAGCATAGTAATGTCGGAAAAAAAGTTGTCGGCGTCGACGACCGTTTCAAGCCACGCCACCCGAGCGGCCGGTTGCTCCGGTCGCTCCGGCACCCTAGGTAGGCCCCCAAGGTCACGTGACCTTGTGCGTCATCGCAATATGCCCACCGGATTGTGAGCAAACTGACCACCATGGAAGGTGGCAGTTAAATTAACTACCGGCCACGAGAGGTTCCTCGGGAACAGCAACCTGGGTCGCATATGCACCCCCGGCGGCAGCACCTGCCATCGCAGGGCAGTGGTGCATCCTTTAACCGCTGCACCACTGCACCAAGAGTGGTATGAGGAGCCCCAGGGATATCTGAATTTAAAGTCGAGAATTACAAATTCCGCACATATGGGCATTAACGCAATAACGCTATCGCGTCGAACCCTTAAGGCGGAGCTGAAATGTCCCCTCCATTTTCTTCTCTTAATTGTGCACCGCGTTTGCACTGCCTTTCCCGTGCACTAGGGCTGCAAACCAACCAGCCTACATCATCACACTTTGGCAGTTTTTGTTTATGTCATTTTCACAAGAAAAAAAAAACATGAGATATCACCGACGACAGGATTGAGTCCAATTTTGCGACTGAAAACACCGAGCTAAGACGCATGGATCTCATTAATGGCACTGTACTACATATTACCGTCACAATAATATGCGATTTACTGTGATTACTTTGGGGATTCTGTGTATTAAGTTTTGAGTGCAAGTCATAAAATCAGTCGCAAGGCGCGAATTTCGGTAGTTATCATTCTCTCCGAGTCCTTTTGTTGCGCCACTGAAACCCCAGACAATGACATAATGTTTCATTATTAACATGAATTCTTGAACAGTATTCTGCTTTTCGACCCATTCTGCGTTCAGATATGCCTTATTAGCTGCGTCTGAATAAAACATTTGGCAGGCGAGCTAGTGAAGCATGATCGAACTGCAAAAACCATTTAATGATGCACTCAAAAAAAGCTGGGTCCGCTAAACTTTCGTTTAAATTTCGTACGATGGCCAGGGAACGTTTTTGCTGCGTGGCACCAATTAATGCAATTGAAGTGATAGAAAGCAAAATGGTAATACGCGATATCTCATGTGCACAACAGGTAAACACGCAAAAAAGAAAGAAAGCGCGCCGCAAGGAATGTACTGATCCCTACGGTGTTTTTGAAGTCCACCGTGCAGTATGCCAAAAAGCTTTGTTCTTCTAAGGGAAATGTTTATATCGCGAACTTCTCAACACTACACAACAGGCGCATCAAGAAGGCTTGTACAGCAGATCTTAACTTTCAAGTCGCCACACCTTAAGTTTCAAGTGGCACAGCTGTGAGCCGTGCAGAATACAAAATTCATAACGGCGGCAAAGTGACACGTTCTTGGAGGGACTCCCATTGGCACGGCAGCTGAGAATGGCGTGATGCAGTTGGCAAGCGCACACCGGACATACCGCGGCGGTGCCAGGGACCACCCCGGGCCGCCCGCGAATCTCAGAGACGCAAAGCTGCGATCCACGCGCGCACGATGCCAGAGTGGCGGCGCTGCTTCACGGGGCCACCTTAGGCCACCGAGCGCAACGGTGAGTAACCGCTCAAATTTCCTGCCAGTCGACACTCACTGCCGAGGGAGATTAATTCGCGACTGCCTACCAGGATTGCTGGCCAATCCACAACCGCATGACACGGCATCCGCGAGCGCTGACAAGCGCCTCCAATACGGTGCGGTAAGTGGGTGTGCTTCGACCGGAAAATTGACACAAACTACTTTTTTTGCTGTATTAGGATGTGGCAGCCTTGAATGTTGTCTTTTACGAGTGTGTCGCGTTTCGTAGCGCTGTTTGCACTGAATACCTATGTGATGTTGTTCATTTCGCATGCACTGGCGTGTTTGGAAACAGTGTCAGCTAAAAGAGGACTCAAATACTGTTCTCCCTGGTGGCATCCCTGTACGTGCAGTTGACTCTATATTTCTTTTTTTTTTTCGGAAGGAAGGGGAGGGGGGGCAGAGCCTTGCGAGTTTTTGCAGTTTTTTTTTTAGTTATAACAAAAGTGAGAAGGTTGCCGTCTGGTGCTTTTCTCGCGTGTAATGTTTTTGCAGCAACTTCACATGGTCACACTAGTTCATAGTTTCTTGAAGTAGTCTTTGAATGTGCATAGAAGCCGCAAGAGGCTAAACCAAAAACAACCATTACTAATCATTCCATTTTTGCAACACTTTTTTGTTTACCCTGTGGTACGAAAAATTTCCCAAAGCTTTAGCGACTGAGGAACCACAAAAATGTCCTAAATTAATGAATCAGTGTTCAGGACGTGCTGTGAAAGCCAAGAGACAATGAAACAAAGGAAACGCAGGTATACTAAGCCGGACAGTATCCAGCAAAGGTATAGAAGGGGTCACAGAGGCAGTGAAAACGCAAAATAAAGAAAGAGGGACGGGGTATGTACGCGGGACTGAGAGAAGGTCACAAAAGTATGCAAAGACAGCAGTACTGAAGGATTAAGCGGGAGCCTGCCAACAATCAAGACTAAGCTGTCCCGAATTCTTTCTTTGCACCACGTATTACGATCAAAGCCTCAGTACGAACAATATAATTTCTAAGCCGGATACCATCGAATCGCACCTTGTGCCAGAACCACGCACCCGAAAAGAGTTGCAATGTTTAGTACAAATACAACTGTACCGTAAAAATGGAAGCGCATTTCGACTAACAAAACTTATGATAACACGATATATACAAACGTAACCCGCTTCTCGTAATCTTCCACAGCAGCTGCAATGCCATTATAAAAACTCCGCTAAAATCTGTCTTTTTGTTTCTGAATTGATTTCGTTTCGTGGATGTATTTCGGTACTTTTCGTCCGTTGCAAGATGTCATCACAGCTGCGACGCCTTACATGCCTTAGCATTTGAACATATATGCTTTTGTTAACGTCAGATGATAGCGTTTTATTGACTGCATTTCTGCTGCATCTTACGAGGAAACAATTATATGTAACTAGAGTTTAGTTACGTATAGTTGCTTTGGACTTTTCTGAACTACTGTGTACATTTCTTGCGCTCTTGAGTTTGTTTCTTTCGGCGTTCAACATATGGGTAGCCAAAGGTCTTCGCTGTAACTATTTTTTAGATTACAGATAGTTGTAACCACAATTAGCCGCACACCTGGGTAACTAACGAATCACAATGACACGTACCTTTCCTGTTATTTGCCTAAGTAGCAGAGAGCCTCATATTTTTTGTGCGCCCTTGAGCACGAGGGCAAAAAAAAAGAAAGCATTATACGTTAAATAGTACTCTACTGCTTGTTGAATCTTTTGTGTTGAGTTTGAATTTTATGATGGAGCGCTGGCAGCAACCTTCCTCAGAGTGCTCGCCGGTGAAGGAAAACGGAAAAGTTGCCAGACAGAAACTTAAGAACGTTTCATTTATTCATTCCCGCTGGATTGTTCCTTGTTTTTCTAGTGTCAGAAAACACGGAGAGGTAACGAGCCCGCTGTGTGCGATTAACATCTATACGGTGACGTCATTTTCGGCTCCTAACGAATAGTATGTCTAGTTGCCTTCAGAGAAAATAAATAAGATCCTTTCACCCACTATTTCCAAACATTCCGGAGGTAATATGTGGAGCATTCATGCGCCTAAAAAGAAACAAACGGTGCGTGCATACTAGGAAGAAAAGATTAGTACTGCGTGAATGGGACAGGAAGGAGAACGAGGGACACAGACGACAACACAGGGGCAGACTTCCAACTGTTTATTCGAGGCCGAAAAGCAAACTCTATATAGGGTATGAACCAATGCGGATAACCATCACTGTAATTCACACAATACCTGATTAAAACCTAGACCACATTGATCAAAATTTGCGTTGCAGAAAGGCCGATAAACCAGAGAGCATTCAGTCAGCATGTCCCCAGAAACTGCATGTCAAGAAAGCGATTAAAAACTAGTAAGGAACCTAACAATCAGCCTGAGTAAAGAGCATGAAAAATACTCGAAGTAGCAATGCAGTTGTCCTACAGAAAACAAAAGTAAAAAAGTATGAAAAAGCGATAAAAACATGGTGTGACATGTGGAAAAACCGGCATGAGAGCATGTAAACAAAAAACAACAAGAATATAGGTAAAAACTAAAACCAGGTAAAAGAATGGAATATGGAAGGCAACGAAGAACAAGTGTAAAGGTGAGCATAAAACCAGATAAAACTACATTTCCGGCCTTGAAGTACATCTTAGGGACACAAGTGAAACAATTATAGATGGCCCTTAGTGATTTCACTCAATGAAAGCGGAATAGAAGGAGTGGTCACACATTTTTCACCATTTTTTACGATGTGTTACGCTTGAACGACCTCCCTTTCCGTCTTCTCTTGACTTAAACAAAAAAGTAGTGTTGCGCAAAACTGGGGTGCAAGGCACTTTTTTCTTGCCCTTACCCCTCCCTTCACAGTTCTTACAATGATGTGCCAGATGACCTCCCATATTGTTTTTCACTGCCAAGTTATGTTCGCGTGCCCGTTCATTGAAACCCCGACCAATCTGCCCAATGTAAATGCTACCGCATGTGAGGGGAATTTTGTAGACAAGGCCTGAATCGCACTTTGTGAACTTCTTTTCATGTTTCGTATAGCGCTGCGGCCTAGTTCTCTTTTCTCTCGACATCAAAGGGCAGACACTACTCAGCTTTATCGGTGCCAAAGAAAAGCCATTCTGACGCCATATCGGTTCCCTACTTTTTGCGCATAGGTTCATACCCTATATAGCGTTTGCTTTTCGTTCTCGAATACACAGTTGGGACTCCGTGCCTGTGTTGTCGTCTGTATTCCTCGTCCTCCTGTCCTGTCCCATTCGCGCAGTACTAATCTTTTCTGCAATGAACCAACCAGCCCGCAAGAACGTTCTACTTCATACTAGGAATGTTGTTACAGATTGATGAACGTTTCAAAAGCTGCCCTTGAGAGAACCTTTTTGACCACTTTTATGAAAACACGCAGAGTGAAATACAGCAGTGCAAACTGCAAGTCACTGCGTAATTTCTAGCGGGGAAAGCCACTCTCGCTTTCTAGTCATCGGTATTACACAGTACTTTCTCTAATTTAGAGTTGACCGCTGCGAGCCAGTCGCCACAGAAATAAATGTGAACAATTTGTGATTCTATTCTGGTTTAAATTGACGCCCGACGTTGCCACATTCTGCGGCTTGCCATTTTTATGCCGTTTATGCAATAGTAATTCAGGTAAAGTAGGTCCTTCAGATCCATTACTAGACCTCACGACGAAATACACAGACGGGTTTAAAGAAAAGGAGCACAGGACAGAGCTACCCTCATTATCTGACCTCCATACAACAAGCATTCACTGCACCTTCCGCTGTCCACTTTCAGTGCTTTTTATTTTTTTGCTTTCGACCGAAATATGGCGGCTTGTACGCAAATTCAACGCCAAAAAGTTTTCGCTAAACTTTTGTAGAAAAAGCATTGGAAAGTAGGAAGCCTGCATAATCGTATACGGAACCTCACGTCGTGGTGGAATCTGCTGCAACTGCCGCATAAGTCTTGCCCTGACAAACACGCTTATGATAACCGCGTGTCCCGAACCGATTTAGGCCGCGTCATCGGGACAGTTAGAGATGAGACAATCTCACTAGCGGACAAAAAATGTATATGACGGGAAGAAGGACACAACACTGAGCGCTAGAAGGAAGCTTGAGATTTGTCTAGTGAAAATACACAAACGTGAGGACAAAACACAGGGCTCAAATTTTCTTTTCATAGTCAGCCAAGCCGTTACAAAAGTGTGGCACAAATGTTTCTTTTTTCGCAATATGTTATCTGTTGCGACGGGATGAAAGTGTGATGGATGGGGGTTGAGCTGAGCCAAAAATGCCCGCATGTTGCGGTTCAGCTTTTTTTATCGGGCACTAAAGAGGCCTTCCGGTTATTTCTATCGTGAATAGTCGTTACCCAAGTTCTTCAGCTCGGAATAAGCTTACGCTGTTGCACGGTATGAGTCCTCCCGACGAAAGATGAGGTTATATATTTTTCAATAAATGTCACTTTCTTTCTCAACGCCTTAAACTTTGTATAGCTTCACTGCAACTTTTATTCAGTCAGTGTGTTATGAGTCGTGGTGCTATTAATTCAGCACAGAAAAAAAAATGTGCGCCTGACTGGTTTTGTTTTTCTAACAGCATTTATTTTTCATATCTGCGGCAGTAAAGCAGTAATCCCTTTAAAAATTTTTTAGAGAGTCTACAGACTGTCTATAGACTTCTGTCTATAAATTCTATACTCTCTATAGACAAATCTTAGAGAACGGTCTATAGGCAATACATATGCTGTAGACAATCTATATAGACAATCTATAGATTTGTGATCACACACTTTTAGTGCACTTTTGTCTATAGACAGCCTGTAGACTATGTATAGACAAAAATAAATATTTACAGGAAGGCAACTGAGTCTATAAGTCTATAGACTGTCTATAGACCATTTTTATACGGGAGCTGACAACTTGGATCTCATTCCGACAACGCTAGACAAATTTCGAGCAAAGCGAAGCCACGACGAAAATTAGACGCTTGTCGGCGTTCTTTAGTGCGTCGCCTCCTCCAGGAAACAAGTAACCATGCGAGATCGAGATGGGTTCAGTGTTGGAAACTGGAAAAGCTTTCCGTCAAAATTCTTGCAGTGACTCAAGATTACTTGGTCGATCTGCATCCCACTGAATCTGCGGCTACTGGGCGTGTCATTTAATTATATTAATAATGATAATAATGATAATGTTTATTTCCCATCGTACATATTGGATGATAGGGCGGCGGGAAAAAAAAAATTCGCTGTGGCTTAGCTTAAGCCCGGTAATTGCGAAAGCAATATCCGTACCTACGCCATGGTTCAGCTGGTGGTGGTGCTTGTGGTTAGACTTGTGGCGATGCATCTGTTATATGATCCAATCCAATCCAATGTAATCTAATCTAATCTAATATATTCTAATCCAATCGAGATAGGTTCAATAATAATGATAATGTTTATTTCCCATCGTACATATTGGATGAGAGGGCGGCGGGAAAAAAAAAATTCGCTGTGGCTTAGCTTGGTTAAGCCCGGTAATTGCGAAAGCAATATCCATACCTACGCCATGGTTTATCTGGTAGTGTAGCTGGTGATGGTGCTTGTGGTTAGACTTGTGGCGATGCATCTGTTATATGATCCAATCCAATCCAATCCAATGTAATCTAATCTAATCTATTCTAATCCAATTCAATCCAGTCCAGTACAATCCAGTCCAGTCAGGCCGCCGTTCATGTGCACCGCCGTCGCACACGGACGGCGCGAGATCGCGAAGCAATGTTAAGCCGCTGGTGGTTGGCACAGCTACTGCTTTCTAGCGACGTGAGTCGAGCCTAATCTCTTCAGCGTAACGCCACAATCGCGCTCCTAGCGGAGAGCGCAGGAGTTAGGCGCCGGTGGTGGCACCGCCGCGGCTTGCGACGGCGCGAGTCGGTCGCCCTTCTCTTCGGCGTGACGTCACACATGACGTCACACAGAGGTCAACTAAAAGTCAATGGTGGCACCGCCGCACCACGGCAAAGGCTGAAAGTGCAAGTAGTAAAGCTTTCGCTTTAAAAAGCTGCTCAAAAGCAGGTTCACCAGCTCACAGCCCCCGGTTTGTTTATTTTGGCAGAAACCGCACACCAAAAATATACTCAAAATAGGCGAAATGTGCAAAATGTAGCATAAAAGGGGTAAATGCTGTGTTTTCTGCAAAACCAAATTCCCAGGACCATAGAAACCATGGAATAGCATGAGATCACAAAGAAAGGGTGTATTCAAAATTAAGTGCTATCATAAAGCGGAGGTTTTGGTAGGAAGGACAAAAAAAATCAAAGCCATCTGATTCGTACTCGTTCAAAAGAGATGGTAATGTGCAGGACAAATCGCTGATGTCTAGTATTGAGATGATGGTTTGGTTCCTAAGGTTTAATGTTCCAAAGCGACTAAGGCTTTGAGGGACGCTGTAGCGGAGGGCTCCGGATAATTTAGACCCTCTGGGATTCCTTAACGTTGGCTGACATCGCACAGTACACGGGCCTCTAGAATTTCGCCACCTTCGAAATGCGACCGCCGCGGCCGGGATCGAACCCGCGTCGTTCGGGTGAGCAGCCGAGCACTATAACAACTGAGCCACCGCGGTGGCTAGTTTTATGATGAAGGGTAGCAACTGACCAGCTTACTGCATATCTAGATGGGTAGCGCGGTAAACTTTCTTGCGTGTCATTAAATTTCTGTCATTAGGCCCAACATTTAGAAAGCGGAATCATAGTAATTCAGACGGGTAGGTGATTGGGCTTGTTGGTTCACGATTCAGAGAAAAAAAAACAGCGCTAAAACGACAAGGACTGTCTGTCTTTCTCAGTGGTTGTCTTTTTTGCGCCACATTTTTTATCGGAATCATAGTGCGTTCGACTTTGGCGCATTGACCGGTATTGCAGGAAATCAGGAAAACAATCTTATTCCCACTGAATCTGCGTTCCAATGACATGCATTTTTTCTCTTTATTTCCAGCGCTCAAGTTACTTATTGACGGCTACAACGGACAGACGCAGCGTGCGTTCACTCAAGCGCGGTGATGGTATACGCCGAGGTTTGTGGCTGAACGCATAGGCCTTTTTTTCTTCCATTTTGACGAGGGAATCGGTCTTTAAGTGCGAATTCGTTATACCATATGATCATCTGCAGTGTAGCAGATGATGAAAGTGGTGGCGAATAGTGAATAGGACAACAAAACAGATCAGGTGCTGGTTTGTGAATAAACCAAGGAGAACCAGAAGGTAGTAGCCGGGAAAGTATATATAGTGGTCGTTGCTGCAGGCGCGTAGATGAGAACAGAACAGGGGTCACATTCATAAAAAATCTTGTTCCTAGTTTGCCGTCATGATTGCGCTTCCATTATGTTGACCTTCGTGACTGGCCAGCGCTTGTACTACGGCTAATTGCGCAGCGCCCTTAGATGAGGTAATTTCTGCAAAAACAGTCCCTCAAGTTTAGCAAGTATATTGTTCTGCACACTAATATACACGTGGACCTGTTCACAAACGCCAACTTATGAGATTTCGAAGGCAAATTTGCGTAATGTACAGGCATGAAACGCAAATGGACGGAGTTCGCTTACTGAAAATTTACCCACAAACTGGACTAAAGCAACTTTGAATTTCGTGCCAGGCTCACGAGCAGTAGAAAGTGCGATCACAGTAAATGACGTTTTGCTTAGTAGTACCTCAAGATTCATTGAAAGTACCATTTAAAACAAATAAATAATTAAACTAAGCTCAAATTTCTGTAAGTTCTAGAACGGCTTATTTTTACGCATAATGAAGCAATTCAGTGCCAAAAATCTGCGTCGTAATGTTAGCTATGCTTTTGCAGATACGAGAAGACTCTTGGGATTTATGTATGCAACTCTACATGTGCTTTCTGTGGAGCTTTGAGACTACTCCCCTGCTTTTACAGGCCAAAAGCTCCAGCAGTGCCCTGAAAATGAACAGCTATACTTCGAAGCCACGTCTGAAGTCCCCGACACAACATTTGTATTTCAAGTTTCCGAGTTCTACTGATATGCAAATAAATCTATAAAAAAGGAAAACGGTAAAAAAGGTAAGAATAAGAAAGGTTGCGGCCAGCCTGGGAATTTCGGCAACATGAAGAGTTACAGGAAAAAAAAAAGCCGTGAATAAAAAGCAAATAGAATAGCACACCGAACAGTATCGTCCTCAATAAATTACCGGGTATAATTGACAATGTTTACATTGTTATATAAAAGCATTCCCAAATCTCTTATCCTCTTAGCACGGAGCTCGTGCGACACCTCTCGGGCAAACAGAGAAACAGTTCGAGGCGGCGGCTGCTTGTGTCTTGCTGTATTTTTGGGAGAGCTGAGGTTTGTTTGTCTTCATGCGTCTGCGACTAAAATTAGACTCTCCCGCTGCGCGGCGAACCGGAAAGCGGCGCCAGAAGCCGGAACTGCTTTGCCTCTACTCATGACGTCATCAGCCCCGCATACTGCCTGTCTCATCGAGTGCCTGACAGGCGGCAGCACTGACTTGGAGCAGTAGGTTGTGATCGTGGCTGAGACAAGAGGTGCCAGTTGCGTGCTTTCTGTCAGCGCCTTTCTATTATACTGTACAGCTTCAGACAATTACCTGCGGGAGAAAGGGGCGCTGCAATCGTACAGCTACCGCGGGAATGCCAGGTAGTGTGAACTTTATACTTGGCTTGGCTAGGGCTTGCCCAGAAATGTATTTTCGACTGCAGAAATAGCCGTTTTTATCGATTCGAAACCTCCCAAAGTGGTTTATTTGTTGTAAAATACGCAAGCGTCCCGCGTTTAGGCGCATAAAATGCAAGAAAGAAGGCGTACGATCTTAAATTAATTTTATTCGCGAACTTCGCACGCATTGCAAACATTGGTCCGACTTTGTCAAATTCAGAAAATTGCACGAATAGTTTAGAAGCTTTCGATTGCAGCAAAACAATTTCTTCGTTTATAATGGGCATTTTTTTTAAACATGTCAACACGGTCAGTTGATCTTAACTATATGCATATGAATCAAGCTGCGGATATATTCCTGCAGCCGAATTACGTTTTCGGCGAAAAGTTACCCAAGCCAGATATGAAAGCTACACCTCCCGGGATTCCCTTGATTATAGTGCTCTACAAGACATATCTTGGTTACGGTGGATAAAGCATCCTTCAGGAAGCTCCCATAGATAATGGCGGTTTCTTTCCCTCTAGAGAATTTAGGGAAATTATATCTGCTGCAGCACCCCTAACTAATGTTTAACATGGTCACATTTGATAGCTTTTTGTGTTTCAGTGCGCTCTTAGAGATTGCAATTCAGCATCCCGACATTTTTTTTTCAGCGCCTGTTATTTAACATGCCCTTGCTCAAAATACAGCATCAATGCGAAAAGGCAAGGATGGGGGACAGTAGTTGCATCACGGCAGAGTATATTCTGTGGGGAGTCGTCCTACTCTATCCCTTTCGGTTTGCTTCCACGCGATGCAGGGCTTGCTCCCTAGTTATACTAACTGAAAAGGGAGGGCGCCTGCGTCGAAGCGACTCGAGCGCCGGCGTTATTGCTGCGCGCGCGGGGAGGCAGCTCTCTCTCTTCGGCTCGGGAACTCGTTGCATGCAGACGTTTTGGGCGGCGTTGTGCTCTCTGCCAGCGGGGCGAGGCCTCGTGGGAACATTTTTCCGTGTGCTCGTCCCGTCCAGCCTCGGAGTTTCCCCCTTGCCCTGGCGTGAGCGAAAATTCTCTCGTAACCGTGCTCGTGAGTCGGACAATCTCGATTCCTTTGCGTATTTTGTTGTTAGCCGGCGTTATTGTTGTAGCAATAAATGCCTTTCGTATCAGCGAGTATCGTCGTTCTTTTCTTTCCCCAGAGCAAGGCTCGCCGTGGTGGGCGTGCTCTTCGTAGTGCTCGCGACCACGGTGTGGTGTCAGCGGCTTTGAACTGTGTCAGGCGCGGTTAATCGGGGAAAACATATTTATCCCCCTATTTTCAATCCCACATCTGGCGCCCCTGGTGGCGCCTGGTGGTGCTACTCGCAACCAATTAGGGCGACACCTCACCGTGCGTTCTTAGCCGCCCCTATCCCAATGACGTAAAGTGGGCAGTCTGAGCGCGCCTTCTCACTGGTCATGCCCAAGTGAAGCGAGCGGGATGGGACACAGCGAGGTGCAGTCTCGACCTGTTTTCATACTTTTTTTTCTGGCACGTCGGCGTGATGAGTTAAGGGGGGAGAGAAGGAGCCTACTTTTGAATCGACGATATTTTCGGTGCTAACGAAGCTAGCTAAATACTTTTTCGGTGCGGGAACGGGTGACGGAATACCGACCACCCGTCCGCTTTTCCTAACCTCTGTAAATATCATTTGATGGTTCCTCTAAAAAAAAGTATTTCTTCTTGAAACTAAAGACCAGATAAAATGGTGCATGAGGCAAGCTGTTTTTTTTTTATCAGAATGGTGTGCTGAGTGCTGCGACATTTTCATTTATGGTTTTATGGTCCCATACAATTGGAAGAGAAAACACGCATCAGCTCCAGCTCCGCAATTTTAAGTCATCCGCCGTTCGTCAGTCACAGGCATTAGCAGAATCACACTGGAGCATACTAAAAGGTTTCCAACAAATGGACACAGTAGGCGACTGGGCTTTCCATACCTTTTGTCAAAGGTTCATTGTCCATGACCGCAAAGCCACTCTGTCAGTCGTAGCAAAACGTGTACTGTCATGGTGTCGAGGACGATGCATGTAGTCGAAACCATTTCGTTGCTGGCAGTCAACTGAGTCACATAATTTTGGTATCAATATGTCGTAAAGTCAACATTATAGCCTTAACGGCTCAAAAAGAAGGTACACAAAACGCAGGCTGTGCAATCCTCGCCAGCTGAAAGCTATGCTACAGTCAGTCTGCTCACTATTTAGTCGAAAAATTTCAGAAAACCGGGAGATCACTACTTCCGACATCCGCTTGCCGAATAAGACCAAGATCGCGCAGCACCCCTATGGCTCAGTGGTTAGGGCGCTTGGCTACTGAGCCGGAGTTCCCGGGTTTGAACCTGGCCGCGGCGGCCGCGTTTCGATGGTGGCTAAACGCAAAAGGCGCCCGTCTTCTGTGCGATGTCAGTGCACGTTAAAGATCCCCAGGTTGGGGAAATGGTTGCGGAGCCCTCCACTGCGGCACTTCTTTCTTCCTTTCTTCTCTCCCTCCCTCAGTCCCTTCTCTTATGGCGCGGTTAAGGTGTCCATCGAAGTGTGAGACAGATACTGCGCTATTTCCTTTCCTCAAAAATTATCTTTTTTCGCCCAAAAATAACCAGACCTACCGGAAAGGCACTCTGATATCATTTTTGTTGTGCATACCCTTAAACGAATTTGAAGGCTTTGCTGGGATGGCTACTTGTAAGAGTAGGCGTTCTCACCTGCAGAAAAACAAGCTACCTAAGAAACGTGGGGAATGTGAAGACAGTTAATATTTTTCTCGGTCGAGTTCCTGCATCTGCAAGCGTATTTTTCGAGCGAGTAGACATAGTGAAAGACTTTACTCAACGAAAGTACAGCAAGAGGCACCAAAATGAGGATAGTGCCCTCAGTGTTTTCGGAAAAGAACAAAAAGCCTTCATTTTTCAGGAAGCAAACAGAGCGGCGAAGCATTGGGCCGAAACGAAATCCTTGATAAAAATGCTTCCCATCAATGCAGCCGCACACGATCTCATACTAGTCATGGACTGTCTTCCATCCGTCGTACAGAGCAAGCTGGGAGCACTAAGATTTCTTGAAGAGAAATTAATTTCAGAGTTTTTGTCATTCTTTATCAATGCCACAGTGAGGAGTCACTTTGAAGTCATTAAGATGTGTATAATGTTCTACGCTCACACATTAAACTCGGGTGGTAAACTGAGCCGGGTCACATCCTCTTTTTGCGAGATATCACTCTGTACACCCGTGCTGAGAAAATAGTGTCGCAGGCGACCAAAGGAAAATGAACGTACGAAGCAAACTATCCGCCTGCAGTATTTACTTGGCGTATGCTTACGGCATACCTGAGAGTCCTTTGTTACTAGGTTTGTGGCTAGATTTTTGCAAGCAACAGAAATCTTTGGCGGACGTTATGGCCTTTATTCACACTAAAACGCATGCTGGGCCATTAAAGAACATAGCAGTATACGTAACAAACTTTCCCCCTCAAAGCAGTGCATCTGCTCATCAAGGACGCTGTCCCGTCTTTCTCAATGTTCGGCGGCCAGAAAAAGACGCCGCTTCCTTTTTTGTGCCTTATGGCAGCGTAGCTGCGCCGACACTTGATTGAATTACACAAAAAACGGTTCAGACCCAGCGCTTCCACTACCCGTGATCGAGCTGGTAATCTCTTTTGCTTACAGAGAGCCTATTACAGCACTATCTGTTGGTGGGACGTCAGGCGCTGCCCCATGTTCGTCCGGGACATGTGAAGTCGTCCCCAGAATGACATCATAGAGCACCGCAACGGCTGCCGCGTCACCTTTCAGCGACAGCGTGGGCATCCTGCATCAGCGCTGCGTAGTTCGTGTCTAGTTTAGCGTTGGTGGTCGCTCAATAGCTGGCTGCCGAGTCAGAGGAGGTGGCTCGCCCGAGGCAGTACAGGGAACGTTGCCATGAACGCAAGCGCCGGTGACGCCTACGTTAAGGTTTGGAATCCCGACGCTCGAGCTTACTTTGCCAAGAATATGAGACAACGGTGCGACGACCAGGAAGTGCTCGGCGAGGAACGCCGAACGCGTTCTCCAGCGGCATCTTCTCAAGCCGAGAAGGTAGTCCGGGAGGCGTCCTAAGACAAGGGGCCTGGCAGGTACCCCATTGCGGCTACCGCCATCTCTCAGCCGTCCTAGAACGTGCTGCGCCTCTTCTGCGATGTACGTAATGCTTAACCCTACTCTCGATAACTATATTGTTTTCATATCTTTGTTTTAATTTTGCAGAGTACGAGCTGTGTGGCAGCCCATTGTTCCTGCGATTATCGAAGATAAATAAATTGGCGAATTGGACACTTTGCACCGCGTGCGCGAATATAAAAACAAACTACGCACACCATTTTGGTCCCTCCCCTCTCCTAAATGCCCATTAGGGCGGCATGTAAATATCAAAATAAATAAACTGATACCTGCTTGCTGTGTTTGTAGCGAAAGCTATACTACTATAGCTGGGACGCATTTCTCCGTGAGCCTCCTGACTGACCTTAAAACGACCTTGAGGTAAGTCATGGCTGGTGTTGCTATGCACACATTCCTATGTGTGGTACACTTACTGAACTAATTTTGACCTTTTGACCTTGAACTTTGACTTCAAACTCTCAAAGCGTGCTCTGACCTTGACCGTTGACCTTTAACTTTGATTCTGAACTTTGACATTGAATTTTGACCTTGAAAGTTGTCAGCAGAGGCAGTAAGAAAGCCACGTGGTAATCACGTTGTGTCATGTGATTCAATTTACAGTTGTGATGTCAGGTATGGGGTATATATAACCAAAGCTGTGCGCTTGATTTAGACGCTATGCAGGAAGGAGAGCGCGCTGAGGAGCGCACATATAGTGAACTACATCTTTGAAGATTGCAACAATCCGCTTCTGACCATTCGGCAGACATCGCTTGCCATGAGCGGGCTTGTCAGCGAAAAAATGAGACTGGCAAGGCTAAACGAGCGGCGGAAACCCCAGAAGAGCGAATTGCCAAGAGACGGCGTACAGAACCGGAGAAGCGACAAAGGCAAGCCACAGGCGACACATCGGTCTCTACTATTTCTACCATCGGCTCTGAGTCCCCGATGGACCTCGTTGGCAGAGTTGAACCGCTGTTTGTTCATTACGGCCACACATGCGACCTATTTTAGTAGCACACTTTCAAGGTGTTTTTCACAGCGTAATAGCATGCGAGAAAATGCGGTGTTGCGAAGTGTCGTGTAACAGTGGCAGTGGTGCGACAGCTGTCCAATGGCCCAGGTAAACTCCGTGCCGGCGCGGACAGAGGTGAACGAAGAACGTCCCGCTGTTCTATCTGCATTTTTCGCTATCCCGAACAACGACGGTATTAGCGATACCGGCGCGCCTGCACATATCGTGCCTTCCAGTTTACTGTTGGTGATACGTGAATGTAGTTAAAGCGCTGCAGCGTGCTCCGCTTATTTCTGCCTGCGCCAGAGTTCGCTCATGACATCTTTTAACCCTGTCTCGGATGACCCGAGGTAGACCACCTTTCGGCTCTACCTAAAAAAGAAGATTTTGTTTTTTTTTGTTTCGTTTCACTTTCTTCGCCTAAAGCACCCCTCCACGGCTGCAGGAATCCGACTACGGCCCGTTGCAGTGCATCGAAAGGTCAACGAAGCCTCAGAAGGCAAGCACGTTCCTCACCTGTATTTCTCTTTCACGGTCCCAACAAGTGACCAGAAAACGCTCTTTGTTCTACTTTACCCTACTCTTCGATATAAGCTCCCTAATTTTGTCTCCAGACAGCGGACATGATGGTATGCGGCTGAGACCGACGGCTGCAGGGGATAGTAGCCGGTGGACGGCGCCACGGCGACCCCACACTGAGTGGGCGCACCAGATGGTCTGCATACAGATTTTCGAGCGAAAGCTCTTCTTCACGACCAAAGCTGCAAAAGCCGTTTCATCACTGAAGCCTGACCTTGGATAAATAAATACATTAAATAAATATTGCCGTGACTGTGTTTCGAACCCACGCGACAAGATAAGCTTCACTGGCCTGTGCACGAGAGCACTATACTATCGCCGCAGCAATCACGCCTCGTGTTAAACGGCATACACTATCGCGCTGTGCATTGCACGCCGTCGTCTTCATCAACTTATACTACTACCGAACTAATATCGCCGCCAGACGTGCCGATGATCCAGCAAAGCAAAACCATGAACCATCCAGGTTATGCACATGCTTTCGCACGTCTAGTCGGTTTAACTAATTTAAGAACTTACCATTTTTTAATCCGCAGCGACGCGCTCGCATTGCTAGGCTAGTTGCTGTCTGATTACAAACGATTTCCTGATTCGGAATAAACTGTTTCTATAAAGCGGAACGCCTTCACGCTTGCCTCATGATTCTAAATCATCGACAAGCAAACCTTTGCGACATAGGTGAAAAAACTGCAGCTGCTGTGTTTTTTTTTCATGAGAATATATAAAAGTCGACCATCGATAATAATCCACAGTAACAAATTTTCAAAAAATTCATCTTAACTCGCGTTTTCAGCCAGTCTTTGATAACCTAATCATTCACCTTTGCCTTGCTTCTCGTCATCATTCGCGTGTGTATAATTTGCATTTTCGCACTTTTTTTTAGCTTCAGGTTAGACTAAAGTGAGCACGTAATTTACGTAATTTATCTGTTTTCTATTGTCCATAGCTTCACGTCCAGGGTTCAGTACGTGTTTTCAGGGCACTCATAAGCAGACACTGGAAGAGCCTTGAAGCATACGAAAATACGTCGCCTATTCACACAAAGACTTCAGAATATTCTTGGAACTACTGTTATGCAAGAGCCCAAAAACAAGCGCCTCACAATGATCAACTTTCAAAGTGCCAAACTGCCTAACTGTTTTGAAAAAAAAAGGAAGAAAAAGCTATAAGAAAGATAAATCGACGTTTGGAGAGGTACATTGTCATTCAATTGTAAAATATAGTCACTAAGAAAGAAAAACGACGGAATCTTGCTGTGTTGCTGTGATCACTCGGTGTGGTACATTGGGGAAAGACGGCCATGAGGCTAATGGTTCGTCGTCTAGTCGCAATGCAATAGATCAGGTTTAACGGAAGCTGAAAAACAGCTTGGTCGGAGGGTCTTCCACTTGATAAGGGCCTTGCATTTCTTTATTCATTTGTAAATGACAATGCGAAGACCGAGGTCAAGGGTACGGAAACCGTAGTGCGGGAAGACGACGAGCAAATTCCCAGACGCACTTGGGGTGAGAAGTACGACCATTATTTATAAATAAATAATGACAAAAAAAAACCGTTTATTATTTTTGCTTCCATATTTCCAGGTTGACCACCGTAAAATAAATCCAAATTACCAACCACGCTTCATCTTTGCAAGCTGCAGGATCTATGATATTCTTAGAAAGGGGAAAAATGAAGTCCCGCCATTTAGTCTACAGAGCATCTTTGAGTATTCTGCAGCAAAACAGCACATTCTGCATGAAAAAAGCGCCCCATATCAAAAGGCACGAAAATAAACAAACAAGTATATTCCTCTATTTGTACGGTTGCGCGTGTCACTGCAGGCACCGTCACTCCATCCGAGGTAACCATACTGAATGCATTATTCCATACTGGGCGCATTGTAGCACGTTCAAGTTTTCATTTTTTCCGAAGGCAATCGAAACGTGGAATGCCTTACCGAATGATATCGTTCACACTGTTAGTGCTGATGTCTTTTGGACGTTGAACGTTTTTTCGCCCAAGAAAATGAGGCTACTTGACGGTGATTGTTACCGCCTGTTCCACTGTGTTTTTATGTTTATTTTTTTGTGTTCAAACTTCTTATTGTGCTATTTATATGTACGCGTGAATTTACCCACTCCTGTATGAGCCTGAAGAAGGCTCACCGTATTACTCAATAAATAAATAAAATAAATAGCCTCGCAGGACTTCTTATGCGCTGTATGGCTTCAAGTTTTTTCACTTCATGTTCTTCGTTTATAGACATCTAGTATGTACTAGTTGTTAGTGAGAAGGTAGACGAGCAAAATCTCACGTAAGCAACACAGAAAGTATCGCGTTATCCTATTGAAACTTCGAGTAGAAGCTTTGGAAAGCGCTTCTCCGCATTAAGCCTCAGCGTGCCAGGAAACCACCTTTACAGGCGGAGCAAGCTGACCTGAAATTTTGAAGCGCTAGCTTTAAGGGTCACGTTCTGCAGAAAATTCGGCGGCGTTTGTTGTATTTTTCAGCGAAATATCCTGATTGGTCGAAACGGTGGCTACGTTACACATGAAGCGGCGGATTTGAAAAGTGATTAAAACATTAGAAAACTGGTGATTGGAAGGTCGCAACACGACTCAAACGTGATTAGGACATGTAAGTATATAAAATAAATGAATTGCGCTGAAAAAGAAAATTGGGGTAAATAGTCGGGAGTCTAACACCTGACCCTTAGGTTGCGAGTTAGACACGCTCCCTGTACGTCGTGCAGGAACGTTCGTACAGCTTTGTTAAAGCGGGGCTTTGTATGTGTGTCGTGTGGTCTTTGACCCCACAGAACATATGTACATACAAAAAAAAAGTGCCCATGTCTGCGTGGGCACGAGGAGCCGCTGCTGGGACCCATGAACGCTATCGCCTCATACCCTTAAACACGGAGTTGAAGTGTCCCCCAATTTTTCCTTTTTTTTTGAACAAAGCGACGTGCAAAAAGTACCGGCCGTCCCTAGAAACCTTGAGAACGTAAACCAACAACGAGGGAAATGCCGGCACGAGAGCGCTCCGGTGTCTCGTTTCGAGTGGAATGAGCCTGCGGTGATTATGCTTGTGAAAGCAGATATGTGTAACTAAGCGAGGGAAACAAAACGCAATAAAAAATTTCGACTGTAGAAAACGCTTAGGGGCGGATGACAGGCTCGGCTCAAGGCGCCCCAAAGACGCCTTTGGGCTCCCCTAAAATCGAATTCGTAATCTAGGCGTGCTCATCTTCACTCTCGCAAAGGTGCTTATCTCGTTATCTGTCCATGTTCACGCAGCTGTACGGTGCCGCCAGTACTTATGGTCGTCGTTCCGTTATTTCGTATTGCTTGTCCATGATTGTCGAGCAAAATGGATATTGCCTGCTACAAGGTAAAACCGGCGGAACTGGACGCGTTCACAGAAAAAAAAAGGAGTGCACGGGGACGACGCTTTTTTTTTTTTGTGAACGCATCCTGCTCCGCTCGTTTTACTTCAAACCATCCACCAACTGGCCCAACAAGTCACGCTTCTTGCCTGCTGCAGCTTCAGAAACGTCGCTATGCGATAGAGAGCTGGAAATAAATGCAGACTACGCATGCTCTAGCCGTACAGATTTCCCAATCAACACGCAAATGATTGGCATTTACTTGGCATGGAAATAACTTCTTTCCTATTCAATATAATTATTTCAACTGCGCGGATAGTGCTTTCTGTTTATTCTTTTTTACGGTGAGAGCTGTTTATGGGAAACCAACATGAGTCGCCGTGCCACTGAAACCGGTTGTGGCTGTTGTTCCTTGCCTTGGGTTGATTTGCCTTCAACAATTATTATACTGCGCGAAGAAGACAAGACGAAAAGGCACCCAGAGACGCACACACACGTTGTGCCTGTTCTCGTCCTATCTTCTTCGCGCAGTTTTATAACTGCTGCATCTACGCACCGACTAGCCTAACGTCATGTCCTACTTGGTTTGCCTTGCCTTGCCTTGGCGCCGTTTTTTGGGCCCGGCAAGGCAAGTTAGGCCAAATCAAGAGCCACTCTAAGAGAGAGAAGAAGAGAAGGAGGAAAGAGAGAAAGACTAATTAATAAAGGAGAGGTCTGCCTGGTACGTTACTCCAGAAAGGAGGAAAGAAAGAGAACGAAGAAGAATAAGGAAGAGAGGAGGAAGGGGGAAAATATGAATGGACACCATGGTGGACGGAGAAATGGAAAGAATAGAAAAAAAATCAGTGGCTAAACAAGGGTATGGCTTAATTACTGCACGGCGGCTCTCGTAATATTAGCTTTAGTTGGCTTGACTAGCGATCACTTGGCCTGGCGCCCAAGCAGATCGGTGCCAAGCCAAGACATGTCAAATCAAGGGCCAAGCCAAGAGTGAGAGAAGAAACAGATGAAGTAGAGAAATATGAATACGCAGAAGAAGAGAGAAAGAAGAGAACAAGAAAAGGCAAGAGGCAGAAAACGGAGGTACGTCTTCGTTCAGAGGGAAATGGAAAGAAGAGAAATACGAAGAGGAAGTGAAGAAGACGAATAAAGAAGAAGAGAAGAAGGGGAGAGTGTATAAGAAGGGGAGAATATGTAAGAAGAAGGGGACAATATGTAAGAATTCTCTTTTTTTTTTTTTGATCAGCTTGCAATTTCTCTGTATTGTATTGAACTGTATATTGTACTGATTGCCCACCTGCTACTGTCTCTTATTGAGACTGATAGTATTTTAAATAAATAAAATAAATAAATATGGAGGGACGCCGTCTTTGAGAAAGGAATAGAAAGGAGACAAAGAGGAAGAAGAAGATAAGGCGAAGAAACAGAAGAGACAAAAGAAAAGAACAAGAGGGGAAAAAAGAAAAGACGTCATTGTGGAGACAAATGGAAAGAAGAGAAAGAACAAGAGAAAGATGAAGAATAAAAAACAGCACAGAAGAGAATATGAAGTTGTTGTTGCTGTTGTTGTGAAGATGAAGTGAAAAGAATACAAGAATAAGGGAACGAAATGGAGAGTCTTCATGGCTCTCGGCTAATATTTGAGCTAAGCCGTTGCCTAGTTTTGCCACTTCTTACTTTCAGTTCTTATCACATGTTCGGAAGCAACTAAAACGTCGAACGCCTCATCTCTTTCCTCCAGCGATTGCAAGTGTTCCTGATGCTTTTACTCAAAGCCCGATCTAATTTTATCGTGAATCTGGCACTTATATGGCTGTGTGGTAGAGCATATGATTTCGTTGACAAATGCCTCAACGCAAACGCCATAGCAGCAGGGCTGCGAAGTGGGCACTTCTAATCACAGCTCTCGTGGTCTCAGCGTTACTACTGCGTCATTGCATCAAAGCCTTTTGCTCGCACATCGTGAACAGGAGTACTTTGCACCTAATAGCCTACTATCCATGCTTCATTCAAAGCTAAGAAGCAGAGACTGTATTCCCGAAGCCCCACCAATATCGCACCCTGGATTTCCCCTTGTGCTTTCAGGGCTCGCCAGTCGCGCATGGCAGAAATTCGTCGCTAAAAGTTCTTGCATGCGGGGGATACTGAAAAACTGGTCGCAGAGGTTAAGTGCTGACGACTAAAAGCATAATTACTCGACTAGTTGACCAACTGCAGAAAATATAAAGAATAATTTTAAAGTAAGCGTGACGCCGAAAGCATTCGGCGAACAACTCTGACCGCATAGTCATCAAAAACTAATTCCTATATAGGTGCGTCTACAGTGAAGGCGCCGGAATTTAGTAGCAGCCGTTGGGATAACCTGTCTTGCACCTTTTAATTTCAGGCAGTTCGTCGTTACAGAGATTCGAAATACTTTTAAGGCTGATTTTACCAACACTATGCATGTCGCACTTATACAGTACGGAAGAAGTAATATAGCGAAGGAAATTGCTCTGTCTGCCATATCTAACACTGCATCCTACAAAAAAAAAAGGAATCATTATTTTTGGTTCATGGTTCCGCTTTTGCTAAGCTGACGATATCTCTAACGCTTTTTAGTTAAAAATTTAGGGTTTGAGGTGTTTGAGTTACCAGGTGCTATCACGACGTGAAGCAGAACGTGTTCAACGTTGCGATATCGCGAGCACCAAAGCATGATGCTAAAAACAAGAAGACGTGTTTCATTTTCACAGCCGCTAATTTTATTGCGTAAGCAATACTGCGCCAGGTTTCGAGCTGTCGCGTAGCTTCCGGCGTTGGCCACGGTTGACCTTCAGCCGCAGCGAGGTCAAAGAGATGGAGCGCCGTAGCCATAGCAACCGTTTCAGCGTTACTACATAAAGAAAAACTGTGTCGAGACTGGGAATCGAACCAGGGCCTTTGGAAGTTGAAGCGGAGACGCTACCACTCCGCCACGACGGCTCTCGGTAAAAGCATGAATAAAGGCGCATCTAGTGAATGCATCGGTTTCATAAATAAAATAAAAAAAAACAAAAATAAGAACAGAAACAAAAAATTAGCTGGGGTTTAGCTCTGGTTAAACCGGGCTTAAGCAGCGTCGAGAGCGCACGCCTAGGCGCGCGGCAGCGGCGGTGGCGTAGCGACGGTCCTGCCATCGTAGCAGCGTCGAGAGCTGTTGCCATAGCAACCGTTTCAGCCACGCTCCACCAGGCGGCAGGACCGTCGCTGCGCCGCCGCCGCCGCCGCCGCCGCCGCCGCCGCTGCCGCTGCCGCTGCCGCGCGCCTAGTCGCGCGCTCTCGACGCTGCTTACGCAACTTGCCCGGTTTAACCAGAGCTAAACCTCAGCTAATTTTTAGTAACCGCCAAGCCATAAGTTTATTTCATTCATAATAGGACGGAAGTAGCAATACGGGGATGCGTTGCCGACGATGCCACTAGTATACTACTTTCTGAAAGCCACCGGCGTTTCGAGCGACGTTACACCCGCGCGTTGAGTCGCGTTGTTGCAGGACAGAGAAATAAAAACGGGCACCAACTTGTTTCTTTCTAGGAGGGGAGATTCGGTGAATGACGTACGCGCAACCAGCGACTGCGACCGACGCCACGTTAAAGCCTCCATTCGCTCAGCTCTTTTTACATCTGGAGTTGTGGCCGCGAGGAATCCGACACGTTTGTTTGGCGACGGCCAGTGGTTTGGTGAGTCGTTAGGACTGATGCTTGGGCGAGTTGGTATGCCATGTTCAAGAAGAACAGCGCGAAAAGACAAGGACCACGGGAAGATACACAAAGACAAGCGCTTGTCTTTGTGTATCTTCCTGTGGTCCTTGTCTTTTCGCGCTGTTCTTCTTGGTGAGTCGCTTTTAGGTCATATTCCTCTCTGGTTGAGATAGGAACAATTCCTGAATGCTTGACTTCTTCCGCTACCCATCGACAAAGTAAGGCGCTAGATGAGCTTGAGAGCAGGCTGGCGCTTTCTCGCTAGTAAAAAAAAAAAAAAAAAAAAACTTGCAGCAAGGCAAATGCAAGAAACAGAAGTTGCTGAAGGCTGCGGTGAGACCATCTACTTGGCACCAAGCAATTAACATACCAGGCGTTGCTACGGATAATATAATGTTCACGTGAAGGCTTATTAAGAGGCGATGCTGGAGGCATCGTCGTCGACGCGTTCCTATACAGCTGACAAAAGCAGAGCTGTGTCAACGAATGCAGATGCCACATATAACACACTGTACGTCAGCCACGAAATCAGTCGCCCTCTTCGCACCCGTGTGCAGATGAAAGAAACCCTGTCCATTACTCTTCTCCTTCGCGCTGTCGGTGGTCGCCACGGTTCGCCGTCGCTAGCGTTGCTCTTTCATGCATATATCAGTCGCAATAAACCGTATCATAGGCAGCAGTGCCATTGAAGAAGGCGTGACAAAACGTAACGCACCACAATATTCCTTCTTTTTTGGTTGCGGCTGCTGGGGGTGCCGTGCTAGTGACTGCTGAAAAAGGGCCGTGCTTTGCACGGCGCTATACTCCATCTCACAAGTTGCTCGCCGTACACTGGAAGCTACGAGAGCGAGCGACGGCTTCCATTAGTGTGTAGTCCTCACACGCTCGCGAGCCAATCGGACAAGTAAGTCTCCCTCATGCTCCTAGCTTCCACCCCACATGAGCAACATGTGAGACGCAGTATAATTAAAGGTAAACATTGCCAACGAGATGAAGGCGTTGTATTAAGCAGCTTTTCACAGGAACAACAACGAGAACAGAGTTGAAATGATGACGGTGCGATAGCCATTTGCCAGAAGGAAAGCGCGCTCGAGTCATATAACTAGAAGCCGTCGCCGGCCGGTGGAGTTTTTTAGGTGCATGCTGTAACTCCAAGAGTGGGGTGGGCGCTTGTGCGGGTGTGGGTGCTTCAATAAGAAGTACGCAGGACTCCCTTTGCGCATGGAAAAACTTTGTGAATGTGCACTGTAGTGAATTTCGCCGTTTTCCTGAAGCGGTGAGCTACATGGACGTTTCTGTAGCTACAATCCTTCCTGGAATAAGTGCACACACGAAATAGAAATTCGCCAGTTCTTAGCACCAACCTTGCCCTGCCGTTACCACTTCAAGCCTTGTGATCAGATTGTGTCACAGGATAAACTTCGAAATACTGTCAGTCGGCGGGCCGACGTCTGAGTGTGAGGAGTGTTTTAATCGATGTGAGCGCCTTTCTGAAGCAGGTTCATGAGCGACACCTCTTGCACCATAGTGGCCGAGTCTACATCACCAAGTTTTCAGCTTTCACATGCATTCAAATGAGGTTGAAGAGTATGGCATTTCCGTAGTGACGTCGCCGTCATGGAGGCTGTAGATGAGTGATGCAAGGACCAAAGCAAGTTTCTAGCCTTTTTTTTTTCGGATTGGCAGCGCTGCAGCATCGCTGGAAGAATTTCACACTCGACAGGGACTACAAAGAGGTAAAAATATTCATTCGCGTCGACCTTCGCAGATAAGCCTTTTAAGCAACCAACGTATAAAAGCTCGTGAAGATGGCACCATTTTATACAAGGCAAGTTCAAAGTATTGTTCGTTTGTCAGTCTATCAGATGTGCAGTTGTCCTTGAATAACTATAGGCAGTATACATCTGTTGCATAACACCTTAGGCTGTAAAAAAACCTTTACAGGCGACCTTGACATCAATTTGTACTCACCATTGCGCCTTCTCCAAATGTCCAAGCAGCAACATGGGAATCAATGAGTCAACGACGTGGCTATGTCGCGAAAACGAGAATGTAGCTTTTGTGACAAAGGTGGTTAGTCCAATAACCGAGATGTAATAATTGGTTATCCAGTTGCGGTGACGCGATCATTGTTTGGGAATCATGGAAAGATATTTATACAAGCTTTTCTCTTCTTCCTGAAGGTGTTCAGAGAAGGTTGGGGCTTCTCGTCATTGTCAAATACGCGACGTGCTCAATTCGGTGCTCTATTGATGCACTCTTTTTAACACGTGTAATAATGTTGCACTGCGCCCACTTTGTCGGTTCTGTGCATGCAACCACTGCAGGACACAAAAAGGTTTTGCTGCTTGACAGAACACAAGTACAAAAGATTACCAGGAAATAAACGTACTGCAATGGCCTTAGGCAAGAGCCGAAATTTACCATCGCAGTCTAGCCCATATACTTCGAGCGCACTTGGCGACCTTTGCAGGTGATTATGTGTGCAATACGAACTGTGACAACCCTTTATTCCACACATGTCGCATTTTTGAAGAATACCGACCGCGTGGAATGTACGGCGGGACGAGTGCCGGGCAACGTGTGTATCGCGTCGCGCTGCACTCGCCGTGCGATTTAAAGGAGCCCTACGGCCTCTTGAGCGGCACTTATGCGCAGTCCAAAGAGGACAGATGAAATAAAACCCCGGCATTTCGGGCTGAATTAGTGCATCGTTTCTGCGTGCTCAACAGCTCATGTTAGCAACACACTCTAACGTACCTCAAATACAGGCGGAGGAAATACGCGTGCCTCATATTATCGGACTCTGAACTGCTGTTTTTGACTTAAGGTATTTAAATTACAGGGCACAGTTGCGTTGGTTCCGACCGTGAGCGTCGCTTGCGTGTCACTGGAAGCTACGTTATCAAGCGAGAAAGAGAGGAGAGAAGGAAAGACGCAGAGGGTACCGAGGAGAAGGTACCGGATTTCTACCCTACACTGGGGAAAAGTGTTGGGTGGAAAATTAAGGGGAAGGAGAAAAAGCAAGTACAGAAAGGAAGTAAAGGCTTTCCATACGGCAATACGATAGCATATCGCATAGATACGAACACGTCGCTCATGTGTGTTGCAAGTAGCTACAGGTTAAAAAAAAAAAGAATTGTTACGGGTTGCGGGAATAAAACTTCAGCACTATTTCTGACGGTCGCCCAGAGTATGCAAGGGCACTTTTTATTTTCTACTGATATAGTTAACAAGTGAAAATGAATGAATTGCTTTGAAAAAACAGCTGGAGATATGCGAGACGATTTAGCTTTTTTTGTGTGTATGTGTGTGCAGTGTAGCAAGAGATTACAAATGACACTATTTCTCTGAATACTTGCGCATTCGGAAAGACATTTTTTGCGTTGTGAGGGAAGCGCGCGAAACACTGCAGGAAGTAAAGAGTGCAGCCGCTCGTTTCTGTATGCGCACCATACAGGCAGTGTTCACGGCAGGCGAGGAAACTGTGTCAAGCGCATCATCTCCAAACACGCCCTTCTTTGTCTTCCTTTCTCTAGCACTTTTGGTTTCATGTGTTTTGTCCAGAGTGCGAAAAATACTTTGATAATGAACCTAAGGCCAGAAAAATCCGGCAACTTCTTTGTTTTTCTCAAATAAATGTTTCTTAAGAGATGCTGGCGTAAGGAGGCGCCGACGACTCCTCTTCGTTTTTACTAGTCTCCTTCCCCCCAAAAAGGTAACATTAGCGCACCAAGTCTCAGCTTCACAAAATTTCCAAATTAAATATGCTCGACTCAGTTGCAGTAACACCACCACAACCAAAGTGTTTGGAGACTTCGGAACTTTCTAACCAATTTTTCTTGCTTACCTTTTGCAGGTTAATACGCGAATTAATTTTATAGAACTAACTATAAACGAGCAGTAAACGATATTTGTGCCGGCCTCAGGCGACCGCCAATAGCACAATTTCATTTTCATTCCCGCTAGCTCAGGTCATGGCTCGGTTCAGCCTTAGGGCTTTAGCTCATGTATGATGCAACACCGCTGCTGTCTTGGAAATGGCCGGTTGCAGCAAGGAGGGCTTTCTGGCAAAGCAAAGAACGAGCGGTGCTTACCCCGGCTTCTGGTTCCGTAGCCGAGCCAGCCGAGTCCCTGTAGCTGTAGCTGGTCTTGGAGGCCGAGTAGGTGGCGCCCCCGAGGTCACTGGACTCGATGCTGCTGCTGATCTTGGTGCTACTGTAGCGCACCGACGCGCTCGACTCATCGACGTCGAAGGACGACTTGGACGTGAGCTTGGACCGCTTGCTGGTGAAGCTCTCCTTGTCGTCGTCCTTGCTCAGGCGCCGGAGGGCTCGCGACGCCGAGCTGTCTACCGACTCGCCGAGGATGCTGGACGAGAGCGAAGATTTGCGGCTGCTCTCGAAAGAGTCGCCGCTCGATATGGCGAAGGGCCTTCGGGAGATCGCGGTGGATCCAAAGTCGTCGTCGTTTCGGGAGCTCAGCCTCGAAGTGCGCACGCTGCTGCTCTGCATCCTCGACCCGATGTCGTCGTCCTCGAGCGCCGAGAGACGCGAGCTCCGGCGCACCGTGGACGTCGAGAAGCTGCTGCCGCCCTCGTCACCGTACGACGTGGTGCGCATCATGCGCCGCGACGACGTCATGCTGCTGCTGATGTCCGAGTCCATCAGCGAAGAGCTGCGGGCGGAGGTCCGGCTGGATCTCTCGTCCGACAGCCCTGCGCGCCGGAAGGTGCAAAAGTGCCGCTTATGGGCGCGCTCGAGGTGCAAAAGCACTGACACGCACAATCATCTCGATTCAGAAGGGTTGAAATGCGGACCAGTTGGTACATTGTAATTAAAAAAAATAGTCACAAAAGACAAGGGACAAGTGAAGTAGTGTTCACGCCACAATGACTGGACTATCAACTGAAATTTATTAGAAAAGACATGGTCCCAGTAAGGCCAGCAGAGCATGCGCAACAGCAGCATCACAAATCACAGCGCAAAGGACACACAATATATCACATCTACCGTTAAGATATCACACCTACCAAGATATCACATCTATCGTGAAAGAATTCGCTTTATTAGGTCGGTCACGGTAGATGTGATATCTTGTGTGTCCTTTGCGCTGTGATTTGTGATGATGCTGTTGCGCAAGCTCTGCTGGCCTTGCTGAGACTATGTCTTTTGTAATAAATTTCAGTTGATAGTCCAACCGTTGTGGCGTGAACACTCCTTCTCTTGTCCCTTGTCTTTTGTGACTGTTTTTTTTTTTCAGTTCACCTGGATTCGCCATATCGAATATCTGTGACACGGCGCCAAAGATGAACGAGTAACGAGAACGAGTAACGAGCATCAACAGTGGGCAGATTTTGCGAATGAGATGGTCCATAAAAAGATCCTTGCCTGCATTCTTGTTCTCGTAATTCCAAAAAAGCTAACAGCCTAGCAGTATAGGCATGGCCGTGCGAAGTAAAGTGTCAATAAAATTAAACGCGAACATGACTCCTGATGCCCAGGAGACAGGAGAATCATGAGCGTCTTACGCGTGCCTTGTTTCACAAGAGGCCGCGACGCCACGTAAATTAAACAGAACTTTTTGTAGATTGTCAGCTCAATAAAATTAAAAACAGGGCAAGGAATAGCGCTTTGATGTAGATGCGAAATACTGCCCACTTTGCACCAAGGAGAAGTCCGAGCCTTTTCTTTCACACCTGAAAGCTTCGAGGACGTACCAAGCATTTATTTCCATTGGTGCACTGGAGAGCTTATGAAGGAATTGTCCATTTTGCGCTGTTTTCCGGCTCACAAGCGATTGCCGAGTGCACAGAAGATTACACGGCGACCTAACAGACATTAAATGGAAGGCAAAAAATTTTTGTGTATATTTTTTTAGAGGAAACAGAAAAATGTACTGTGCTGCATGTGTGCATGTGCGCAAGCGGTGATATTTTTTAACAATACAGGGAACTCGACGACTTGGTAATCGATCATCGTAGTGTTCCACCGCCCGTGTCGTCTTTCTTTGTTCATCGCTTGTGCTACGTCGCGTTGGAATAATATGAAGAGATATATTTTGAGTGAGTTTGCTAACATTAAATAAAAGGCGCTGCAAGAAGCAAACTTCGCGAGTACAACGTATTATTACACTGCTTTATGAACTTGCCGACAAATATGCATGCAAGCAACAGGGTTACAAAAGCATGGCAGCTTGCACATTCTAACAAAAACAGTAAATCGGTCATGCGTAAACTTTTATGCCACATAATGTACTGTCCTAATATATTATTACTGTTGCCAGCATGCATTCTTATCAATCGAACTTGGTAATTCGAAATTCTCCTAGTTTTGCTTTGTACGTACTGGTCATAACACCTTTTTGGTTCATTTACAATATGAAGTTTATATTCTACTTGGCACGAACTGTACGTCACGTGTTTATGCACTAAGTATGACGTTGTGCTGACCAAGTTGTGCAGTGACATATTAACTCACCTTCGCTGAACTTGGACGATCTTGAATATGATGACCTTGAGTAAGACATCTTCAGCACCTATCTGGAAGTATGAACGAGTACAAATGCTGTTGAGGCAAAGCTTATGACGCCAACTTACTTATTTGCGTCCTTCATTTGCTTGCACTTAATGAGACAAAACAGTTGCAAGCGTAAATGAAATGTGCACATAAAAAAAGAAGCAGGGTCTACACCAGCCCGCCTCAGAGGTAATGGGAACCGACGAAATAAATACTCAAAATATGACCACTAAACATGCTTACAGGGAAAGAAAATAACTGCATATTTCTGCAAGAAGCAACGATCCATCGTAAGCATTACTATTGACCAAGACAGGGGTGCAGATAGTATGCAGGGTAGAAAGTTTTTCCAGCAGAATACCCCCCCCCCCCCCCTTCCATCAATAGATCTACAGCTACCTGATTCCCTTCAGGCGATTTCCCCGTTTGCATTGCTTGTAGGGGTTCAATTGGTTCCTGGTTCATTACCAGAGAGATACACAAATGCTCCACAACACTGCGTCTGTCTTTAGGATCCTGATGATTTCTGCTACTGCATAGATATGTGTGCTATTCCGCAGTTAAATTAACAACTTTTTCATATTGGTAATGACAATGCTGTTCTTGCCTCTTAGGGCATACACCCCCCTCAAAAGTATGCGGCCCAAGGGGTTTGCTTGTGAGGCCTGCTGCATGCCTTTTTATGCTTCCTCAGCGACCGCTACCTCTCGACAGAGGAATGGCTTCGTGTCGTCAATCCTCCCAAGCCTTGGTGTGCTAGACATGCTGGGAAGCTCCGCTAAACAGCTTAGAAGCAAACCCCTCGGGCTGTATACTTTTGACGGGGGCTGTAGATCAGATTTTCGTATATGCCTAGTTTTGTTAAGTTTCGTTTTAAGGTTACCTCTTTTCTTTAGAGCGTGCCCGATTATTTGCTTGTCATACTTTCTTATTTCGGTTACCTTGCACTCACTGATTATAAGTCCAACTTTTTAGGACAAAAATTTGAAAATTGAAAAATTGTAAGATACTCTTAAAAAATGTTGAAGGTAATAGTCTATTCTTCTGATATGTAGCGAAATCTTTCTTTTAAAGTGTTTCCATCGATCGCATATGGCAGTTAAAACTGCCATACAAAACCACTGGGTAAAGCTTTCGACGATAGCAAAAAGATTAATAGAAAAAAAAATGTACGACTGCCAGCGGGTGATCTGCGGATATATTGATTGCTATAGTGAAGTCTTACATTATATGAAAAAATTGCGTTCATAAACATTTTCTCGCTCAAAAATGCTTTTGTCCATCATTGTTAGGTATGGCTCGGACAGTTCCACCAGTTCTATTGTATCTATTGGGTTAGAGACTATTATGCTTTGGTTTTCCTTAATCAGCCCTTTCGTCTCTTGAGAAAGCTTGTCAGTACCCTGTCTAGCTACCCCACCCCCTACTTCTATTGCGCACTCCGTAATGATATTTGTGAAATTATCATTCATCGCTTGAACACACAGGTCATCGTCCTGGGTTAAAGTGGTATATCTGCTCTTCAGCGAGATCCTGAATTCCTTTACTTGAGCCGTTATCGCTAACTCGTTGATGTGCTTTTTTCTTAGTAGTTTCTTCCCAGAGACACTACCGTGCTTGATATGAAATTCATCTTCGGAGGAAATTGCCTGGACTTATCAGGGTCTTTCCCATCTGAAGCTTCATTCTTCGGCGACAACAAACGTTATAAAACAGTTGAATCGACTGGCAGCTAGGGGAATCATGTTTAAATCTGATGCTCAGCTTGAATTTTCATTTCTTTGTTTCTTCAGCGGCGTCGCGGTAAGCCAAATTTTAGTGCTCCCCGCTATTCAAAGTCAGTGTCAGCAATTATGCAAGTAATATTATCAACATGCTCTCCGCAACAGACATTTTAATTTCTTCAGGCATTGTCGGTTATAACATTATCTGAACATTGCTACGCTCACTCTAAACCTCTTTTCAGGCACTTTAATCTTATTTCCGTTCCAAGACTTTATTTATATACTCTTACCATCCCCGGCAGGACGCTAGATTCGACTGCTCACTTAACATTCACGACGCACATTTACCCTACTCGTCATACCGATATTTGGAAAGTGCTGCGTTCCCAAACATCATAGGGTACGCATATTATTTTTCTTTTTATTTTCTTTTTCCTCAAAGGCCCCGAGTATGGGACATCATTACATGAGGGATGGGTATGACAGTTACAAGATGATGGTCTTAATCTTTTTCTTGAATTTAATAGGGTTGATAAGGTGTATCCCTTCCGGCGGCACACTGTTCCTGTCCTGAGATGATCTGACAAAACAAAATCGGAAATGAGCTCTAGTTCTTGCAGGGGGAGGGTAGACAGTCTTGTGGTGGTCAGCTCGGCTGGGGAGACAATGTACTGGTGATACAATTAATGCTCCTAATGATGAATGATAAAACTTGTGAAAGTGGCACAATCGAAATATTTTTCTTCGCGTTTCAAGGTTAGGTAAGGAAACTCTGGATTTTAAAGCACACAAACTAGTATAATATGAGTAATCGCAACAAATGAAGCGGACAGCACGGTTTTGTATTTTTTCTAAGGTTATAGAGAGGTTAAACTAATGAGGGTCCCGTACTGTTGAAGCGAATTTTAATTTATGTGGGGAGAAAGTAAGGTATGCTGATAATTTGATGAAAGGGGCAGGAAAACGAAGATTGCGACGTAAAAAGCCAAGATGCGGTTAGCGTCATTAGCGATGCTTGCGCTGCGGCACAATCTCCCTGTTCTCATGAATTATTTTCACGCGCAGGAGATTGAAATAAAATGTGAGTAAAAAAATGATGCGCTTTTTTTGTTATGCAGACGTAGAGCATGTTGTATTGTCGGTATTCTGTACATTTGTTTCTAATTGCATTTATTTACATTGTTATTTGCATTATACCAAAGTTTGCATCACATTATGTTCATTTTGTAAAGAGTGAAATAATTTGCATTGTTATTTTCCTTCTATTATGATTTCAGTCGCATTATCTTAACCGGGTTTAACGTCCCAAAGCGACTCAGGCAATGAGAGACGCCGTAGTGGAGGGCTGTGGGAAATTTCGACCAACTGGGGTTGTTTAACCTGCGCTGACATTGCACAGCACTCGGGCCTCTAACATTTCGCTTCTGTCGAAATGCGACCTCCGCGGCCGGGGTTAAGCCCGCGTTTTTTGGGTCAGCAGCTGAGCGCCATAAGAACTGAGCCACCGCAGCGGCGCACCGCACTTGCGTAATAGTTAGAACTAAATTGTATTATGGGCATATTTTCCCCCGCGCTGGTCGTCATAGCTGTCTGTCAAGTGGACAGGGGCCCGAAGCTTTGTCAACTGAACAAGATTTCAATTTTTGTTCGGGCCTCCCTCCATTTCTTTTATGCAAAAATATGCGATTTCATTTGGTTTGATTTGATTATCTCCATATCGCCGCATGATCCATTCGTCATTCTGCCAGTGCCCTATGATATACGTGATTGGTCTTAGCAGTCTTGCTCATTAACAGCATTTACTGTATCTGAGCACTATACAGTGGCCACAGTTGACAGAGTGGATACTGAGTGCCTTGCCAAGTGGTTTTTACAGCCAGGGAATGTATTGGTCATCTAGGACGCTCTCTATGCAAGAAAATCAAGGATTTACAGCAACGAAACGACAGCTGTGACGAGTTGTGTGTGGCCTTTTAGCGAACCGCGGTCCAGTTATACCGTTGCACGAAGGGCACTTTAGGCGAGAGTTTTGCGACCATTGACATCTTACTGGTTTAAGTGGTTACACTGACACTCATTGTAGGTGAGAGGCACATCTGCGCTTTTGTTTTCATTTCCATGGCTGTACTTACTGCATTGCTTGTGATGCGAAGCAATTAAACAAAAAACAATTAGCGTCCACATTTCGATTTGAGCGTATCGCGGTGGCTCAGGGCCTATAGCGTTGAGCTTGCCTCGCTCGAGTTCGTAGGTTCAATCCCGGCAGCGGCGGCCGCATTTTGGTGCAGGCGAAAATGCAAAAATTCCTATGTGCCGAGATTTCGGTGCACGTTAAAGAAGTCTAAACGAACGAAATTAGACCGGGCCCTCCACTCACAGAGTTACTTTTGCACAAAAAAATTAGTCAGGAAATCATGTTTTGATTTCAATTGTCCACCTGGAAATACAACGCAAAGTACAGATTTTCCAGCGTGCATCACAAAATTATCAAGCACTCGTTCCTCCGTAGTGACCTGAGCGTTGGAAGCTTGTTGTCATTTATACTTCCTAATGTGGCACTGCGATTATTATATGAGAAGAAAGCCAACAGTCACTGAAACCGATGAAAACCCAGGGGTTTGTTTCTTTTTCTTATTTAATGTGTGGTGTTGATCAATGGGAAATTAGAAGCGTAAACTTTTTTTTTTTGCCCGAAAGTTAACTGATTAGAAAGTACTACACTATGTATTTGCTGGGATATTCGTAGCGCCCACAGCAACAGTCCATCTGGAGCCCGTGGCTTTAAAAATGCATTTCAGCCACAGTAACTTGAAGTGCTGATATTATGATATTTTTACACCGCAGCTATGCGGCAGGCAAAAAAAAAAAGGAAGGAAGTGGGTGTTGTGAGGGAAGCGGGTATGATCCGGTACGAGAATGTAGTGTGCGCTATAAGCGATAGGATCCGGTACACGCGGGCAGTGTTTGACAAGCACCCTTACTGTGTCTCGGTTTCTTGATTTGCGTTGAGCCATTTCTTTGTCACTCATTCATTTCTTTGTTTCGTCACTCTTGTATTTGAATGCGTTTATGATGAGTAGTAGAGACTTTTAGTAATAGTCATTCACAGAAAAAAAAAGGGGGGGGGGGGGGGGCGGGGAAGTGGTTCCAACAATCGGCATGAGGGAGAGGGGCGTAGGTTTTGCCCCCTATTGTTCCTTTCTACCCAGAAGACTTGAAGAGGCTCGACCATAAACGTCGGTCTCCCCTTAAAGAGAGATCTGTGCACGCCTATGCTGCACCGCCTATGCTGCACCACTACTGCACATGCAGATGGTCTTGTCATGGCAGGTGTGCGCTCAACTAGCCGACACCTGGCGCCACCTATCGCCACCTGCCGCCACCTGCCACCCTCAGGACGATCTGCCCGTACGTAGGGGCAGCGAGCGATACGCGCTGTGCTAAAAGTCTGTACAGTTTCTCGCGGAGTCTTCCTCCATGTTTCACTGATCTCCACACTGACTACTGTCCTTTTTAAATTATGTGAAGCATTTAAAGACAAAACAATTCCACTTAACGCCGAAAAGAATGCGACTCGGCCGGAAACGGGAAATATCTTTCTAATAAATTTCTCTGTGAGTGTGACCTAGCTGTCTTTTACCTGGGTAAAACATGCCAAGATATTTACGGCCAGAAACAAGTGCATAACTACCAGACATATATGCGCAACGTTTGAAGCATGGTTTGGCGTAAATACGGGTTGTAAAACTTTCCCTCGTTCGTTGAACAAACTTACGTGAACGGTTATACATTACAGTTCTTCACATGCAACTTGAGGCTTGCCAACAGCTTACTCTGAATATAAGCATGTTACGTATTAGCAGTCTTTCATCATACCAATTTCACAACTATGGAGTGCTCTCCGAATTGCTTCACCAGTCTCCCTTTTATCTGAAATCGCTCACACAACTTCGTGGCCTCGATATCCAGGCAATTCAGTCAACATCGACGCATGTCCCACGCCAAAGGTGTGTTGCAGTCACGCGACTCCGCACATAAATGTGCCCGTTTATATTTACGCAATCCCAACGAATCAATATTGGCCGCCATACATAGCCGACCCACCTCTTCATTGATTGAGTGGTGCTGAGACACCACTCAGTCAGTGGAGAGGAGCTGAAATAAATATTAAATTGCTGAGGTACATGGGTCGAGAGTGGGCAGGTACAAGTCGCATCGGCAAGAAGTGTCTTCTCTTGTCGTGTACTACGGGTTTTTGGTGAAGTTATGTTGCCTTTTGAATTAATACAACGTAAAAACAATGTTTTCTATGCACCAAGCGCCGAGTCATAATACGGCTATGGCGTTGAACTAAGAAAAGCAGTGCCTCCGCATTTCTTACTCATATTATTGACACAAGTGAAAGTAATTAAACCTGCCGTAAAAACTGAACTCGACCCTTTGGTGACATTTGTATTCAGACGATTTGCTCGTTGCAGCAGTTGATGTAAACACAATATTGCATTCATTACAAACTTGATTAGCGGTATAAAATGCACCTTCTTCTCAACAGACACTACTATTTAGCGCGCCTTAAGTAAAATGTCGTTTCCTGTATGCCTGAACCAGTTTTATGCTTTCAGAAAGCAGCTCTTTCTTGCAAGAACATGACGCTAACGATGGCATACACCAGCATACTTATAAGGACGACATTTTGTATAACATATGCTCTTAAACCTGGATACCTTTATCACATTTCTCAGTACATAGCTGATAACTTTAGAAGCATTTCTCGAACCTTACTTTTTTATTGCCTTTCATTTTCCTATCCCAAAGGAAGTGTCAATGACTGAGCAGTAGTGACATCAGCTGGCACGTTCACAAAATCACATTGTCTGCGCTAACGACCGTTGAAAGAGCCAGCAGAGAGGAATAACTGTCTTCATGACTCTTTTGCGCCTAGATAATTCTGACGTGTCGCAGCAAGCAACTAAGTGACAGACGGGGACAGGTGTTTGAGCACCTGTGTGACGTAAAGTCAAAGCAACGCCGAGCGTCGACCAACGCACAAGCCGAGTCTGCGTGCTGCAAATACGGTTTGAGATAGTTTTCAGACCAGCCTACATGAGCTAAGCCCCTTACGTGTCGAGATGGAGATAGCACTGCTGGAAGTAAAAGCTACCCCGCGAGACATTTGTGGAGAGCTCGGGCTCGCTACGTGGTATGCGCTGGCTGGCGTTGGAGAGTCTCAAGTGCACGGTCACCGACTGCGGTACCATGGGGCTTCCTCGAGGTGAATGCGTTCCAACAGCAACGAAATGTGGAAACGACGTTTGGGCCTTGAAATTCCTGTGGGATATATATTTATCCGCATCTCTTTGCGCCCATCATGATGGGCAAGATGTTTGAAAAAACAAATCGAAGTATTGAAGTCAGGTTTTTTTTTTTTTAGCATCAGGAGGCGAAAGCAGCACGAAAACAAAGAACGCGAAAGAACTACAGAGCGAAGGTCAGAGCTGTGTGGTATTCCTCGCTGTCTTTCCGATAGATGTCTTCATGCTATTTCCTCCCACCTTGACCAGCATGCTTTAGCCGAGATAATTCATAAAAAGTCGACTGACACAGAGCTGCGGTTTGCAATTAAAATTTTTCTGGCAGCACTCCACCTTTCATTTGTTCAATAGGTCACTAAGGACACTACCATAGTTGAACTCTACAGGCTTATGGGGACGACAGCACGCGCTCAGAGCATCTTCCCTTTACTTTTCGTTGCACTTGCCAAATCATCATTGGTAGGGTATTCGAACAGCTGGACACCTGCGGAACTTCCCTGTTCCTCCTTTCTTCCATCCCTCTTTCTCGACAGAGAAGGAACTTAATATAATAAAGATATAATAAAGCGATCTAGAACCTTGATCTTTGCACTTAACCTATGCAACACTATTGTCCTTGAAGGATTGTTTGCTCCTCTGTAGGCTTGCCGCTTCCATCTTAATCAAGACCTTCAGTGAACAGTGCACTACTGCGGGCATAACGCAGTTGTATACCTCCAATTTTATAACCTGGAAAGTTAACAAGTCCAAATCTGCCTCAAACCATGCAGCTTTGCAGTAGTAGAACTGTACCCGCAGGCTCCCTCCATGTCTTTTGGGAGGCAGGGGCGTCCTTGGTTCGCTACGTGTTACGGTATTTAATACCTGATCTCGTTATTGTATCAGACCCAGCTATGCATGGCAAAGTTCAACAATGGCTGACTGCATGGTAAATTGCTTTCTGGGTTATCTAGTTTCGTATAGGCTGGCTTAACGGCTGTTATTTAATAAAATAGAAATAAAAACGGGAAAAGGCTTCGTGGTTCCTCGGTGTCAACCGCTCCTCCCAGGGCCACAGGTTAGGAAGGAAAATTAACTTAAAAGAGGGGATCCACTAAACAGCAACAATGTCTATTAAATAACAGTTGTTGAAAAACGTGCGCGCGGCGATTCAGCCTTTCGGCGGTTCGGCTCAGCCTAAAGCTGCGTAGCGGTCACGACGGCGCTCATTGGCTGGCTACCCCTCCACCGGCGTTATCAAGGCGCCCAACCTTGGCGCCCTGATCTGCCTCCGCGGAGTTTTTTCGCACGAGCTGGTCACGCTCCAGATGGCGAAGGCCGCTCAGCCTCTGCCCGCAGCGGCTCCCCCGCAAACGCCTGGCCTGAACGGGCTATTACTGGGTCTTTCATATCGTGACACGCCTCGCATTCAGCCGCAGGCCTGCCACTAGGCGCTGCCAAAAATACGGGTGCGCTCCAGATCTCTTTTTAACCCCGGAGAGTGTGCCGGCCCGTGTTGCTACGCCCGCGGCTGCAGCCTCGTTGACGCTTCACGCTACTTTTCTAGCGGGGCAAAAAGCCGGGGGTAAAGAAAGCAGCCAGTGTTCGGTTTCACTAACAGAAAACACAGCTCGCAAACTGGGCGGAGAAGCAGAGCACTGCGAACAGAAATACCTGCCGCACTTTTTAATAGCGAGGAGCCAGGATGCCCGGTAAGCACGAGAAAAGGAAAAAAAGGGCTCTTGTGTTTACCGAGCATGGTTACGTGCATAGGGGCAATGCGTGTGCAATGTTGCCTCAAGAGGCTGCTTTAACACGCTAGATTTGGCAGCCATCCATCGGTAAGATGTTTATCAGAGCAGACGCGTATGTACTTCTTCTCGCATTCTGAACATATTAAATCTTTCGTAAAAGGCGCACTATATAAATGTAAAGAATAAGGAATCGGGTGTCTCGTTCTCTGTGAGGTCGACAGAGAAAGAGCCAAGTCACCTTGTAGTGAGTTAGATTTACGCCACAAAAAAAAAAAACTAAAATGAAGAAAGCAAGTGGGCCTTTTCATTACTACAAAACAACATTAGAATAAATTGGACTCCACATCAATGATGGGCCCAGGGATTAACTTTGAGAGCGTGGATTACAAAAAAAAAAATTATTTTAAAACAAGTGCAGTGTGTATATGTAGCAGGTTTTGTTATTACTGTCACTTATTCCTTAGTTCGTTTCATTCATTTCTGAAAACATATGTACACAAAGGTGACAAAACCGCCGAAGAAATTCGATTACGATGGAACAAATCTGATAATTGCTATTTAAGGAGCACACTGAAGTCACCGCGGCGGACGTAGTGAACTAGGAGCGTTCAAGTGGAGATTTAGTGCGTCCAGAAAACGTGAACTGTGTGGTTCTGCTCCGATAAATATCCTAATTCTCAGCGATCAAAGTTCTCCAGACTAACTCGAAGCAGGTTCTGTTACTTGCGTAACGGCCTCATAAGAAAGCAGATGCGACGATGCCCCGTCACTATCTTTAGGATAACAAAAGAATAAATTCAAGGGCATTACTTTGTCCACAATAACGTATGACGCGTTAGTATTTCAGCTGGTACACTGCCAAGTGAACCTTTCGGCGTCTCTAAATCTGACTTGGTAGGAAGCCACGTTTCCCATGACAAAACAAACAAAATTAGCGGGCGCGTCAGTTTCGAATCTTAAAATTGTGCGGAATGCAGCTCCCTTTGCGAATACAATCAATTTCAAAAATGTCACATGAGTGTATCCGTTGGGAAATGCGCGCATAATTGAGGCTAGAAACCCATCTGCCCATAGCGCGGCTTTGGATGTCTCAAATCTATTTTCGTGCAAGCTGAGAAAAACTTGACAGTAAAAACTTAGAACAAATTTTTACCTTTTGCTTCCACGCTGCAAAATAAACACGCGCATTAGCTGACGCGAAAGCAGCAACATACTGACGATTACATCCACGAAGATGATATAGCGACCGCCAAGCAAAGTATTCTAATGATCGCGCTTTTAAGCAGACTAGCAGACTAAGTTTACTGGTCGTAACTACCTTCTGAATATGACAATAACAAAACGAGCAATGCATTCAATTAGTTTTCAGACATTCCTAGAACAAGTTTTCTAGGCTCCAGCGCAAGCTCTGCATAATCATTCTTTTTCATATTTTCAGCACTCTCTGGACAGTGCAGAGACGTCGTTGTTTATATATATTGAAAACAAACTACGTATAACACAGAGTGCATCTTTTACCTGCATGGTCAAGTATGCCAGGGTAGCTGGGTTTGAAGGCAAATGGGCTAATTTGTATTGCGCACTTGAATGAAAAAAGCATCAACAAAACAAGACGTTATGCGTGGGAATTATTCTTAAGCTTACCAACAGAAACAATGTTTTGCCCTGAACTGCAATGTAAAGATGGCGGCGATGCTTGAAGATATATTTGAACCCAACGAGCAAAGACTTGAAAGGGGCACCATTGTTCATTTCTTGACAAGGGAGTGTTGCCACATCATCACTGTCAAGATAACAATAGAAGACTCAGCAAGAATGAAAGGGCGAGCGATGACCTTTAACAGGAATTAACTGCGGCCGTCGCTTTAACTTATGTCCAACAGAATAGCACTGCGAAAAATAACACTCATAATCTGCATTACTACTTAAGTGCATAAAAAAGCACCAACCAACTGCATGCCTTTTGCATGTTCTGACTATGTATTTATGGGCAACGCATCATAGGATTGCTCACAACACTATCACGGATGGTAGTAAAAGACATGGTACCGCTCTTTATTTCATGTTGGTGCTCACAGTTGCCAGCAAATATACGTAGGCCTAGTGATGGACGAGGAAACTCTATTCGTTTTACGTAACAAGCAAGAACGTATTTACATGCTGATCGATGCAAATAAGACGCCATCACCGTACTCGGGTAAGTTTAAAAACACCGGGGCCAACTCAGCGAAAGAGTTTATGCTGCGCTTTACTCGGCAGTGCAGTTGGCGTTGAAAACGCGTGTCAATATATAAGGGCCCTTTGGTCGAGCACTGACTGCGAGAATACCGCCTCATCCATAACAGTGTAAACACGCGAGAAGCCCCGGGCTGCTCAGAGGGAGAGGCCGGCTGCGCGGCCGCCGAACGCGAGGCAAACAACGCAGCAGCGGCGGGGGGCAGTGCACACAAAGACTCGAAGCAGCAGCAGCAGCCCAAGACACTGCTGTCAGTGGCTGACAGCGTACCTCGGGTCAGCGGCGAGCAACCCGGCGGCGGGCACCTGCGCACGCGGAGAGCGCCCCTCACCTTGCGGTCCGTTGGGGCGACGCGAGGAAATCCAGCACATTCGACAAGCCCACAGCACGCAGACCGAGTCGGCCGCAGTCGGCGCGCAGCAGCGCCGGTGTTGTCCTGAGCTTTGGCCGCGGGGACGGCCGCACGACTTAGGCTTAGCAGAGACGGGCACTGCGTCTGCGGCGGTGCCTGCTTCCTTGCCGCTTCGAGCCAGATTTGGAGCAGCCGGGGCGGTCCCGGGATCCTCGAGGAGGGTCAGAGCGGAGGAGGGCAAAACAGAGACGACCCTCGGCTCTCCCGACTAGCGGCTATTTTCCGACGGCCTGACATCAGCCTTACGTCTAGGCCTGGAGCGGTCTATTTTAGGTGGTGCCTCACAGGCCGGGTCTTGCGTTTCATTCTGCGCGTATTTTGGGAAGCCAACAGATTTCGGCTGGTTGGTCGGCAGCTCGCGCCGGCTCACGGCCGGCCACTTTGGCGCGGCAGCCATTTGCCGCCACCGGCGGATGGTCAGGCACCCAGTGTAACCGCCCTCGCCCCCGAAATGTGTACGCGACGCTGGCGAGTGAGGGGGTGGCCCTCCGCACCTGCACCGCCGCCGACGAGGGCGCAGGTCTCCGCCGCCGACGAGCTTCCGGGCTTCTTCGATAGGGCACCGCTTTCTCAAAACGCCTCCCTTCCCGAGGATGCGGCGCTCGCTGGGTTACGACAGCCACCTTGCTTGTGCACGAGATCGTGGCGTCGGTGGTTGATGCGAACGAGTGCATGCCTGAATGAATGCTTTATGCGCCACTGCATGCGGACATGTGCTGTATTCGTGAGTGTATGAATTAATGCGTTCGTACCAGGCGTGTGTGTTGTTTGCATATTTGCATACTATGTATGGCTGCGCTTACGCATATACAGCCTTCGTCAAAAGCGTCCGGCCCACATGGTTTTTTCGCGAGCCGTTTAACGGTATGTTTTAGGCATCCCTGAATTTCAGTAGGAGGAGAGTTCTGCTCACACTCCGGGGATTCGGAGCAGTAAGTGCTTTGCTACTTGGCTCGACAGCGAACCCTGTGTGCGCTCAGCTTTGGCAGAGGCTGCCCATGTGAAGAAAAGTTTTGTGTGTACATATGCTTTATTTCGTAACACCGAAAATTCTTAACTCTAATCGGATATACGCTAAAAACGTACTCGAGGGGTCTTAGTGATTCTGTATACAGTTACTGGTTACTTACGCATTGTCACATTTTAGTGCGCAGGACCTTCCGCGTCTGATCACTGTCAGTATCTGGTAGCTTCGGAAGAAAGCCAAACTGATATTGGCAAACTTATTGTGTTTACGGTGGCTGTTTCGCAAGAAATAAAGAAAGAAAATATATGCAGCACACTTATTCTGATTTACAATTTGTCCAGTAATCTTAATATTTCTCTAGAAAACAAATTATCCAAACGAAAGAAAAGCCAAAACGAAAAATTACGTTTTTGGATCCATACAGAACCCTTGTTCAGAATGAAGTCAAAGATATGGTGCTGCTGTTTAGGTACGAAATATCCGGCGCAATGAATGACGCAGTATTTATGTCGACAATGTTCGCTCCTCACCTGAATACATTTCATGGAACTCTTGATAATGCTAACAATTATATGTCAAAACAGGCAAACGCTAGCACATGTGGCTACAGTGACTCACAACAAAGAATGTAAGAAAACTAGCAGCAAAACAAACTGCTGTCTCCAGAGAAACCGATACAATGATGCTTTAGGAAAAGTTGAAGTCAAGCAAAAGTGCCATGTAGTAACGCACAGCACGTCAAAGTTGAAAATCTCTCTCGATTTTTTTTTTATTTCTGGCAAATTTTACAAGGAGATGTTATGTAATGTAAGAGAGATGTTATGTAAGAGAGAATTCTTGTACTCCTGCAAAAAAAAAAGAACCTCATATATGTCGACCTTGAAATCTCAGCGATTTATTACAGCTTTTTATTGAGCTCTGAGGCTGCCTTTTGCAAAAATCCTTCTCCGCTTTATTCTGCTATATTTTCGCAATTGGCTAGCGCTACCTCTCGCATCACAGACGGCGATTTTCATTAATAGGCAAAAAAATTGCCACAAAATACGGTCTGTGGTTTCGCGCCGTAAGTAAGAGCCATATGATTTCATACGAGGGAAAAAGTACACAATTGGCAACCACCTGAGCGCAGCCATATGGCAGCAGAGGAAGGTCATACAGCTGCCTGAAAGCGCTGTATCCTGTATCAGTTTATTCAACAGCTTTCTATATATATATATATATATATATATATATATATATATATATATATATATATATATATATATATATATATATATATATATATATATATATATATATATATATACCGGGTGTCCCAGCTAAATGTCACCAAACTTTTAAAAAAGGCGAAGGGTCCTAGTCCAGTGAAACCAACTCAGGGTTGTTCATAGTCGCGTGGCCTAGTCTTGAGTATTTTTATCGCTCTTCAAAGTTCATTAGTTAAGTTTAATTAGCTAACTTTTTAATTATGAACTTCAGGAAGAAAGTGTCAATGCAAAAGTTTTAGATCACCTCGAAAAACCGCTAGTAGTGCTGTTTCCCTCAAGTTACGATTTACGTAGCTTCCTTTATTGGCCTTAAAAGAAAGTTGTCACGTGACCAGCTGCTCGCTCACTTCTCTGCCCTAATGTGCACCCAATGTCTCATCGAGGAGAGGACTTCAGAAAAAATAGATTTTATTCTTTAAGGCGCGTCTTGGGACGTTGAAGTGGCATAGTTGTCATGTGGAAGCTTTTTCTTATTGTGCGGGTAATGGTTAAAGGCCGGTACAAAAACTACTTTACGTGAATATCACTTTGCTGCAAATGTCTCAGTAAGCTGTTTCTCAAAGCGATCTACAACTTTTCCATTGACACTTCGTCCCTCAAGTCAATAATTAAAAAGTTAATTAATTAAGCTTAACTAATTAGTCAACCTTTAGGAACTAAAACAATACTGCAGACTAGGTCACGCGACTGCGCTCTAGCATCAGAAAGCGCCGTATAGAGCAGTCCGACCATCTTTTGAAAAGAGATTTGTGCTATGCGGTGTTGTAATCGGGAGCTCCGTGTAGTGACAATACGCGTAGTTTCAAAACGTCAGTAAAACGAACCCATATCGTTAATTAAAGGGACACGGCAGAGGACAAACTGAAGTTGGCCAGCATCGGAACGCTACCGCATTCTACCGAAAAAGAGGCTGAGAAAACGGACCTTCAGTAAGCTATAAAAGACCAAAGTATGAAACAAAGGTCTCGCCGTCAGCGGCCTTTTTCTCTGATAAACTACGTGCGCCAGAGCAGTTTATTTTTAAGCGCAGATCCCTGAGGCTAGTTTTTACCGTTATTCATTTCAAAACGGTGATCACGGAACTCTTTTCTGTGCAGACGTACGAGTTCGAATCGAGCGGCGGAAAAATTTTTAACTGCAATTTTTTCACAAAATAAATGCGTCAGTTTCTCCCGTACTCATCAACGTACTCATAAGGACCACGAGAATAGATTTTTCTGTGAACAAAAATCGGCCAGTGTTGTCCTAGTGTCCTTTAAAACAGAATATAATATAAATACACTTCTCGTGAAGTGTGACTAAAGCCCGAAATTCTCCTTCCCATTAAAAAATCACAGCACTGCAGTGGTGGTTGAATTTCCGCTTGCCGATACCCGAGCATGTTACGTATAAGAACGGTAAACCTCGCCTGCAGATGCAGCTGGAAGCTGAATAAACAGCAGAATGAAAGCATAACAAAGAGAATGTCCAACTTTTGGTGAGCAAACTCTATGCGCATAGAGTGCAATGTACCAGTTTAGTTGTGCAACTATAGTTTTGTGAATTGGATTTTCCTCATTGCATCGATTTTTCTACGTTTAAAGATATATTGTTTTAGTATCAAGAGTGAAAGGTGACAAACCGTTTGGATCCCTTCACTGGAGGCTCAGTTCCCACTTTTTTTTTTCTGTCAATAAACATCTGAGCATTATTTCTTATTCACTGTGAATTTAAAATCTTTAAAGACATTTCGAACAGCTAAGAGTAAGGAGTAACAGGGCCCCTCAACTTCATTAAATAATATGTTAAATGAAACAAACATTATCATTAAATATGACCTAGTTTCAGTTTCATTCCGCTACTTCGTTCACTTCCGACGCGTAACCCGTTTTAACAAGACATGTTTCCGGCCTCATTGCTTTCGATCCACAGAAGACGCAACATGACGCACACTTTTTTTTTCTTGAGAGCCACACTGTACATATACACCGCTGCTGACCTGTCATTGTACGTGTGTCTCCAGAAAATAACTGTTTTGTTACACTTACAATTCAGCGGTGAGGCTCATGCTGCGCTGCTCTTTCTCGAGCCTTCGCATGCGTAGATGTCGTCGACTCTACATTTCCAGTATCGTTCTGAGTTTTCGGCTTTCTTCATCTTAAGAGCTTATTTTCCCACCGGACACTGATCGGATCGATGAATCCAGCCGAAATCTTTGCTTGCTTGCCTTCATTACATGGTCTAGAGTTCTCGAGGCGCGCAGCGACGCGCGGTTACACAACCGTGAAGGCGGCATTTTACTACGGCCGACGCGTTTTGTCTTTCTGCGCTTATTCTGGCAACAGCCCTCCGGCGGCTTGGAATGCGTCCAGTGGAATGCCTTCGCTCCCGCCCTTGTCGCTCCCCTTGCATCTGTTTTTTTCGTCGCATAACACTTCATCACGCAGACCTCAAAAGAGCGCCCTGGTGCGCAGTCTGCTGCGCAGTACCACCACTTGAGAGAAAACGCCTGTTTTCCGTCGACGCGGGTGCAGGAACCCAGCGACACTGGTGCGACGTGACGCAATGCGGGATACCTGTCTGCTGCATCAGCTTGCCAGCGCCTCTCCACTAGACGTGTATTTGCTGACGTCGTTTCCTTAGTGCTGCCTTGAGCGGCCTGGTGCTTAGACGCTTTAACATAGTGTTGCTTGATATAACAAAGCACATAAGAAGAAATTTCGATACATGTCTTTGCGTCTTGATTAGTGTCACTGCAGGCGCCTGTAACACCATGTTTTACGCAGAATTATACTTAGTGTAACATTCCAACTGCTGGCAATGCAAATGTTTGCAGGTGTGACGTCACACAGGAAAATGGGTTTTGCAAGAATTAGATTTCAGAATGCCTGCGTGCAGACATCGAATAGTGGAAATTTAAGCCGCCGCGGTGGCTCAGTGGTTATGGTGCTCGGCTGCTGACCCGAAATACGCGGGTTCGATCCCGGCCGCGGCGGTTCAATTTCTTTGGAGGAAAAATTCTAGAGGCTTGTGTACTGTGCGATGTCAGTGCACGTTAAAGAACCCCAGGTGGTCGAAATTTCCGGAGCCCTTCACTACGGCGTCTCTCATAGCCTGAGTCGCTTTGGGACCTTAAACCCGATAAACCAACTGAATACTGGAAAGGCAGATGTAGAGACATTTTTGTTTGGTTTTTATGGTGTTTAACGTCCCAAAGCAACTCAGGCTATGAGCGACGCCGTAGTGAAAGGCTCCGGAAATTTCGACCACATGGGGTTTTTTAACATCGCGCACTACACGTACCTCTAAAATTTCGCCTCCATCGAAATTCGACCGCCACGACCAGTATGGTACCCGCGTCAATCGGGTCAACAGCCAAGCGCCATAACCACTGAGCCAACGCGGCAGCTTAGCGACAATTTGAGACCTCGACTTATTTCTCTCACGTGAACATCGATGAACCGCTAGACGTTGTGGCCTACTCTAAACTATTCACTTTGCTGATTCTGAGTGAAAGTGACCGTAAGTGAAAGTGACCAACGTGCACGCGTAAAATGCACGAAAAGCAGTCATTCCCTACTAGCTTTCCAGATATGTGCCAAGAAAATTAAGTTCTTACACTTCCACTTGGCTCTTTATCTAACGTGACCAGAAGCTCAGAGCATTGCAGTTTGAAAGCTAACGCTTATTGATTCAAGTACAATCTAAGAAAGGCACCCCCCCAGGAAAAAAAAAAAACTTAATGGGGTTAGCAAAGCTTATAAAGGACTTTTTTAATTTCTGCGGAGCACCAAAGGACCTGTTTTTGTGCTCATGTGTGCGCGAAGCGCTCTCAGGCCGAGAATCAGCAAGCTCTTGTATAGCTCAGGCGACGCTTGCACGAAGTAACTGAAAATTCAGTCCAGCCGGTTTGAGACGAAAGCAGTCGCGAGCACGCTAAGTTGTCTTCAATTCGACAGACCTTGCAAACAGGGTCAGCCGTAGTGGCCAGTACTGTAGCAGCTCAAGCAAAATAGTCTTCACCAGCACTCTAGAAAGAAGCTACGAACATGAAGCAGCTGTACGGATAACAACGCATAAAATATTGAGTGCGTCCCATTTTTTATTCGGTCAATGCACCTCACTTGCGCTAATGACTTTGGAAAAGGAGTCATATTAACTGTCAATAAAACTTTCCTGATATTTCTGCAAATAGTATTCAATTATTATGCGTGAGACATTTTATATGGGCCATTTTTTTTTGCATTTATGGTGCGATTTTCAGTCTTAATCTCAATATTTCGCCACCTCTCGCACTTTTTTGCCCAATTTATGTTTACCCCGCAGTCACTGACAGTTTCCAATGCGCTAACGCAGTCTCGTGTCTACCGCCTGAGGTGTGATATATGCGGCTGTACGCCACTACGTTCGCAGCAGTGGATTTAGTATAGCGAAGCGAGTGGTTTCTGGTACTGGCACTGTGTGCAAGCTGAACAATAGAATTTCCCAACGAACAGAAGGCTCTATGGCAGAGCTAAAAAAACAGAGCATTCTGATTTTATTTCGCGCCGACTAATATGCTTACTACGCCCCGCCGCTGTGGCTCAGTGGTTACGCCGCTCGGCTGCTGACCCGAAAGACGCGGGTTCGATCACGGCCGCGGCGGACGAATTTCGATGAAGGCGAAATTCTAGAGGCCCGTGTGCTGTGCGGTGTCAGTGCACGCTACAGAACCCCAGGTGGTCAAAATTTCCGGAGCCCTCCACTACGGCGTCCCTCCTAGCCTTAGTTGCTTTGGGACCTTAAACCCCAATAAATAATCTGCTTACTACATTTCGGTTCATGTCAAACTTTTCTGTCAGGCAAGCTGTCACCTCCGACCAGGAGCCGAATAAAAATAGAGTTGTTGCTGCAACACAGAAGCCGGTAAGGGGCCCCAACGGTCTTATCGTTGCGAAATTGCCCTAACGACAGATCACCGAGCGTTGTCTATAAAGCCCATCGACATGTAGCTAAAGGCACCGCATTTAAGCAACGCCAGATGTTTTTTTTTTTCTCTCTCTACTCGGTGGGGGGGGGGGGGGGGGGGGATTCAGATTTCAGGAAACTGTTCTGATTCGTTTGGATGGAACATAACAGTTTACAACTACCGAGACCGGCTAGTCCATAACAGTAATTTTTTTCATTGTTAAGTCTGACCTCTAATGAGCGGTATATCAGCATGTTTTGCACGAATAGGGCGGGTGCCTACTAAAAATACAAGCTTCATTTAACGATAACGAAAAACTGTGCAGCAGCTTTACACACAAAAAGTATCGCGTTCCGCAGCCGCATGTTTTCAATAAAATAGCTAAAAAGTGTACGCCGCTATGAAAAGCGACAGCTAAAAATGTTGCGAATGCAAATAAAAGCGACATTGTGACTACTTCATACACAGTGTCCAAAGCTCGCCAGCACATACTACGCTGCTTAGTTCAGTGCGCATGGCTGCTGCAGAGCTAGTTCTTGAATTGTACGCTTGTTTTCCCAGCTACCAGAGCCTCATTCGGTCAAAATTGTGAGGCACTTAGCACAACCTACGCAGGTATGCATGTGATTCACTGCTGAGTTCATAACGAAACAATCAAGCTTCCTTCTTCTAAACACAGAAGTTATATACTGAGCTCGGAAATGTAGACGCTGGCACCGGAGAGAGGACAAAAAATAAGTTTCACCCCTCCTCTGTATTAGGCAAAGTAACAAAAAATTTTTAATGGTTAATAGTGAATGCGGAAATTGGTTTGAGCCAGAATTTTTATTATCTTAATGTTCATAAATTAGATCTGCCCGAAGTCGCCCGCAGGTTTTTCTACCAAAGCGCAAAAATTTCCTGTTTTCAAAATAAAACATTGCGACTTGTTTCCAAGATACAATTTAGCGAAAAAAAAATGAATTCACTCGATTGGTTGCTATGACAAGTATTCAAAAAATGATGTCATTAAAAGTCACTTCACGAAGGCGACTATGACGCGTTGGCATCATATTTAGGGTTGTGTAATATTTTTGCGATATATTCTTCCTTGTGTCACATTTCACAATTTCAGTTGATTTTGTAGTCATGCACCACTTTTAAAAAGAAAAATTCCCCGCCTTTGAGATGGAATTATCGCAAGCATAATCTGAAAGTACAGCTTCTTCATGTGTACGCCGCTGTCTTGAATAGGCGCACGTAAAATAAAACGCAACAGAAGTGCCTAATCCGTCAATGGATATACATGGTGTAATTTCTCTTCTTCCTCATAACAACGTGCGTGTACCTCTGTTGGTCTCTCTAACCGTGCAAAAGGGCGGTCGCTGTCAGGACGCACGCGTCGCTCGGAAGAGTTTACCGCAAAAAAATTGCGCCGTACGCTTTCGGAGTACCACTCATTAACGAAAACAAAGAAACAGGTTCCCTTCGTCGAGTACGCATGGTACCCATCTTTCATACCGTGGTGTGCACGCACACAGACGGGAACACTGTTTTCTATACGGCAGAACATTGGGACCCTGTCCAAGTCCCATCGCCTTCCCGTCTTGCCCTAGCTCTGCTCTTTTCCAATTTGGCGCAGTACGAAAGTGACAGCATTCAGAGTAAAGGACGGAAGGGGGGGGGGGGGGGGGTGACAAAAGCGTTCCTTCGTCGGATCACTTTTAGCGGTCGGGGCTTAAAAGCTCTCTACGGCTTTCCCTTCTTCCAAGCGTGCTTCGTCTTCTGTTTTTGTATCTGTTTTCAGTGTTATCCGAATTCGCATGGTGCTTCTTTTCAACACTCTACATCTACCTTTAATTCGGTAGCCGCTTTGGGTATGTTACTATCCGCGCAGCAAGAATTTTAGATTCGCAGTGGCCGCGCTCAACCGATACCTAGAGCAACGCGGTAGATATAGAGTGCCCCTCATCGGACGTTGTCTCCCACACTACGTTTCTCCTCTGACAAGGCGGCGGAGGTAAGCTGATGTTGTAGAGCAACGTCACCACTTTGCCGGACGTTGAAAACAGCCCGCTGCGTGATACAGCTGATCGTGCTCCTTTCCTTTCCTCCCACGCGTGCGCGCCACCCGTCTCCATCCGCTTCCTTTTAATTGCTGGCCCTTGCATCCTGTGGCACAATGTTCACGTCAAGTTCGCGTGACGCATAAGCAGCTTTCTGTCGCCGCCAGCTGCCGTCGCGTTACGCCGAGCGCCGTCGCTTTATTTTGGGACAGCGTTTGACTGCGAGCCTCCGGTACACTGCCAAGACGAGCCGGCTGCGTCTGGCAGCCGCATGCCGCCAGCGCATTGCGCACCGCGGCGCCGGCTACAGTGCAACATTCGCAGTCCCGCCCCCGTGCGCCGGCAAAAAAGCAGCAGCCGGGCTCCGGCGACGCGCTAGCCGCCAAAAGAAGCGGCAGAAGCGAAGAATAGATAAAAGAAGAAAAAAAACATGATGCGTGAAATGCTGTGCACGAACATTTATCGCGCAGAAAACAAAACCGGGCTGCTTTCTCTTTGACTCAGCGCCAGGCAACAGCCATGTGACCTGTCTGCTTATAATCAGATACGTCTCTCAACAAAGCACTTTCATTGTGATAGCGGGACAACTTTTCTTCCGTATCGCCGAGCTGCTAAGTTGGCTGCCCGAACTGCGATGATTAATTTACTTGAGGAATTTTAATGTTCAAAGCTACATTACAGTCGAGGGACGTCGTGGTAGAGAGTTCCAGATTGACTTCAACCATCTCAAATTTGTTCACACGCACGAAGGTTGGTTGGTTTGGTTTATGGGGTTTAACGTCCCAAAGCGACTAAGGCTATGAGAGACGCCGTAGTGGAGGGCTCCGGAAATTTCGACCACCTGGGGTTCTTTAACGTGCACTGACATCGCACAGTACACGGGCCTCTAGAATTTCTCCTCCAAAGAAATTCCAGCCGCCGCGGCCGGGATCGAACCCGCGTCTTTCGGGACAGCAGCCGAGCACCATAGCCACTGAGCCACCGCGGCGGCCACACGCACGAAGGCTCCCATATTCTGCCGTTTTCCCTTTAAAAGACCTCAAAATGCGACCACCCTAGCTGTACGCATCGAATTCGCGATTTGTGGATTTGTATATATTTATTACTTATTTGTATGTACCGAAGCGACACTGGGGCGCTATGGGGTATGCCGGAATAGAGAAGTCCAGAGTAGCTTCGACCTCTAGGGTTAACCGAGTAGCGAAACCTCAGCACACGAGACCATTCTACATTTCGCGTAGATTGAAAAATGGGGCCGTCACAATTGGGAACCGAAACCGCGAGATAGCACTCAGCACCAAAATGCCACAGCCGCTGATCCATCCGCGGCGGAAGAACGTTGTGTCCGCGGACAGTGCGTTTTGTCACTTGACTACTTGCACGCGTCGTATGTTATGCAGCGACGGTTCTATTACGCCGCAACCTGAAACTCCCACGTTCACTCCGATGGTCAGTGAGAATGACCTGGATAAGCTTTGACTGCAAAAGGTTCCATGTGCTGACTGCCAAAAATGCGCTGTGTAATCCAAATGAGCTTCAGGAAGACAAAAAAAAACCCTTTCTTTATCTTGAATAAAATAAAAATTAGGATTAGTCTGCAAACAGAAGATAAAAATCTTGGACGACGCTTAACCTACCCACAATAGTACAATTAGAGGTCTCTCTCGGGCAAGCACTCCTTCCAAGTACTCATTCATTGAACGCGGGCAGTCCTCATACCACTGCTGGCACAGTGGTGGAGCGGTTAATCGATGCGCAACTGCCCCGGCAGGTGGCTGCTTCAAATGCAGCCACCAGTGGGTCTTGTGAGACCCAGGTTGCTCGTCCTGAGCTCTCGTAGGGCTCATCTCTGCACAGATAGTTCTTCGGAGGCTGTCTGTCTCTCGACCAATGAGCTGATGCGCAGTACCGCAGTGGGCAGGTGGCAATTGCATCGAATTTAGTGGAATAATTTCATAGTCGCCTGCTTTCTCATGACAAGGACAGATGGACGCCGGCTTTTCTCGTGAACGGGACCTCCAGGGCTATCGGATTAATAACAGCCGAGTGTAAAGCCCAAATCAGCAGCGACAAAAAAAAATTATTTCCGCGTTATAAATTGCATGTCACTGACTCCGAAGGAAAATGATAGGCTCATTTGGGTCTTTCCCTGGAGCACGCGTTTTTTTTTTTCTCTTAGTTAGCCACGTTAGGCACAGATAATGTGGGTCGTTACCAACTATAAGCCCCATTTTTCATGACGACAGAAGCACCTTTTCGAGAAAATTCTAGCAAGATGTGGAGTTCACTCCCCTTTGATCCGCCTTGCACTATGCTGTTTCCTACGGCGGAAGAAGCCTGGTGGGCACACCCGCGGCCGGCAATGGCCGAAGGGCTCAATGCAGTGCTACCTGGCTGCTTTTAAGCACCCAGTCGTTAAAGCGTTCAGCATGTATGGAATGTTTATAGCGTCATGTGCTTGCGTTGCAGAATACAGGTTTGTCAAATTTCTTTTCTTATTGTATTGACAGCGCTAATTCACTCGAGTTTGAAGATAAATATGCGCGGCTGTCGCATGCAGTGAAGTGTGTGCAGTACTCTATACTTCACTGTTGCGCACTTCTAGAGTATTTACAGGAATTAGACACGCTGAGTGACTGTGGCCCTCCTGCAACAAAAGCGACTGCGATTCATCAGAAAATTTTATTGCATTGTAAGGGAATAACTCGTGTGCTAGCATTCTGTGGAGATGTGAGCAAGTTCAGGAACCGAAACGTCGAGCAAAGGTTTTCGGGTTGAGGAGGGAGTTGCAGTAGTGGGCGGGAAGAGTAGGCTTGGGCTACGCAATCATTTTAGACATTCCGCCTATTATTAGGCCAAGTGAGCGTCTTTTCGGCCTCTGTGAACGTCTTGCGCGCCTTCGTGTCGTCTCTATTTTGTGTGAGTGAATAAATGTTGACTGTCGCTCAGTTGTTAGCTCTGATGACAGCTGGCGGCCTTGGCAACAAAACTGGACATATAAAGATAAAGCAGCAGCTTACTTTCTCCCGATGCGAATAGCTTAGTCTCAAAGGAGACGCGAACTAAGCGCTGCGTTCGTATCCTCTTTGACACAGTCCCATTTTTGTGCACTGTTTGCACTGTGCTCTCGTACCGGCTAGCCTAACAACTCATGCTTGTAGACTGATTGTTTTGTCCATGCGAATCAGTGAAAGCTAGCCAACCGACTCGCCAGACAACGGCTCCCTTTCGGCACCTTCAGTGCTCTATCACAGCCCTGTGGTGCGTACATTTCGTGCTCATATATTATAGGGTATAGGAATTCGTAACTGGCGGGTGGTTACCACAAGAACCATCCGGAGTGTGGCTGCCGTAAAAAGAAGAGGGTATAGCGAGGGTAGAGGAATTCGTAACTGGCGGGTGGCTACCACAGGAACCATATGGAGTGTGGCTGCCGTAAAAAGAAGAGGGTATGGCGAGGGTAGAGGAATTCGTAACTGGCGGGTGGTTACCACAAGAACCATCCGGAGTGTGGCTGCCGTAAAAAGAAGAGGGTATGGCGAGGGTAGAGGAATTCGTAACTGCGGGTGGTTACCACAAGAACCATCCGGAGTGTGGCTGCCGTAAAAAGAGGAGGGTATGGCGAAGGTAGAGGAATTCGTAACTGGCGGGTGGCTACCACAGGAACCATATAGAGTGTGGCTGCCGTAAAAAGCAGAGGGTATAGCGAGGGTAGAGAATTCGTAACTGGCGGGTGGTTACCACAGGGAACATCCGGAGTGTGGCTGCCGTAAAAAGAGGAGGGTATGGCGAGGGTATATGAATTCGTAACTGGCGGGTGGTTACCACAAGAACCATCCGGAGTGTGGCTGCCGTAAAAAGAAGAGGGTATGGCGAGGATAGAGGAATTCGTAACTGGCGGGTGGCTACCACAGGAACCATATAGAGTGTGGCTGCCGTAAAAAGCAGAGGGTATAGCGAGGGTAGAGAATTCGTAACTGGAGGGTGGTTACCACAGGAAACATCCGGAGTGTGGCTGCCGTAAAAAGAGGAGGGTATGGCGAGGGTATATGAATTCGTAACTGGCGGGTGGTTACCACAAGAACCATCCGGAGTGTGGCTGCCGTAAAAAGAGGAGGGTATGGCGAAGGTAGAGGAATTCGTAACTGGCGGGTGGCTACCACAGGAACCATATAGAGTGTGGCTGCCGTAAAAAGCAGAGGGTATAGCGAGGGTAGAGAATTCGTAACTGGCGGGTGGTTACCACAGGAAACATCCGGAGTGTGGCTGCCGTAAAAAGAGGAGGGTATGGCGAGGGTATATGAATTCGTAACTGGCGGGTGGTTACCACAAGAACCATCCGGAGTGTGGCTGCCGTAAAAAGAAGAGGGTATGGCGAGGATAGAGGAATTCGTAACTGCGGGTGGTTACCACAAGAACCATCCGGAGTGTGGCTGCCGTAAAAAGAAGAGGGTATGGCGAGGGTAGAGGAATTCGTAACTGCGGGTGGTTACCACAAGAACCATCCGGAGTGTGGCTGCCGTAAAAAGAGGAGGGTATGGCGAAGGTAGAGGAATTCGTAACTGGCGGGTGGCTACCACAGGAACCATATAGAGTGTGGCTGCCGTAAAAAGCAGAGGGTATAGCGAGGGTAGAGAATTCGTAACTGGCGGGTGGTTACCACAGGAAACATCCGGAGTGTGGCTGCCGTAAAAAGAGGAGGGTATGGCGAGGGTATATGAATTCGTAACTGGCGGGTGGTTACCACAAGAACCATCCGGAGTGTGGCTGCCGTAAAAAGAAGAGGGTATGGCGAGGATAGAGGAATTCGTAACTGGCGGGTGGCTACCACAGGAACCATATAGAGTGTGGCTGCCGTAAAAAGCAGAGGGTATAGCGAGGGTAGAGAATTCGTAACTGGCGGGTGGTTACCACAGGAAACATCCGGAGTGTGGCTGCCGTAAAAAGAGGAGGGTATGGCGAGGGTATATGAATTCGTAACTGGCGGGTGGTTACCACAAGAACCATCCGGAGTGTGGCTGCCGTAAAAAGAGGAGGGTATGGCGAAGGTAGAGGAATTCGTAACTGGCGGGTGGCTACCACAGGAACCATATAGAGTGTGGCTGCCGTAAAAAGCAGAGGGTATAGCGAGGGTAGAGAATTCGTAACTGGCGGGTGGTTACCACAGGAAACATCCGGAGTGTGGCTGCCGTAAAAAGAGGAGGGTATGGCGAGGGTATATGAATTCGTAACTGGCGGGTGGTTACCACAAGAACCATCCGGAGTGTGGCTGCCGTAAAAAGAAGAGGGTATGGCGAGGATAGAGGAATTCGTAACTGGCGGGTGGCTACCACAGGAACCATATAGAGTGTGGCTGCCGTAAAAAGCAGAGGGTATAGCGAGGGTAGAGAATTCGTAACTGGCGGGTGGTTACCACAGGAAACATCCGGAGTGTGGCTGCCGTAAAAAGAGGAGGGTATGGCGAGGGTATATGAATTCGTAACTGGCGGGTGGTTACCACAAGAACCATCCGGAGTGTGGCTGCCGTAAAAAGAAGAGGGTATGGCGAGGATAGAGGAATTCGTAACTGCGGGTGGTTACCACAAGAACCATCCGGAGTGTGGCTGCCGTAAAAAGAGGAGGGTATGGCGAAGGTAGAGGAATTCGTAACTGGCGGGTGGTTACCACAAGAACCATCAGGAGTGGTTACCACAAGAACCATTCCTCTCGCCTTAAAACCGTCCTTGTTTACGAGTTCAAATAATTAAAGACTGATCTGCAGAGTTATTTCAATCGCTTTTTGTTCGCGGTGAAACGAACGCCTTCAAGAGATCCAATCCAAGCTTGCCACCAAATAACACATGCATAAATTTCAGTCCTAGGAATTTGCTGAAAGACAGTTGCGGTGAGATTATATTGCTATGCAGTAGTACTAAGGCTGGACTTTTTCAAGCCCTTTAATGCTGGAGTTAGCACGTCGATCCCAACTGATGCATGCGTATCCCAGCTTGAGCCCAATAAAAGTTGCGTCCTAACTTGATTGGGTTCACTTGCTGCCCATGTGGCACCGGAACGTACACTATTTTTCTTTTTTGTTTGTTCAAACGTTCAGACATAGCTCTTAATGTCATTTCTTTCTTCAAGCGTTTTTGAAATGTTGCAAATAGTCACTGGAATAATCGTGCTCAACGTTTATTAAACATCCAAAGGAGATGTATGGAACACTAGTTAAAACGAGAGCCCTGCAGGACCAGCTCCGTCAATTGTGGGAGCACACAGCTGAAAACAACCTTTTGTAAGGAGCAACGAGGGCGAAACTAGAGCTCTACCATACAACACATCTGCACATGCAACTACTACTCTCACCTTCGAACGAATACCACGGAAACTTACGGAAACTTGTATAGTCAGCCATAGAGCGTCTACCATAAGTGATGGTGGGAATGGGTAATAAGTAAAGCTTTTTTATTAAATTTGGCGGCATGTAACCCAATATACGCCAAGCACAATCCAGTAGGTTTAACTGCAAAGTTTTGCAACCCGAAGAACATCTCTGTCGCTCTGTCGCAGAACTGTTTTCTGCGACAGAGCGCATGAAATATACTTGTATTGTTGTTTCAGAACTATGATTTAAATACTATAAAACACAGAATTCATCATTAGCATTATGTTTAATTGACCGTTAAAATAATGTTTAAGGTATAACACAAAACCTTATATTTTTAGCTTTTAATATCAGTAAAAAGTTCCAATGTAGAGTGTAGAGTTATTGCAATTTACACAACAGACGTGCAGCTTTTTTGGACATTGCTTTTAATTGCGAGGTAAGTGTGTAATATTATAAGATACTCTTATAAACTTTTTTACAGGAATGGTCTAACTTTCCGATGAGTAGGAAAATATTTTTTTTAAAGATTTGTCCTACGCTCGCACCGAGTAGTTAAGACTCCCATAGAAAATCAATGGGGTGCGTTTTTGACAATAAATAGCAGAAAACTACAAACGGCAAAAGGGGGGATCTGCGAATATATTGATTGTTATGTGCCACCTTACGATATGCGAAAAAATTGCCTTCATAAACAACTCCCTGCTGAAAAAAATATGCCGTGGACCCGAATTTCTCGGTATGAATTTTATATCATTATCCTAAAGTTTGATGCTTCCATTGTGGTTTAAGCTTATGGCATACTAAGCAAGGCTTTAGTAAGGTAGAGGAACAAGTGTTAGAAATGTATAACAGCTCAAGCTGCTCGCGTACGTTGCGCAAGATGTCTATAACCGATGACTTCGGCTGCAAGTTCGGAACCTAGGGAACTCTCTTCTCAGAGAGTAATTTCGCACACCATTTCTTGCTCCAGAACCTCAAAGAAACAATGAGGACACTTTCACCATCTCCAATCTTACGCTGTGCTCTAAACAAATGCCACCAACGCATACATACTGAACTCTTTCTACCAGGGTTAATTCACAGCCGACAGCGTCTCACCAGCGCTTGCGCACCGTGGCCTTCTTGCCGGGAAGAGACGGAGATTGCGCAGTGCCGTCAGACGCTGCCAGCCGTGAAGCGCCAAAAGCGGCAGACGCTGCTCTCGGCACGCTTAGCGTTGAACTACAATACTGGCAACAGGAGAACACCACAGTGACGCCGAGCGGCCTTGCTCTGCGCATTACGAGGTCGTCTCAAGAACGAGTCGAACGAGCGCGCCGCGGGAGCCTCCAACCCACCTTTCGCTCCTGGCGCTTTGACACGACTAGCGGGGCGCGCTGCGCAAGGCACTAACTTTGTGTTCTCTCTTTCTGTTTTCAGAGACAGAGAGAAAACTTAGTCGCTCAGTTGCGAACGCTGCTCACAGATGGCGTAAGCACACAAGGGGCGGGCTCGCGTCGAAGTCCGAGGCGCACCGTACAAAAAAAGCGCTGATATTAGCAACCTTTCGGAAGCCGAAGATGCACTGCCACGCGCATGTATTTTATGGGGCTTTCAGAGGAAGGTCTGGTAACATTTGCTAGCTTGGGTCATTAAGACCACTGACGATCAGATAGAGTTTATCAAGCCATATTCGACTATCTACAACCTTCTCTGCGCCTCGCCATCACTCGCTTTTTTCCGATCAGGTTCATGAGGTAAATAATAATGTTCACCAATAAATCAGTGAATGTTTATTTGTATAGTGCCCAAGAACACCGAGAGCCTTTGTGCTGGCGCAATTTTAGAGGAAGAAAATTAAGTGGTAGAAACACAGCGCAGATACAGTAAATGCAGATATAAAATATTACAAAACATAACAGAAGAAATCCAACATGACAGTAACATCAGACAACTAGAAGCATTAGATCGCAGGTCACAATTTTGCGATAAAGACATTAAGACATAGATAGTAGCGATGCATAACAAAACACACAAAGCAGAAAAACTACGACGAAAATAAGACACAGCACAGACAGTAGGGCAAAACGCGACAATTTGGTACCGCCCCCTAACTTTTAAAGAAAAAAAAACATTACTGTAACCGTCAAGTGCAATACAACATTAACTGGCCGGTCTAAGCCTTTTAGTTGCCTTATATGACCGTGCCTAATGATATACAGTCAGGGACAAAAGTCTCCGGACCACGTGTTCCTCAAGCGAAGCTTATAGCTCTACTATCAGACAGCGGCTGGAAACCGCACTTGTGGAGATGAAAGAACAAAAAATTAACTTTTACCTCCGCAAGTGTGGTCTCCAGCCGAAACGTCGTGATTTAAATCGTGTTGTTTTTCAATTTCTGGTGACTATCTTATATTGATCAACCACCCAGCTGCCATATATATATATATATATATATATATATATATATATATATATATATATATATATATATATATATATATATATATATATACACAACAAATGGAGAAGAATAACGCGTGGTAGAAGTTGGTAGGCCTATTGAAATCAAAACATAAAATGATACAAAAGCACTAAATATAACGACGCAAAAATTTCTGCAAACCTTCGCTGTAACTTTACCGTTCATACTTCAATGATTTTCTTACAATGTTTTTTAATGTCTCGGGATAGATGCCATCCAGCGATTTTTTAAATATATCAGCAGCACCAACACTACGTCTGGCCGCACTATTCCTAGTGGCCGAACGAGGAACAACGTAACGAATGTGTTTTCTAAGCTCCCGCGCGGTGGCGTTTTCCTGTTTAAATGCAGAATTCTAATAACGTTTAAGGAAAACTGTTCCAGTGAACAAAGATTTTAGGTTTGGGGATCCCACCTCGCGGGAGATATTTGCATCTGGCAACATAGAAGAATTATGGCCAGCATTTTTAAAAATATTTTGTGTAATATTGGTGATCCGGCATATTAAACAATCCAAACACAGCCAAAGATAATAACGCCATATCTCAACGCACTGTACGCGAAAGCGTGCACGATCTCTTTTTTATTTTTTGCAGAAAATGGCACAAAATGTTTGATGCTTAAAGAGAACGATGTCACTGACCTCATTTTCGAGCAAAGATAAGTGATGAATGATATTTAAGGCAGTCTCACTTATGTAACTTAAGAGGAATGTTAATAATAGTTGTCTTTAGTGGAGAGCGCAAACAGACAAGTCGTGTTTTTTTTTTTTTTTTTGGGGGGGGGGGGGGGGGGCTTGTCAACGATTCCATTGTCAGTGAACCAAAACATCGCGTTGTACACGTCATTTTGCACCATACCAGCGGACGTTTTCTAAGAAAGATGCTTTTCCGGCAACACATTGCTCTCTCCAGATTGTGAGGCAGTATTACAGAAATCTTCAAATTAAAAAGGCCATTAAAAAATGACGGTCAATTTGCGTAGTTAGGCCAATATATTTGCGATTTGCGGAGATGGCCACTATAAGTGCTTGCGCACTAAAACTAACCAATGAGGATGCACACTAGTGAAGATGAACACTGTATATTGTCCGCCCCAAGTGGTAAAACTATTTATGCTGTGCACCCCGGCACAGAGCAGATAATCATGCACAAAATAGCCAAACTTTGCTACATTTAAAAGGCTGCCGATCAAATAAAACTCAAAGAACACGCATCTTGAGACCATATGATACTAGATAAACATCTATTCTATAAGTAGACCAAACGAAACTGTCCTTACGGAAGTAGTTTCTTCAGAACTGTTCTCTGAAGTAGGTAGAGTAAAAAAAGTGCCGATAAGTTAATAAATTACAGTTAATGCTGCAGCTGCACTATAATGGTGTGCATCGATTGACAGAGTGTACATTAAGCTTTCGAATTATGTCTACACTGTCCTGTTCGAACCAGAAAAATGCGCATAAATAATGCTCGCGCGAACGCAGCCAAAAATAGAGCATTCGCTCAAAGGGAGTGGGACACCCGTCTTAACAGGATTTAACAGCTCGGGGTATCAAACACTTTCTCTATATCTAAGAAAAGAGCACACTTGAAAAGTCTTCGGTCAAACGCTGAGGACAGCTAATCAGAAAATTACTCAAGGACTGCAACAGTACCACGCCCAGAAACAAAGCCGCACAGATGGTCAGTCAGGATAGAAAATTTATTAAGAAAAAAGACATTATGCCAAAGAAATTTCTCGCAGACTTGAGAAATTACAGGTATAAATTGGCTGATAGCTTCGATTAAATTTTTCATCCCTGACTAATGTAGTGGTATAACGATAGCAGTTTTTAGACCTTGAGAAATTTCGTCACCCTCCGATAACCATTCAGTATGCAAAAGATAATATCTAACACCGCATTAAAATTGCTCTGGAGGATGTGTAATGATAGATCATATCAGGGGACTTGTTCAGACGGAAACTGAAAAGAATCCCTTCCAGTTCGCACCTCGAAATTCTAGGAAGAAAAGCTCACGTACATATGGATTGAATTCACGACGGAGCGTTTGTGCAAAGACCTCTTCTGAATGGTTTAGTTGCCAATAGAGCGCAAAGTAATTCAAATATTTCCAGTTGCGTGCAGAAACTGTCTTACACTTTCCCCGCCCAATGAAACGAAACGATGCAATTTTCCAGCTTGGATAGGTTAACAATAGGGACAAGGCATTTGCTCTGTCCAGAGGCAATTGCGACAAATGGAGTTCCGACGCGTTCGGTAATACAAGACTGCATGCTATGAAGTTGTTAGTTAGTTAGTTAGTTAGTTAGTTAGTTAGTTAGTTAGTTAGTTAGTTAGTTAGTTAGTTAGTTAGTTAGTTAGTTAGTTAGTTAGTTAGTTAGTTAGTTAGTTAGTTAGTTAGTTAGTTAGTTAGTTAGTTAGTTAGTTAGTTAGTTAGTTAGTTAGTTAGTTAGTTAGTTAGTTAGTTAGTTAGTTAGTTAGTTAGTTAGTTAGTTAGTTAGTTAGTTAGTTAGTTAGTTAGTTAGTTAGTTAGTTAGTTAGTTAGTTAGTTAGTTAGTTAGTTAGTTAGTTAGTTAGTTAGTTAGTTAGTTAGTTAGTTAGTTAGTTATATTCATTTTAATGGCGCGAAAGCATCTGAGGCTATGATGCGCCAAACACAAGGTTGGAGTTTTTGTTAAAAGCGAAGCTTTTTATGCTTAGAGTTTGTTTAAAACTCTGGCTTCCTTGAGAAACCTAAAAATACAAGAGATGTCAACCAGTGCTCGATCACCTAAAAGTAACATGGGGTGTAATGGGATGCTTTGCCTGTAAAATGTTGTAAAATATTTATTTCTTATTTCTTCTAGTTTGATACATGAAATTAAAATGTGGTTCGCTGTGAGTTCAGCGCCACACATTTCACAGAGAGGTTTGTTTTGTTTGGTTAGCAGAAAGTTGTGCGTGAGGTGGGTGTGTCCAATGCGGAGCCGACATAAAATAACTTCGGTAAAACGTTCTTGATGCCTACATGATTGCCATTCCCCTAAAATGGGCTGCACAGAATATAATTTGTTGTTTACGTGCTCTTGCCATGCAGCCTGCCACTTATTTCTGAGTTTACTGTAGATAAACTTTAAACAATCCCTGTACGGTATGTTCACCTGCTTCATTTGGCCATTCCGGGCTTGTGCAGCGCATACATCGGCTTTCTCATTGCCCACAATTCCAACATGGCTAGGAACCCAGCAGAATTTAATGTTATGCTTTTGTTTTGTGATTTTAACTATGTTATGTATGATGTTTCCTATTATGGGTTCAGCAGCATTTCTGGAGTGCAGTGCTTTAAGCATACTCAGGGAGTCGGTGTAAATGATGCTATTTTTGATGTTCTCTCTTACTATTTTTTCTACAGCTACAAAGATGGCATAACACTCAGTGGTAAAAACTGATGCGCATTCTGGTAGTCGCATTATCTGTTTATTTTTTTCTTGGATTACTGCACTTCCAATGTGACTTTCTGTTTTTGAGCCATCGGTATAAAATTCAATGTAGGTGTCATACTTTTCTTGTAGTGCAAAGAATTCCTGTAATATGTACTCATTTGGCGTTTGCTTTTTATCTAAATGTGTCATTGTGAGGTCACATACTGAAGGCAGGCTGTACCATGGTGGTAAATATTCATTCCTTTGTGCAATATTCGGTAGGGCATCTAGTACTGTTAGCTCTTCGCATTTATCTTCAAAGCGCAGTAGTAATGGCCTGATAGAATGTGGTTTGTTGATGAATAATCTTTTAGATGGGCACTTGGTGACAATTGGATGGCAGAGATGTTTCGGAAGAGAACGGATTTTTAAGACATATGAACATGTAAGGGCGATTCTTCGATCCTCAAGAGCGGCTTCATTAGTTTCAACGTAAAGGCTAACTACTGGTGATGTTCTGTATGCTCCAGATGATAGGCGCAGACCAAGATTATGAATGGGGTCTAATCTTTTTAAGTAGGATGCTCTTGCCGAACCATATACTATGCACCCGTAGTCCAGCTTGGAGCGCACCAGAGAGCGATATATTTGTAAAAGGCTTGCTCTATCGGACCCCCACCGCTTCCGTGAGAGCACTTTTAAGATATTGAGGGCTTGAGAAGCTTTCTTTTTAAGGTTGTTAATGTGTGGTAGAAATGTGAGTTTCTTGTCGAAAGTTAGGCCTAAAAATTTGTGTTCTTGTTTAATTGGTAGCGCAGTGTGATTCAGGTATAGATTGGGATCGACCTGTAGGCCTCGTCGCAATGAAAAAAGAACAGCTACTGTTTTTTGAGGAGAAAATTTAAATCCATTTCTGTCTGCCCAAGCACTTAGTTTATTTAGTGTGATTTGTATTTGTCTCTCACATGTTGATATGCTGGAGGACGTGCATGCTATTTGTAGGTCATCTACATAAACTGAATACATTATGGACTTGGGTATTGCTTTAGCTAAGGAATTCATTTTTATTATGAAGAGTGTCGTGCTTAGAATACACCCCTGGGGTACGCCGTTCTTTTGGGTGAAAGTCATGGAGAGAGTTGCTCCTAGGCGGACTCGGAATGTGCGGTTAGCCAGGAAGTCGTTCAAGCAGTTCAACATCCTGCCGCGGATACCTAGCTCTGCTAGGTCACGGAGGATGCCGAACTTCCACGTAGTATCGTAGGCCTTCTCCAAGTCGAAGAAGACCCCAATACAGTGCTGCTTGTGGATAAACGCCTCCCTGATGGTGTTTTCTAGGCGGACAAGGTGATCTGTGGTCGAGCGTGCTTTTTAAACCCACATTGGTGTGTATCTAATAGTTGCCGAGATTCAAGTACGAAGGTCAGTCTAATGTTTATTACACTTTCAAAAGATTTAGCAATGCAGCTGGTGAGGGCTATTGGTCTGTAACTGCTATGACTTGTTGGTGGTTTTCCGGGTTTGAGAAAAGGTATTATGACTGCTTTTTTCCACTCGTCAGGTATATTTCCAGTTATCCAGATTTTATTAAAGAATTTTAACAGTGCCTCTACAGCAGCCTCGGAGAGATGGGCAAGCATAGCATAGTGCACGTTGTCTGGCCCTGGTGCTGTCTTTTTTCCAGAAGATAATACCTTATTTAATTCTTGCAGTGTGAGAGGCTGGTTGTAATCTTCATGTATACCTGCTCCGGATGGGAATTTTTGTTTTTCAGCTATTGCTTTGTGTTTCTGAAATGTGTTTGTGTAGTTGGATGAGCTTGAGATCTCAGCAAAATGCTCGCCCAATATGTTGGCCTGTTCTTCTAAAGATGTTTGTGTCCCGGGTGCTGTCAAGAGAGGAAGTGTGAAAGGGGTATGGTCACCAGTAAATTTACGAACTTTTTCCCACATTTTCTTTGATGTTGTTGAGCTGTTTATTGAGGAGACATATGTCTGCCTAGAGGTTTTCTCAGCATTTCTTCGCACATACCGCGCTCTGGCTTTTGCCTTCTTAAAGGTAAGTAAGTTCCCTGCAGTGGGATATCGACGCAGAGCGCTCCAGGCTTTGTTTTGTGTTTTTTTGCTAATGTGCATTCTTGTGTCCACCACACTTTATATTTCTTTTGTGCAAGTCCTGTTGTTTGTGGTACAGCGAGTGTTGCGGCCGATATTATGCATTCAGTAAACTTCTCATTAATTTCATCTGTGCTGAGGTGGTCACAAAATTCCTTTTCCAGAGTGGCACTTTTTGTAAAAAGTGACCAGTCGGCGAGCTGAATTTTCCAGCGCCGTGGCCTTGTGGGGATGATTGGAGTGGACAATGAGAGCCTGATGATGGTAGGTAAGTGGTCGCTGCCCATGGGGTCATTTAAAACATCCCATTTAAAATCGTTAAAAAGTAATGGTGATGCGAAAGCTAAATCGAGAGAGCTCATTTTTGCTGAGCTTGGACAGCAATATGTGGCTTTTCCCGTATTTAAAAGACAGACATTATTCGAAAGTATAAAATCTTCGATCGTTTTGCCTCTGGAGTCACAGCGTTCGCTTCCCCAAAACGGGGAGTGAGCGTTAAAATCGCCAACTACCAGAAATGGCTCCGGCAGTTCATCGATCAGGCCTTCTAGATCTTGGCATGTTAATGTGATGTGTGGGGGAAGATATACAGAACATATTGTTATGGTTTTGTAGTTGACGACGCTAACCGCAACCGCCTCAAGTTTTGTTTTCAGTTTGATTTCTTGAGCCGGGACGCCGCTTTGGATGATGATTGCGACGCCTCCCGAGAGTCTATTTGCATGTTCGCGATCACGCCTAAAAGTTGTATAATGTTTTAAGGTATATGAATGTTGTGGACCAAGATTGGTCTCCTGGAGACATAGAGCTAGAGGCATCACTGACCCTAGAATATGTGTTATATCACTGTAGTTCCTCAACATTCCTCTACAGTTCCATTGAACCACAAATGTCATGTTTTTTTTTGTTTTTTTTTGTTTTGGGGGGGGGGGGAATGGAACGGAAGAAATTTACTGTTCTGGGCCCGTTACTGGGGTTCTATCTTTTCTTCGCTCGAGAGAGCCGGTCCGCCGCTGCAAAGCGGGCGGAGTGGGAGTTGTATCCATCACCTCACTAGAGGTGCTGGAGGACCGCGAAGCCGCGGATGTGTTGGTGGGCCTCCCCCGACGGGGGGAAGTCCTGCGGGGTGCCGACCCGTGGGCCGGCACTCCCTGGCTTGGAGTTGGCAGAGCAGCCTTCGCTGTCCCTGCCTGGGGCGTGGATGGCCCTGCCACAGGCTCCGTAAAGGTGGCCTGGGCAGATGCCGGAGTGCTGCGTGGTGCACCGCCCCTGCGCACCACGTCAGCAAAGTTTGTTTTTGTTGAGAACGTGAAGGTGTTCTTTGCGTGGTAGACTTCTCTTGCTTCTTTGAAAGTTATGTTTTGTTTTGTTTTCATTGTTATGATTTCTTTCTCAGCCTTCCAAGAAGGACATGACCTAGAATATGCAGGATGATCACCGTCGCAGTTTGCGCAGTGAACAGCTGCTCCTTCACAGTTCTCAGAAGCATGGTCTTTTGAGGTGCATTTAGCGCAATTTTTGTGGCCACGGCAGCTCTGTGACCCATGTCCGTACCTTTGACAGTTGAAGCACCTTCGTGGATTCGGTATGTAATGACGTACATTTATTTTCAAATAGCCTGCTTCGATGGAGTCTGGAAGTGTGCTAGAGTTGAATGTCAGAACAATATGTTTCGTCGGGATTTCCTTGTCGTCTTTCCTTATTTTAATACGATGCACGTTTGTAACATTCTGGTCACTGAGACCCTCAAGGATTTCTTCCTCAGTGAGGCAGACAAAGTCTGCTTCTGAAATGACACCACGGACACTGTTCAAGGAACGGTGTGGAGTTATTGAGATTGGGGTTTCCCCGACTCACAATATGGTGGAGAGCTTGGAAAGTTGGCCGTTGTCTTTAAGCTCCAGAAGGAGGTCGCCACTAGGCATTTTTTTTTTAGCTTGTAACCTGTGCCCAAGGCATCGGTCAGGCTTTTCGCTACCAAGAATGGAGATATCGTTCGGGCAGTTTTATCTGTCGCTTCGCTGTGGAGCACATGGAATTTGGTGAAAGTCACTTTAGATTTCTGGATGTATTCAGCTGTCACATCGGTCCGCCCTCTTTTGAGAGGGCGATCTGGTTTGGAAAGGGGGGGGGAGCCATAAAATTTGATGTTTTTCGGTCATGGTGCCAGCCACCCACCATGGAGTCCAACAAGGGGACGCGACAGGAACTTGAAAGATTTCAAGTCCTGCCCACGCCAGCTGTACACCTTAACTATAACCTAATATGACTCAACTCAGGGTAGTTGGTCACACACGGTTAACCCTCGCCGCCAGGAAAAAGAGGAAAAAACTAAGAAGGGAGGAGGATACAGGAAAGTTGTAAGAAAGAAGATAGGAAAGTGAAAGATGGAGAGAAGAACAGGAAAAGGCGACTGCCGATTTCCCCCGGTCGGGTCAGGCCGGAGGTGCCGTCTACAGGAAGCTGGGTCCAAAGTGGTGTGTTGCCTCCGCCGAGGGGCCTTAAGGGTCCAAACGCTCGGCATTGGCTCAACCACCAGGATCCCCTTTTCCCCGGACACGGCGATGCCACGCACGGCTAAGCGCGGATGCTCGGGTCCGTGGTGTCGCATTGTTCACCATCATTCCCCTGCGGGGATGTCCCTGCGGATCCTCGGGTTAACCCCGTGGTGTCGCCACTCACCAACGTCTGCATGTTGCAGACGCCCCCCCTGCGGGGATATGAAGTAGTGGTAGGCTAACCTTTGTAAAATATTACATGGCCTAAATGAAAGCTCTGTCCCCAATAAGATCTAATCAGGACTGCACTAGCCCATTATTAACTAATCCCACTCAGGTAGGAACTCTGATTGTACATTGCAGACTATAAGTGGACAACGTAGATAGATAATCGCGGACAGATGCTGTTGCAGGGCATAAAATGTTGATATTGTTACGTGTTGGCCAGTCTAAGAACGAGACATGATCACCGATGGCAACGAGATTATTTTAATGGCCATCGGCTAGCACGAGCGCTCCGTCCCGCGTTACTGGCAGCTTCGTCTTCTTCGTGACACTTCTCGGGGTCACCGAGCGATCGTCCCGATCATGAATAGAAGACACTGACGAAGAGACACGCAAAATGATGGACTTGGAAGGACAGTAGAACAGAATTTACAAAGTGGTGAAGTGCTGGCCGCTACGATGAAATAAATGGGCAAATGATTCCTGGTCCACAAAGCTTCCGGGCCACAGGTCTCCGGGAGCCTCCGGCCGAGGCTCTTGGACGCACCGAACAGCATGGGCAGGGGGCAGTGTCCTCACATGTGGGCGGCATCTCGGATCGGTGCGGTCGGAAGATCGGGTCACTGCGTCGGCCGCAGTTGGTCGTGTCAGGTGGTCGGGACGGGGGAGCAACGCCAAGGTACGTTCGAGTCTGGCAGGCTGGTGCACAGCCAGGCTGCGTGGACGAGGAACACACGGCCGACGACCACTGCTGACGCAAGACGCCTAAGCTCCCGAACCAGGATGGCGATGATACCTCGCACCCTCACACCAAATGTTACGTGGCGGTCAGCCGAAGATTGAGACGGGATGACCGACGGCAGTGAGGTGATTTTAATGGCCACCAGATAGCACAAGCGCTCTGTCCCGCGCTACTGCCAGCTTCGTCTTCTTCGTAGCAATATTATAGTTCCCAGTCAAGTAGAATTCCTCCTCGGAACTACAACGCCGCTGAGTTTAATCAGCTCTACAGGAAATTGTGAAAGCCTACAAGAAGCCGGTCGATAAACTGATAACAGAGACATAAAAAATGACCTCCTGCAAACTTTGACCATCAGAAAGTCAGCATGCACAAAGGTGCACCTGCAAAACAAAGTTCACAGTTGTTCACAAAGAGAACAACATAGTCGCCATGACTTCCGCTTCGTGTAACAATATGGCCGGAAAGTCCACGCAAAGTGAAGCATCAAGGCAAGTCTGGGAAGCATTGATTTTTGTTACTACAAAAATATCTATAAACCCAGCTGCGAACTTAGCTAGATATGTAAATTCTTCCCAGTATTTACGCACACTTCGATTATTGACACTCACAAAAGTGAAATTTTGATCTGAGTTGCATCCCAATTCTACAGTAATAATATTAATAATAATACTATACGTAAGCACAATTATTCTGACACAATGTCGCAGATGTGGTGCTAGTGCTAATCAATTCACTCAGTGCTACCCGCTTCAACCTGGAGAAGCATTTGAAGTAAATCAACGTTGACAAAATTACGACCTGTCAACTATAGGAAGCCACGCATCTGTGATATGCGCATGTCATTCGCTGATACATAACGGTACCATAGGCCATAAGGGAGAACCCGATGCGTTGTGGTTACCAAATCTGACATCAGATCTGGCTGACCTTATTACTTCGGTAAATAATTGAATAACTTCACTACAAACGTGATGAACGAAATGGCTTTCATGCCAACGTAATTATTCCGCCAAATATCAGGATCGCCGCAGTCGTCGGAGGTTCTGCAGCATCTTCTCACACAGCGGAGACAAGTAAAGGGGAACATAGTAACACAGAATACAAGTATGGTCAAGCTGGTCGTGCACCTTCAGAGCATTAAGACTCGTTCGCAATGGCGAGTCGCCGAGGTCGCGTGAACATTTTAGTTGAAAAGCTACAATCAAGGGGGTGTCGAACGCTGCTTTATTTTCCAGCCATGCCACTCCAGTCGCAAAGCCTCTGCACCAATCAGCGGCACCTCGGAAGTTACGCAGAACTTGTTCTACATCCGACTGCTCATAATCTCTATTGTTCAGTTTCTAGCGAGGCTCCTCGGCGAGTGACTCGCAGGTCTCGCTAGGCCGTATGTTTAGTGGCAAGCCGCTCTTTAGTCGCGAGTCACGTTTGGTTCTCTCGACCTCCACGATTCGTCATTGTGAACAAACTTTTTAATACCCCGGCTGGTGCCTGTTGAAGCGTTCAGTATTTTCTTAAAGAGCAACGACCTGAACACGGGCGGAAAGAGAAGAATAGAATTAATTACTTTCCTGCTACTGTTGACGGCCGTTACTATCATTACTTTTCTGAGAAAACAAAGCGTTTTTTGTTTTTACTAATTCAACTTGTAAGTTGAGTGTGAGCTTAATCGTGGATACGATGTTACATCACAATTTTTAACTTGTGTTTTTAACCCTCCTCTGGGTTCCAGCGCACTGCAGACACCCTGCCAACACGGCCGCCCACGAGCCAGCCCGAGCTCTCGTCAACCGGGCAGTGGACGGCCTGCCCTCGTTCCGAAGTGCGAGGGACCGCCTCCTCACCTATCATGACATCACTATGCATTATAGGAACTCCCGCCAAATCTGCCCACCTCCTCACCCTTCCCTGACCAAAACCGAGCAGGTGGTATGGCGATGATTACAAACCGCCACCATGCCATCGCCTTTCTTCCTCTCCTTCATACCCAGAGGGGGAAAATCTCCAACCGGTCACTTATGCTCGAGCAGCAGAGCAGATTTTAAACGCACATATCAAACCTGCCCAAACAAATCGAAACCTCCTTTCCAAGGAATGGAATCACAGGAGCGATGGGAGGCTGCTCTGCGCAGCAGGCGGAGCTACAGCTTCGCATCGTGGACTGGGCCTTGAAGGTCGCCGCGGCCCAGCAGTACACGGTCATCTAGAGCGGCCCGAGGGTCCGTCACCGTCCTGTTCAACACCCCTCCCCCTTCACCCACCCTCACCTAATAAAGTTATTACCAACCAACCAACACTTGTCCGACCTGTCATCCACCATGATAACGCACCGCGTCGGTTATTAGTACGAATTAGGAAATTTCAGGGGAAGAAAAATTCGTCGCGCTTCCCCACCACTGTCCGGCTAGAACATGGTCACAGGAAACTGCGTTGCTGAGGCCCAAGGTCAGCTGGAATGAACGCTGTTTTCGAACGATCACAAAGGTCCAAGCAACCACGACTTATGCTCTTGAATTCGTCTTAACTCAAGGCTTTCCTCGCTGTTCTAAACAGTGACAGCAGCTCTGGAATCGCTGAATTTGCGCTCAAGAGCACTGCTTTGAAGTATGGGGGCTGTATTCAGCCCTACTCTCAGCGAAACAGCTCGGCAGAACCAGATTAATTTCTTTGGGATAGACTTTGTACACTCACTAAAGACGGATAGCAGAGGTACCATCATCCCTAACAGAATTCATTCCGAACTAAGAAGTGCGGAACGATGTGTCAATCAAACTTCGGCGCATAACCACCACACAACGACCTGAGTCCTCCGCATAAGACTTAAAGCTATCCGGTTCTTCTTCTTGTCTGCGCTTGGGCTAAACATTACGAGATCTCGCACAGAGTTTTGCATTCGAGAGTGTAAACGAGACCTTGCACAGAGTTTTGCTTTCGAGAGTGTAAGAATGGGCCATTCAAAAACATTGCATCTTCAAAGGAGCGGATAAGAGGAACATCAGGGGCAGAAAGACAGAGGCGCAGGCTCGACTAGCTCAATTTGTTACATCTGTCCAAGGTTGTCGAAAGGTGTCGCAGAGTCCGAACGCCTTGAACGCCTAACACAGCGGCGCAGCTTAAAGCCGAGAAGACAAACTGCGCGGAGCAAAGCCATCGCGATGCCTCACACTGATTTTTCCAGCTATCACGAAGCAGTGCTGTTGACTGTTTTGACTAACAGGGATGCAACAGGCTGATTGCTCCTGAGCTCGAACTAACTCTTGAAATGTTTGTACAGGGTGATTTTTTTACCTTTAGAGATCTTTATTCTAAAAACTTTGAGAGATACGTCGGTGCGGTTTGTTGAGCTGGATTGTACAGCAAGGCGCACGTTATGTACCTCCCATGAATCAATAATAAAAAGATTAGTTAACTAAAATTAACGAATGAAGTTTTTATTCCTCATTTTAGGGGGCAAAGTTATATTGCAAAATTGATGGCCGTCAACCCCGAAACGGAGCTCTGTTTCACGCTGGAATACTTTTTAGCGCATCACATCAAGTGGACAAGACATGCGCTATCTTGTTCCCTTTATGTGCTGTGCTAGAAAGTTTCCACATTGAAAACGTTAATCAACTAGCCCCCAAGCAAACACCGCATAAAGAGCGGTGTTTTTAAACCTTCTTAATTGGCAATGTGTTTCGAAACATCGAACGTCGAAAATACGCATTTGAAAGTTCGTTGAGTTGGCTTTCCCTCATTGCACAATTGTAAAAAGAAGTCTCTCGCACTTCTTATGCATCAAATACAGGTGAAGTTGGTGCATTTTACGATGTAGAAGAAGTTAACTTCATTTCAATGGCGATACCAAGCGCAGCGAAGCCTTTTTTTTTTAATTAAGTAATGCGGGAAAGCCAACTCAACAAGCTTCCAAATGCGTATTTTGACGTTCGAGATTTCGAACCACATTTTCGAATAAGAAAACCTAAAAACAGGACACATCTTCGATGTTGCCAGCCATCGATTTCGCGATATAGCATTACTCCTTAAAATCAAAAATCAAAAATATTACTAGTAAATTTCAGTTATTAATCGTCTGATTATTGATCCATATGAGATACTAAACTTCGCCTTGCTGTACAATCCAGCTCAACGGAGCGCACCGACGTAGCACTCACAGTTTTTCGAATAAACATCTTTAAAGGCTAAAAAAAAAAACACACCATGTATTTTTTGATGCTTTGAGTTCTGGCCTGCTGTAGGGGATTCCCTGGTTATAATACTGCACCCACGAAGCTGACGTGCATTAAGTCGACGCGCTGCTGTGCTGATAAAAAAGGCGATTAGGGCTGCATTTAGCAGCCGAAGAGCACGTTCAGCGACAAAAGGATTCAAAATTTTGCCTATGCAAATTTAGCGGCACAGTCTGACCACAGAGCATATTGATGTTCTTATTTACAGGTGTTGTTCACGTGCTCGAAGCCCGGCCGTCGCGCGCTGTTGGTCCTCTTTACCCTGAGCCATCAGCAACAGCTCGATAGGGGTTCGTGTTTCCAAATATACTTTCAATTAATTCTACTAGGGCAATTCTTTCAAATGAGTCTTAATTCCTAAACAGTGACTTTGTTACAACTGACACGTTACCAAATGGTCTCGATCGCTGCGTGATTTCTCGAACGCCTCCTTGAGCTTCGTCGCGACGTGCCTAACGGTGGAAGCATCCATCTCTCCCCTTACGTCGGATATTTTGGTGCGAAAGTAATACCTCACGAGGTCAAACCGACTCACCAGTTTGTGTGAAGCTTGGCCTTTAAATGTGACCCTGGGCAAACCATAAATAAGTAAAATAAATATTGTTGCGACTAGGATTGGAACCTGCGGCGGCGCGAAGAGATGTTACGCTGGCCACTGCGCGAGAGCACTAGGCTATCGCCGTATCCGGTGAACCCTCGTGTTGAACTGCAACACAGTTTCGGGCTGTGCATTACACATCATCTTCATCAACTTACACTACTGTCAAACTACTATTCGTGCTTTGAGCTATGCGGCGGTAGTGACGGAGAGATGTGCGCTGCATGAGTTGGCATGGACAACGCTGTGGCAGGGACACGGCACCATAGAGCAATGCGCGTTGCCGTTCACAACATTGCTGCAGAAACGCGGCACTGGAGCATAGGCCACCGGCGTACATTGGGCAAATTGACACTGACGATGAAAAGTTGAAGACGCGCATAACTGGCACTCTGGCTCAGTCGACAACACAATCGCGCTTTCAGGTACGTGGCGGTGGTGTCCCTGCGAAAAACTGTGCTTTCGCACAATATGTAGTGCTTAGCAATGTTAAACCGCCAGCCAATTTTTTGCTTTGTTCTTTGCACGTTTACTGATTCTTCTGCAGGAGAATAGATAATGTGCTCATGAACTTCGCTCGCACCGAGACAAGCTACCCTGGTGCTCCGAAACGTAGAAAAACTTCATAAAGGTCCCCTGCGTCGGACATAACGAGAGGCATACATTCTTGAAGCGCGTTGATTTTTACAGGCGATATCCAGATTTACGGTCATTGTCTTAGAGTCGTTGGCATTGGCATTGGTTACGAGGAAATCAGAGGAGCAGTAGCTGTGTGGGCACCTCAGCCGTGTCGTTAGGGAAGGGATGAAAGAGGGAGTCAAAATAATAAAGAGATAAACAAGGGCCGTACTGGATTGTACTGGATGAATTCTGACCACCTGGGGTTCTTGGGGAACGTGCACGACAACACGCGCAAGCACGCACGAAAACTGAGAGGCTTTACATCATCGCACGCGCCGAAACACAGTGCTTTGGATGATGCGCAGCGTGCTAAATGTCGCAGTCATGTGTTGGACGACACCCCGCGGCAGTTATGCCCGATACGTATTGATCTGTTTGAGTAAACCCTGCGCCCTTATGTACTGTAATTTAAAGGCGCCAAAAAGCACACAGACGCACAAGGCAAGACGACGGGACAGAGCGCCTGCTTGTGACCATCGGAAGAACGTTTGGAATATACCAGGTGTTTCATGGAAGGTGATCATTAATATTTAAAAATATGGTCTTTGGGTTAAAAGAAACTTTTTGCGGCATAGTAGTACCGGTGTTGGCGGACGTCAAAAAACGGGCGAATCATTTAACTACAAAAGTGATGAACTAAATTCTGACAGTCATTTTTTTTAACTATTACCGACAGGCACCTGATTGTAACTAGAGATCTGTAGCCTGCCGTCCGCAATAGACATTTCAGCTATTAGAATTTCGACAACGCCATTACCCTCGCCGCTGCGGCTCTACAAAATTTGGCTTTTTCGACTAGTTACGTGCACTGGAGGGGTTGCTTTGCCTGCAAGCTTTTCGAAAGCGCATTTATATTGGCACGACGTAGCCAGATTTTGTCGCGCCAAAGCGTAGGGGGTAATCGCGTTTTTGAAATTCTAAAAACTGATATGGTTATTATTACCGGCTGGCTGCAAATCTTTAATTGTAATCATGTGCCTATCAGTAATAGTTAAAAAGATGACTATTAGAATTTAGTTAATCACTTTACTAGTTAACATTATCCGTCTGTTTTGTTTTTTTTACATTTGCCAACATTGGTATTACTAAGCCGTAAAAGGCTTCTCTTTACCTCAAAAAAAAAACCTATTTTTAAAAATTAGTAATGTTCCCTGATCCACCTGGTATATCTGACAGCTGTCGACTCGCCGGGATGGTAGTGTGGCTACAGCGTCAGGCAGCTGACCACGTGGACACGGGATCGAATCCCGGCCGCAGCGGCCGGATTTCGGTGGAGGCGAAGTTCAACAGACGCCCGTGCGCTGTGCGACATCAGTGCACGTTACAGAATCTCAGGTGGCCGAAATTAAACTGAAGTCCTCCACTTCGCCGCCTCTTTCTCTCTTCCTTCTGTCACTCTCTCCTTCATCTTTTCTCTCACAACACGGTTGAGGTGTCTACCACAAGTGAGGTAGCTGGTGAGCCTTTTCTTTCCTCGAGGCCAACCTCCAATATTAAGCTTGGAATGTTTTTAGCTCCCATTCTCGGTGAACTCAGGCGAGCATAGCTCGAAGCTGCTGGTCAACGTGAAGCTGAACTAGAAAATGAACATGAACCCAAACTTGGAGAAGAACATGAACTTATCAGAAATGCTTTGAACTTTCCCATCTAAATGAGGCGGAACAGAAAAAAAAAGCTGCCTTTCCCGTAATTGAGGGCATATAGATGGAAGAATGAAATTGATTTTTTTCTCTGCGTTGCAACGAAGGGATCACCTGCTTTTCTGCAGGCGATCCCTTCGGCGATACCGCCCCCCCCCCCCCCCCGGCAATCGCCTACACCCCACCACACTACCTTCTGATGGGAAGCTGCTCTATCCAGTTTTAGACTCGGCGATCACCACCGGCTGATCGCCCGGGTCCGCAGGACAGCAGAAGCTATCGGAGTTCTGAACTAAGTACCCGCCCACAAGGACTGGACTCATATCACCCTTTCAAAATAAAGTTTTACACCTCCACCACGCCACTAGACCACCCGGTCATCACTGCAGCCTCACGCGCTGTGCTTTGAATATCGTCGTCTTCATCGTCTTTGATCCGTTCCTGGTGCGCCGTGTAGATTTCGGAAGAGTTCAGAATCTAAGAGAAAAATTTGTTTTGAAAAAAAGAAAAGATAAAGGGGGCTGTCTCCCCTCTCGGTGGAGACCTCAAACGTGCTGTGTCGGATGAGATGAAGAGCCGTCCTAGTATCCGGTTCGCCTTTCCTGCAGTGCATTTCGCGTTTGCATCTACTCTCGAAGACGAGACAGGCTGTGAATTTTTTGCAGGCGATGTCTACGAATGTGACGTGTGCTAATGCGCCGTGCCTGGCTGTTTCCTTTTCATGACGCTCTAAGAGACATACAAGAAGTCGCACACCAGGACCGGATTTAAGGGAGGGTAGCGGTCACCGCCCATCCCCAAAACTACCCCCTACAAGAGTGGCCCACCCATTAGCCCACCAGTGTCGTGCACTTTAACTAACCTGTTTCTGTTACTGATGAATCTCAGAGCTTTCATGGTGGAAAAGGACTGCACGTCTTGCTTGTTTCTTCTCATGTGCCACGCGCAGACCTTTTCTGCCACCTCACGGAGGTGTCCCTTAGAATGATAAGGGCTGGGACAGGCCTAACCCCGCCGGTGACGTGGCGACAAAAATATTGCAGGCAGTTCAACTTACGGCCGCAAGGGAAGACGATTTCTCTGGGTTTCTGAAGGACAACAATAAGTGCTGGAGCCTGGATTCCTGAATGAAAATAGCATACATGGCAACCTCTAGCATATCGTCAGCCCCAACTTATGCCGTATCATATGGCAGTGCTCGAATAAAAATAAATGTGGCCGGACGGTTACCACTCTGTAACGAGAGATTTAGCGACAGCTGTTGAGGTATTTATATTTTACTATATGTAGAGGTAGAGCATGTGAGAGCGACTTCATATGTGCATTGTTCTTGAGCGTTCTTATTAGTTTTCCACACATACTCGTTTTTCGACTAGATATCCTCACCAGTCCGCCACTCTGTGCGCGCGGCGTCACCGATGACCCTTTCCTCGGTCGGCGCGTTTCTCAGTAGCTGCCGCAAATGGACAGTGCTACATTCCTCCGCCTTGTGACCTCGTGCGTACCTAGAGCTTGGAAAAACGCTTACATTGTCTTAATTCATAAGAAAGGAGACGTCAAGAACTTGAAGAATTACAGACCGATCAGCTTATTGTCTGTTACCTGTAAGGTATTTACTAAAGTAATCGCATAGGGTCAGTACAACCTTAGACTTCAATCAACCAAATGATCAGGCAGGCTTTCGCAAAGGTTACTCGACAATAGACCATATTCACGCTACCAATCGATTGATAGAGAAATGCGCAGAATATAACCAGCCCCTATATATAGCGTTCATTGATTACGAGAAAGCATTCGACTCAGTAGAAACCTCAGCAGTCATGCAGACATTGCTGAATCAGGGTGTAGAAGAGTGTTATGTGAAAATATTGGAAGATAATTTTGACTATTGCACAGCTACCATATTTCTCCATAAAGTCAGCAATAAAATTCTTATAAGGAAAGGTGTCAGGCAGGGAGCCACGATATCGCCAATGCTATTCACTGCCTGTTTACAGGAGGTATTCCGGGGCCTGAAATTGGAACAGTTGGGGATAAGAGGTAATAGAGAATACCTAAGTAATCTGCGATTCGCTGATGACATTGCCTTGCTAAGTCACTCAGGACATGAACTGCAAAGCATGATCAATGAGTTAGACAGACAGAGCAGAACGGTGGGGCTAAACATTAACATGCAGAAAATAAAAGTAATATTCAGCAGTTTAGCAAGAGAATAGCAGTTCGCTATTGGTGGCGAGGTGCTGGAAGTAGTAAGAGAATATGTCTATTTAGGGCAGGTAGTGACAGCTGATACGGATCATGAGTGGGAAATAACTAGAAGAATAAGAGTGGGGTGGAGCGCATACGGCAGGTTCTCTCAGATCATGAATGGAAGTTTACCAATATCCCTCAAGAGAAAAGTGTACAACAGCTGTATCTTGCCGGTACTCACCTATGGGGCACAAATCGCTATGGGGCACAAATCGCTATGGGGCACAAATCGCTACAGCCTTCACCTTCCAGGGTACCTTCCACGGGAACCACCCTCCGTTTGCGCCTTATGCTCTCGCCATACCTTTCACCTTCTAAGGTAATCCCTTTCCGGACGGTTCCCGTGTTAAATACCCTCTGGTTGCCTCTTCGTATACGCTCTTGCCACACCTTTCTCCTTCCACAGTGACCCTCCTCATCCTTCCGTGGATGGCTCCCGCGGGAACCACCCACCGGTTGCGCCTTCTTATGATCTCTCCATACTCCCCCCCCCCCCCCCCCCCCCCCCCCTGTTTAAGCATTCCTCTACCCTCGTCACATCCTCCTTCCTCTATAACCCACCGAGTGGTTCCCATGGCAGTGCACCCACCGGTGTACTGTGCGATGCCGGCGGGCGTTAAGGAACCCCAAGTGGTCTAAATTATCCGGAGCCCTCCACTGCGGCGTCCCTAATAGCCTGAGTCGATTTGTTAACGTAAACCTCGTAAAACCAAACCAAACCAAGCCAAACTACCACTTCTACAACTACTACGAGGACGACAACGATGACGCGAAACCCAGAAACGGGCGCTAAACAGGTGTCCCAGTAAACGTAGTGCACGAGCACAGCAACGTCACAACTTCATCACATTTCACTTAGACTGCAGCCTGCAATTAACCGGCACTTTACAATTTTCCCCACTTCCAGGCCATTTTCAATAGCGGTGTAGAACGCGGCTTGTGCAGCCTGTTGCTTTCCGGCACCTTTCCTGTGTCCTGCGCTCCAAGACAAACGAAGAAACGGTACTAACGAGTGAAACTTTTTTCTCAACTTTCAATTAAAATGGCCAAAGATGCCCCAGTGACGTTCTCTCTACACCAAGTACGCAACGCTTTCAAGCGTTTTTCGAATAGTATAATCTAAATAAAAGAAAGCATAAATAAAACTGGCAATATGTTTGGATGAATCGCGGGAAATCGTCGGGCGCAGACACGAGGAAGAAGTCATGAAGAAAGAAAAAGCAAAGGCGCTGGAGGAGATTTTGAGAACATGATGGCGCACTAACTGCCTCATTCTTAGTGGGCACCTGAATCTCATCGTAAGAATTCAATGGAATAGAGACGGCAAAAAAGGGGTGAAAAATGCGTCGATGCATACTACCCAATGTCAGGGGTGCAGTGAACTGAAATATGGTCTATTGGCGCGAACTGCGACTTCAATACATGCCAGTTAGAACTGACGCCACGAGGTGGCGCCACCGCAACGGTTTTAAGATGCGCGCTTTGAGAGTCAACGTCAAGGATCATGCGAAAATCGTCTGCTAGCTCCTATCCCTGTTCGTCTGTTCCATCGCAGTCATTGCGTTGATATCGTTTGTCCAGCTAGTTTTATATTTTTGCATGTGACATCAGTGACTGTACAGCATCACCGCCAGACGTTTGAGTGGATTTAGTTTATTAACATGCGATGATGATATTCTTACCCAGATATGTGTGGTGCTTCACCTATAGGTTAGAAGGTAATAATTAGAATATATGTGTGCGTGTGAGCGTTGTCGAGCGTACGAGCGCCACAGTTATTTTCATTTCCTTGTTCATTAGCGTCTACAAAACAAGTTTGCGCAACTTCTTTTGTTAACTCAATGATCGACAAACCTCGTCGCCACTACTGGTACAGCTCGAACCTAAGCTCGACCGCCTGCTTGACGCGCCGCACGAAGCATTGTAGCGTTCAGTGAAGAGCATGATGGTCAAAATGCTGTGCTTTTGAGCGCATTGACTTCCTAACTTCCAAGCTACGCATATCTTCAGTTCTGCTTTTAGTCAGAATTGCGCATGTACTGCTGCGTTTGCTTACTGTGTCACTGCTAGAATGTTGTGGTAAAAGTTGGATGGTAACTGCAGGACTGCCGAAAGTATTTCAGTTACGTTGGGATGAGCAGCGGCGATGAATCAGCGCGGCTTTAGCCCGCGTAGGGCCCCTGAGGCGGCAACCAAACTCGACGAACTACCTGGTCAGCAATGCGCTGACTGCTCGAATTATTCTGCGAAATTAGCGTTGTATATTTCAAAACCACCAAAAAATTTCGAGTGGACAGGGATTTTGAAAGGACTGCGATTTCGATTGAACCGATATTGAATTTCCGAGGTTTTACTCTGTGTGGTTGCTTGCGGGCCTCATATCAAAAGTGAACAAGTAGCATATGCAGATCGTTGCAACGCTAAATACTATGCGAAAACTCCTTGTTATGGGTCGCTAATGCTGCACACTGTGGGGATTCATAATTAACTCTGATCAAATCAGGAAAGTACATCATTCAAACTTGGTATTGAAAAAGCAAGACTGCCGTATGCCATATCTGCGTCAAATTCCAGCGCGAATAAGCAAGCGGTTTAATCTAGAGAAGCATTTCACGGTGCGCGTTTAGCGTATAGCGTGCCATCGCAGTCCGGCAGCCACGAATTCCAGTCTGCGCGTGCTTGGCAGACGTGCTGGGGCTGTCGTCGTCTTCTGCGGCCCGACCACGATTGCACCCTATAAGCGTTTCAGCAGTCTGTACTTGGGCTAGGAGCATTCCCTGCAAAGCCCGCGAATGAAAAGTTCCATTGCTGTGACTTAGCAGTACTTCGAACCACTAAAAACTCTTTGCTGGCCAGGAACGAAGCTATTTCTTGGAGGAGTTACAAAAGCTTTTTCTTCGGCAAATGCAAACACCTTTATTGAAAAAATACAAGAAAGTAGGACTTGATCATCTAACATAAATGTGCTTCTAAGTGATAAACATGTAAAGAGTAAATGTGGAATTGTAATATGCAAGAAAAATTGTAAAATACACTATTTAGTGAAGACCGTAGAACTTCAAAAGATAAGCGAATATCATGAAATTAAAAAATTCGTTAGTGTGCATCAGGGCCGCAAAATATTTTGAATTAAAGTGGCTAAAGGCGACATATAAAAATAGGGTTTCAATTCAAGAATGTTTGGCGCTAAAAAAGAAAACCTTCACTGATCAAGTCTCACGTGCTACAGGACGAAACAGATCCTTAGTAATGAAGGACCCATGCAGACATCGAGCATACAAAGAAGACAATTAAAATGCTTTGTAAACATTAACCTTAAAAGAAGACCAGAAAACGAGGTGGCTTCACTCCAGTAGATATGCATTCGTAGGAGCTACATAATATTCTTGCAAATCAGCAAGGCATTGACCACCACACTTTCAAACTCTTTTGCGGATCCTCTGCTTTAGCACAAGAACTCTTGCTCAGGCTGATCGTCCAGACATACTAATTCCTGTTGAGTGAAATAGTACCGCCTCTATGAGGAAAACCGCCCGTAAACATCGCTTCATCTCGCCATCTGCATGGCTTCACAGCTCAACTGGATGCCAAGGAAGGCGGGGGGGGGGGGGGGGGGGGGGGGGGGCGTTTGCAAAACGGCTGTCTATTTAGAGATTTCGGGACCAAACTTTGGCCACATAGTTTAGAGACATGACGAATAACGGCCATAATATTGCGAACATCTCTTTTGATACACCTGATGAGTTCGGCTTGTTTCTTGAGGATTTCACCGTACCAACTAAAACCATGCTATGTGAGGTCTCGTTATGGTCACTGCTACTACTAGCATTCAAAAATTTATCTCGATGCCCAAAGAAATCGCGACACCGGGGTCGTTTCGAAGCTTGCCCGGCTATCAGGGAGCTTAGCATGTTTACTATGAAAAGTTGCGCACGCTGGTCTTCATTCCCACACTTAAACTAAACGCTTTGTATCAAAGTTACTAATTAATTTAAAACTTAAAGGTTATTTCTATATGTAACTTATGGCCGATCATGTCGGAAAGTATAATGGTAGTTTTTAAATAGCGCACGATATCTATGAGCCACCGGTGACCCATACTCAATGCGCACGGTAAGGAATGATTTTATGTCAAAATTATGAAGCATTAAAAGAAATCATTGCCTCCATATTATGGGACCTAATGTACCCACACTCAATATCCAAATCAAAACATTGTTAATGCCACTAAAATTTGCGAAATCGGTAAATCGCCACTTAGCAACAATTAGCAATTGGTCCATTTTTTGCAGCCAGTCCAAGCTGTGTGAAAGATCAGATCGTATACAACGAACTAGCTCGAAGGCTCACAGGACTGTGAACAATTTTTAATCCAACAGATGTCTCCCTGATTTTCCCGCAGCAGTTGTCAGAAAATAAGAGACGAGGAATTGTTGGACGCTAGCCGGAACTCGCTCATTTGCGCCCCTTTTTCTTCACACAACTTCCTCAGAATGATGTAAAACATATTCACCGCAAACCGAGAACATGTTGGCACCAAACTTTGCATGCAAACTACATGTAGTAATGCACACACGGTGAGCAAAGGTACATGTCTCTAATTCGTGACACTGGGCGTTCAAGGGTTAATTTTAGACGAGTTGCTAGTACTCGCTCTCTCATCCCCGCTTCGTTTTTTTTTTTTTTTGCATGCAGAAAGAAACGCTATTTCTGTCATGCCACCCGTCTCCAGCCATGCGCGTGGCAGCAACAGACCGGCGTAAGGAGGTAAGACGAACGTTAAATACCGAAAGAAGGGAAGGTGCTGCTACACTGTCTCCGCTCAACCTTCGTCAATGTAGACGGTACAGGCACCGAAGAAGAGCCCGTACACTTCAACCGCTGATCCCAACGCATCGTACCCTGACGCCAGACAGTGGCGCGTAGCTTAACCGCTGCACCACTGCGCCACGAGTGGTATGATGGATGACTCTCAGAGATCTATGAATGCGGAGTCGAGAATGACCGATTCCGCATATATTGACATTAATTAACCAATTAACGCTACCGCGTCATGTCCTTAAAGCGGCCGCCGCGGTGGCTCAGTGGTTATGGCACTCGGCTGCTGACCCGAAAGACGCGGGTTCGATCCCGGCCGCGGCGGTTGAATTTCTTTGGAGGAGAAATTCTAGAGGCCCGTGTACTGTGCGACGTCAGTGCACGTAGAAGAACCCCGGGTGGTCGAAATTTCCGGAGCCCTCCACTACGGCGTCTCTCATAGCCTTAGTCCCTTTGGGACGTTAAACCCCATAAACCAAACCAAACCAATCATGTCCTTAAAGCGGACCTAGAGGTCCCCTCCTATTTTATTCTCTATCGTTTCGAAAGTTGCGCCGTGATTTTCAGTAAGAGTCATTGTTATGTTTTTTTTTTAACCTGAAACAGAAAAAAAAATTAAAAGTCGACAGCACAACGCAAAAGCTGGAAGAAAAAGGTAAACTCGTGCCCTCGCACCACGAATCAGTCCCGAGCTTGCCACTCAGCCGCTGCTCCAAGGCTACACTTTTTTTTTTATTGCATGGAAGTATTGGCGAAAGTATACTTATGCCACAAAATTCCAGGCTGCGTGATACGAGCCCACCATAGCCCTAGACGTTCCCTCCTTCCCAAACACCAAAATTCTTGGAGGCACACATGTGCATCTAGACAGGGGAGCCAGCTATAGGCGGCTCTTCTACGGCAACATATACTCCCCGCAACAAAGCGCACTGCTCGCGGAACAAAGATTTCGATGACCGCGGTGATTCGGCGTGGCGGTCCATCATGCGGCTCTTCCAGAGACTAAACGGTCCCATCAACATGAATAGATAGAATGGCACAACACAGTTTTTCTCAACAGGCACAAAATGGATACTGTACGGTGTGATTTTAATGTCCTTCTTAAGTGTTCGCTGTAATATGTCCCAGAAGAGATTAAAACAATGCTGCATAGATTAAAACAATGGTCAGTGGTCTTTGGCGTATTGCACAGGGGGCAATTCACCGCCCATGACAACACTCATCTCCTTAGCATGAAACCATACCATGGCATTTGACTAGCTTTGCAGAGCGCGTAACTCTTTTGACCTAATTTTTAACTAAATTCAAGTCAGGTGAAAGAAAACGAAAAATATTTCAGGCAAACTGTTCTGACATCGAGAACTTCTGCCACTTTTTAAGCGAGGCTTGTTTACACTCCTGCTTCTAACTTTCTGTCCCTTTCTCATTATGCCTAGTGGCAAACATCTAGAATTTAAAAAAAAATAAAGACGTCGGGCCAGCTCCGCTTCTTACGAGGGACCACGGATAAAGAAGTTATCGACGAAGAAAAGGCAAGGGCGGGCAGGAAAAGAGGGTTTTGTTAAAAGGAAGGCGCAGTGACTACTTCATTCTCGCGAACCAAGCCGTGAAGGAAGGGATGAGGACGGCGAAAGCGGAAGGATTGAGAAACACGTCCATACAGGCATGATCCAGGACGTGATTTGGTGGGTTAGACAACTTGTGCGCTGGACCGTTGGGCCACAATTCCCCCCGAGCCTATACTACCTATATCTATACTACATGTTTTTTCTAAGGCCTTAGAAAAATTAACACAATCTAGAATCATTAAATTTGCAGACAAATGTAATCTAGTTAATTCCGCACAATACGGTTTTCGTAGAGGCCGATCCTCTGAACTGGCACTCCAGGCACAGAATTTATTCTGAAAGGCTTTGAAAACAGTGAGATAGTCGCTGGTGTATACATTGACTACTCAAAAGTGTTCGACCGTTTAAATCATCAGACTTTATTAAAAAAGCTAGAAACATATGGATTTCGAGGTATACCCTTGTACCTGGAGCATCGCAAGCAACGAGTTGTAATAGGCGAAAATCTTTCTTCTTCTAAGCGTGTTACTACAGGCGTGCCTCAAGGAAGTATCCTAGGGCCCCTATTGTTTAAGTTTTATGCCAATGACGTTGTAAACATTAGTACAAGGCCAGAATATATAATATACGCTGATGACACAACACTTTTATTTCGAAACAATGATCACAGCCAGCTTGTAAATAACATAAATTAATCATTGGATAATTTAAACGCATGGAGTAAATTGAACTCACTGGAGATAAATGTAACCAAAACAAAAGCCCTGCTTTTTTACACAAGGCAGTCTCCGATGCCTATCATGCCCTCAAATAATAATCTAATTTTTGGCCACGCTCTTACTGAAGTTGTTGATGAAATAAAAACACTAGGAGTTTATTTCAACAAAAATATGTCCTGGGATAGGCACACAAATGAAATAATTTCACGACTGTTATAGGTATTTTAGCAAGACTCCATTTCTTCCTACCGCTGAAAATTAAGCTACATATCTATAACTCGTTATTCTTGTCTCAACTAAACTACTCTTTCCTTGTATGGGGTACTACACAAACAAATTTAAATCGAATATATGCACTACAAAAAAAGCCATATAGCTGGAAAAGACTGCTACACTCATATGACGCCGCTTTTAAAGATTTTTAACGTAATGTCAGTACACTATCGCTACTAGTAAAACTTAGCAGTTCGCTACAAATAGCACATAACTACCTCTGAGAGTTCAATGCTTTCGATCGCCAAATTAACAACACTTACACGAACATATCCTTCGCGTTCTGCTCATAACTGGACGGTACCTCTCGTACGAACGACGTTTGGCCAGCAAATGCTCGCACATACTCTGCCCACTCTGTTAAACTATTTTCGCCAAAATAAAGTTAATATTGAAAATGTTAATAAGAAAACAATACGTTCATTTTTTCTCTCGCAAATGTAATTTTTTCTGGTTTCCTGCATTGTGTTCCTCCTATGTCTTTTTGTATTTTTGTGGGTTTGTTGCTATGCACAATTGCTGTTATTCGCTGATCATGTTTATCACTCACATTGGGCCTTTACATTTAACACACACACACAAAAAAAGAGCAGAGCTACAATGTCTGTAAATGTACTGGTACAAATGTTATTATCGACACCTCGCTTTTTTGCCATGTAATGGGGCCCGAGCGCCGTCAAGTGAATTAACGTTCACTTTTTGTCTCGGTCCCTAATTTGTTATTGAAATGGAAATAAACTTCAAACTTCAAACTCTGTCGACGATTTCTATTCGCTGAGATCCGAATGTGATATTCAAGGTTTCTGGTATTTTGCATGGCCTGGGATTGCCTTTGGATCGCACACTTCCGTTCCCTTCCCGGACTGTCAAGCATTACTTTAGTTTTCCTCATATTAATGCCGCCGCTGTGGCTCAGTGGTTATGGTGCTCGGCTGCTGACCCGAAAGACGCGGGTTCGATCCCGGCCGCGGCGGTTGAATTTCTTTGGAGGAGAAATTCTAGAGGCCCGTGTACTGTGCGATGTCAGTGCACGTTAAAGAACCCCAGGTGGTCGAAATTTCCGGAGCCCTCCACTACGGCGTCTTTCATAGCCTTAGTCGCTTTGGGACGTTAAACCCCAAAAACCGAGCCGAACCTCATATTAATTTTTAGTGCCGCCGTTCTGCTTTGAGTGTTAATGTCCTTAAACATCCGCTGAAACTCTTCCGTAAACACGCGACATAGGCATTTGGGCCCCTGCATATAAGCAATCGTTACTCACAGGAAAGTGATGAGACCTTAGCACAAAAGAACGAATGAGTTCAGAGAGTGGTGCTGGCGCTTTGGCTCAAGACTAGGTTGACCACATCAGTATACAAGACTGCCCGAGAGCGGGAAAATCGACCGACTTGAGTACGGCACCTCGTTCGATCGAGATCGAGACGCAGGAGCTCAATCTTCCCTTGTGCCGCTAAGTGGGCCTACAAACGCACCATATTAACCATATTGCGAAGACATATTACTCTTCGTAATTGAGCCACAAGCCTCGAGGGGCAACCGGTCGTATGTGTAGTAGCAACTACGTTCAATATGCCGCGGACATGATACGCCACAGCACTTTGTTGCAGTACGAACTGACTGCATTTGTGGCGGTGTGAATTATTTCAGAGTGAGTAAATTGACGGGAGACAGGGAAAGGCGCGAAGGCGCGGAAATTCAAATTGTAACTACAGACAACTCAGCTTCCAGAAAACGCATTAAAAAAAATAATCTTGCTGGCGGATATTTGTGAAGCGGCGTCTTTTAACGTACTAGGCATACCACAACTATACTGAGAGCCCTTTTTAGAGCCCAAAAAGACATTAGCTGCAGAAAGTCCTTGCCCTTCGGGTAGCTGACCAGCTGCCGGCGGAATATAAAAAGAGACAGCGAGGATGAATTGGCAAGAGTAGAAGAAAGACAGGAAGTATATTAAGGAAGATTTGGTCACTATTTTGGCCGAGTGCTGTGTCTGTATTCTGGCTACTGTTGCAACCACGCCGTCCTGGGCACCGAAACAGGCCGTTCAAGCAAGACTGCATGCCGTTACTTGAATACCCCCCAAGAGTAGGAGGTTCTCTGAAAAAGGTGCGATAACTGTCTCACTCTGGGTGGACGCTTGAAACACGACTGGAGCTGTGTCATGAAAAAGATAAAGAAGGACAGTGCGCGAAGGAAGGGGGGAGGGGGGGAGGGCAGGAAGAGGAAGAGGTGAAGCTTGCTACGCATTGTCTATGGCGTTGTTCGTATGTGTGTCTAACCGTCTTCTACTCTTCTTATCCTGCTCTTCTGTTCAGGGCACACCATACGCCTGGACATTGCAGACACTACCCTGCTCCCTGGTTTCACGAACCATGTGTGTGTGACCAAGGTACGGGCTAAAGAGGAAGGTACCCACTCTACTATACTGCCTTCCCACGACGCATAAGCACCACGGGTTGTTTTGCTCCATGTACAAAAAAAAAATTAAAACCTTTGTGACATACCAGTCGCGCCAAATGTAAGCAGGATAAAGTTTCCTTATCTAATTCCGCTGGCGCCAGTGGCCCTGAAAATTCGGAGACCCATTGATTTTGCTTACAAATGGGGCACAGCAACGGCCATACACAGATGGGGTCCTTATGCTTCCGTATCGCACTTGAGTGCAGTAAAAAGTGTCTGCACAACCGTGTTTCGACTGTAGACGCGACTTGCGACTACAGTCGGGAGTACAGGTGTTCGCTGTAATCACCCATACAGGAGATTTCGTGCAGCAACCAAAAGGATCGTTCTACTGGTCGCTAGAGCAGCAAGCTCAGTGCATTGATCTAGCCACCTAATTTTATGAGGATGTACTATCGCGCTCAATATGAGTTGCAACGCGCGGTCATCGACCGGGGCTCGTTCCGTGGTGTGCCTCCTCCAAACAGTCGCTCGGAATTCTGGGAGAAGCTTTTTCCTGAGCGGGGGTGCTGTTGTTTCCTGGAACAGCAGTTTCTCCCAGAATTCCGAGCGACTGTTTGGAGGAGGCACACCACGGAACGAGCCCCGGTCGATGACCGCGCGTTGCAAGTCATATTGAGCGCGATAGTACATACTCAATACGTTCGAGCTGGTTTTTCAATAGCAGTGAGTCCATGTTTAAAAACGCTGGAAGAGACTGCTTCACTCTAATCTTACTATTGTGTCAGCCTCTTTACAAACTCTAGTAAAGCAATATTCTTCTCCTCGCTTCTTCGAGGCACGCGTTGATTTGGCGTAGGACGCTAAGGTGGCGGTCTTCCAGACAATGGACGAGCAAGTGACACAAGAGGAACAGACGAACTGGACTTTATTTTTTTTTATTTCGCACAGTTTCCATAAAGGCATAATTTTGGTTTGCTGTAAGGTATTCATGTAAGGTATTTTCGTGCCTGAACCGGAAAAGGCTCCCGCTCTTATTGTTGTCGGTCAGCCACTTGGAGAAATCCTCCTCCCTTGTCGCCGTTCGTCCCACTTCCTCCAAAATCCGTGTCCTATATAGAAGCCCCTGTCCCGGCACAAGTCCACAGCAGGTGGCGAACATCCACCTCTGCAGCCGATGGGTAAAATTCTCAAAACGGTACAGAAATACATAAAATAGAAGCTTCACAGTCAGCTACCACAGCTGTCTTACCTAGTACTCAGCTACCGACGCTGACACAACAAATAACACTTGAGCTTAGCGCTCGAACTTCATGCCTTCCTGAAAGTCGACGATCGCCTACCTCGCTGCACGAAGCCTGAGCTCCGAGAAAGAGTGTAGGCGCCGCAGTACGAGCTAAGCTGCGTCTCCCTCCCCCTGTCTTCTCAATAGCGACCGAATAATCTCGATCCGTGAGTCCGCGCAAGACGCCTCGCGCCAACGTCGCCAGGAGAGAGAAATGAGGTGGGGGGCAGGTGCTTCGTTGGGGCGCGTTCGCGGGAGTAGTAGTAGTAAAAACATTTATTGTTGCAAAAGGAAGAGTTAGGGAGTAGGCGGTGGGGGATAGATAGATGTGGAGCTTCAGTGGTCGGTCTTCCCTATTCCAGGATCCCGCTGGCCTCCGCCGCTGCCTTGGCCCTCGTCACCAGCATAAGCTGTGTGCTCGGGTCGGAGTCAGTCAGGAGGGCCTCCCACTGCTCTAGACTAGGGCTATTTATCTTTGGTAATAAAGGGCTTTTTTCACAGCCCCAGGTGGCGTGGTACGTTGTGGCGTAGCCCCCACGTTCGCGGGAGCTCGAGCCTTCGAGTGTGTTTAAGAACAATCTTTTCCTTCATTTTCTTCGGAGGTCGATGGGCGCGCCGCAAACCATGAGCGTTAACCATAGCGACCTTACAGTTCTGCCTCCGCGCAGTTTCCTGAATTGTGGAATCTGAAGCCGTGCTCTAACTGCGATCTGATTTGTTTACTTGGTGAAACGGAACTCTTGCGCTTTAAGTCATGTTTACAGCGAAGCTACCCGCGTAAAACGCGAGCTCCGGTATTAGTCTGTACATTCTTCAATTGACACGCTCTCCGGTATAGCTCCAGCGATACTTACATCATGCTTCACCACCTTGAATCAGGATTTTGATCTGAGCTAGTTGTTCGTCGTTACAAAAGATTAATCCAGCGCAATGGAACAGGGACTTTGAGAAAACACACAACACAGAAGGAGCGCTGTTGTTTCATAAACCGGCTAGATATATACCAGTTACTCTGGGCCAAGTGATACGGTTGACAAATCGACAGTGCGGAAGACCACTTCCAAACGCTCGGCGATCTTTATAAACCGATCAACAAAGGAACAACAAAAATACCTATGACCCGGCGCCTGTTCTAGTGTCGTGTGTTTTCTCGTGTCCTTGTTCCGCCGCGCTGGATAAAACTTTTCACCACCTTCCCGGTTGTAAAACAACCGCTTCCCCTCTTCGCACCTTCCCCCGTCGCTCCCTGTCGCTCACACACACGGACAATAATACGTGCTTCGGAGAAATTCCTGAGCGCGTCGAGGTCGCGCTGAATGTCATGATCCCCACCTCGACGTTCTCCCTCAGAGGAGACACTGAGTCGGCGCTCAGCTTGTGGGGCGTTGCGCTTTGCCATACCATCAAGGAACAGTTATGAAGATGGCGATATATTTGCTGCTCGGGCTTTACTTTGACGACAAACCTATTTCTGATTACTTTCATCGTAAATCATGTAAGCTGATGGAAATATTCGTACCGCCATTGTTTACAAGAAACAAGGGTTATTTTCCTTGCCTGAAAACTGCGAGTTCTTCAAGATTGTCAAAGAGCGAACGAAGCAAGTAGACTGAAAGTTCTAAGGTCAGAAAGATTTTGAAAGGCGTTCATTGCTAATTAAAAGTATTATTGAGCTAGTGTGCTCATCAGAGCTCTTTCTGTGGTATTGAATGCGTTAGAATGTGGTCGGTTATTCTTTTATAGGAGTGAAGCAGGAGCGCTACCACGCGTGCTTATCTTCCCAGAGACAACTAGCTTCTTTTCGTTTGTTCGATAAAAAAAAACACAATTTGCAGCAGAAGGAGAACGAAAAAAGAGTACATAAACATGTACATCGACTTCGTAACGTTTAGATATACGAGAGCGAAGTTTGTCGAGTTGGTATGCTTTGCGCTGCAGGAGCGCGGTTCTGACAGTCAACGGTCCATGGGCCGACTCGTTGCAAAGGCAGCCAGAATTCTTCCTCTAACTTGCCCAGAAGAAAAAAATATAGCTGATGGTTTGTAATGGCTAAGCACAGAATATCATGTAGTCGCAATAGTTATGCTGGGCACTTAAGGTCCTTACGTGCTGAAAGAATTTGACCTAAAGGTCTTTGCCCAGAATGCCTTGAAGGCCTTCACTCAGGTGAAGGTCTGTCAGGTTGCCCACAACCCCATGGGCAGGTAGGTGGGCCGCCTGCCACAAAACAGCCTTCATGGGCGTACATACGTACAGACGGCAAAACGCTTGTGTAGAACACGTTCTGGGCGTGTTTCGGACTAAATACGCGATATACAGCGATAATATTTTGTTAAAAATGGTCTCGATGTAAGCATGCGCAATTAAACTCATAGGATTTCATCGTCAATATATTGTCTTCCTGGTCGCAGCGGCTTTGGGAACTGCGGAACACACAGTTTTGGTCGTTGCAGACATGTGTTTTGCCCTCTGTACGTATACCCGAAATCGGAAAATGCGCCTAGTGTTGCTACCACACTAAAAAAAAAAAAATAAAAGTAACAGCGCCACATGCGGCAGAGTCAGACATAACTCTCGTGCAAGGCAAGCTGAGTTTACGCCACCGATACTGCGCCAGCCTTTGCAAAGCCCTACACCGATTCCCGTGTGATGCGCTTCCGCATAACGATCTACGGAACTAACCCTAATCTGGGCAACACCTGTCACAGCAAACGAAGAAGGAGGGTGTTGCAAAGAATGGAAAGTGGAGGACTCGGAAACCCAACCTTTAGCTAAGCTGGAAAAGCTTTCATAGTACCGAACTGCTTTTTCTCGTGCCATCGGGAATGGCAGGTATACGGCTTCCGCTGCCCATTGTTACCAGGATGGCGAGCGCCAACTTTGGCAGGGAATTTGAGAAATGCGGCACCCTTCCAAAGGCACTGGGCTGGCCTCTAGGAACAGCACAGAAGCGCTGCGTGCTGCACGGACCGCGATGGGCTTTCACTGCGCTCAACCTCTAGCGTCCTCTCTCGGGACGTTGCCGGAATGGTGCGGGTTTCGAGCACAGCGGCTCGCATTCCGTACAAAACAGCGAGGAGCTTATTTCTTATATATTTTAATGGTAAAATAAGTTGTTCATTCAAACTAAAAGTTTACTGCATACACCAAAGGCAGTGCCAAAGCCCGGTGCGCAGAGGATTTCATTTCAGGCTTTTTTTTTGTAATATTTTGCATAGATATATCAACTAAATCATCTCAATTTGTGGGCCCAACACGGAAGCATCCGTTAATTCAGTGGTAAATGGTCGTTTGCATTGCACACTAGAATGTAATGCGGCGAGCCTCCTGTACTTGTATTACAGCGGTAAATAGTTTCGTAAAGTCAGTCGTCCATCAGAACTACGAACGTTTCTTTGGCGCATGGGGAACAGCATGTTTTGGCGCGCCGCAGGTCATTTCGCCGGCGTGGTGGCTATGCCAACAACTTTTTTTTTTCCTTTAAATTTACAACTCTTTCCTTTAGCGTAACTCATTTGCTCATGCTCTCCGCTTACTTCTGTCCAGAACTGTATCCCCTGGCAAAATATCTCAGTCTAGCTTTGTGTGTTCTGGTTTATTGGGGTTTAACGTCCCAAAGCGACTCAGGCTATGAGAGACGCCGTAGTGGAGGGCTCCGGAAATTTCGACCACCTGGGGTTCTTTTAACGTGCACTGACATCGGACAGTAAACGGGCCTCTAGAATTTCGCCTCCATCAAAATTCGGCCGCCGCGGCCGAGATCGAACCCCCGTCTTTCGGGTCAGCAGCCGAGCGCCGTAACCACTGAGCCACCGCGGCGGGGCTGCTTTGTGTGTATAGAAAAAAAATTTACTCATGATTTAAATATCGACTGTGGTCATGCCTTTAGGTAACACTGACCGATGAACATTACAGGAGTCATAGGTTATATAAAAAAGGTGTCTTTTAACTCACTAGACTTTGCAGCCATTTTAACGTAGCAGAACAGTTGGACTGGGTGTCATCGACAAAGGTAACTTTCGAGAAAAGATAAATTCGTATCACCTGCGGGCAGTGCAATGGCCTTGTTCTCATAGAAGGACAAAGCATCCGACCCGTTAAAATTAATACCGCTCTGGTTTGTGATAAATTCCAGTGGAAGACTTGCAGCTTAACGAGACGAACACGCCTTCAAAACAATGGACGAACAAAACAAAAAAAGAGAAGGGTACTAAGGAGAAAAAATACGAACAAGCAACGCCCGAGCAAAAAAAAAAAAGAAAGACAAGGCTAGCTCGCTTTCCTGCCTCCTATCCCCGTTCCATATTTTTTATTGCTTTTTTATTACCGCCACTCTTACTCGCTCATCAAATTACTGCGCTGAAGACACTAGCGTTCCAAACAAAAGGCTGACGTCCAAGGAATTAGATGAATATAGCAAGCACAGCGCAAGAGAAGAGGCTTCCTTTTTGCCCACATTATTTTTTTTTTCCTAGTGAATGTGCAGAAAGAACAAACGGCTCCGAAGCAGCGAAAAAAGAACAAGAAAAAGTCTGCCGGTCCGGAGCGCTATTTTCTATTTTCTCTTTTCTTCGCGCTCGCGCCCAAAGGAACCTCGAAAGCGCGCGGGCCGAGATCCCTAAAGCGGGTGTACGAAAACGTGAGGGAAGAAAGGGAGGCAAGGGAATAGCTGAAGGGAATAGCTGCCAAGGGGGGGGGGGGGGGGGGGGGGGGGCAACGAATAAAGCGCAAGAAGGCACGCTCGCGCCGCCGCCGTCAAATTGAAGCGGCCCATCCAAAGCGGACGTGTTAGGAGCCAGAGTATCATTTAGACGTTTCCCGGACGAGCCATTAGGCGAATCGCTGGGCTCTGCTCATTTACCGCGAACTGTCATTAGCGCCCTTGTCGGCTTCTGACACTCCGCGCCGGCGGCAGCGCCGGCGAGAAGGGGCCGTGGCGAGAGTGAATTTGGTCGTGAGGCGGGCTTGTTTTCGTTTTCGAGCGCGAAGCAGCCCCCCCCCCCTCTGCCCTTGCTGGCAACCTGCTCCATCCCTCCCCCCGTTTCTCCTGATCGTCGCGGCTGCCGCCTTCTCCTGGAAACCTGTTAAAACGTCACTTGCAGAATTCAGTCCGTCGCGAGACAAGCCCGCAACACGCATCGCTCTCCGCTTCGCCGCCAGCTGAATGAGCGCCCTCCTTTTCGCTTTGCCTGGCGCCGCGCGAGAGAAATCAAGACCCGGCCCTGCTGCTCGCTCGCCTGCCCCGCCTGCGGTCGTCCTCTCTTTTGCGCTTCGCGTCGGGCCACTGGGCAGCGCACTGCAACTGAAGGCGTGATAAGCATGTGTAATAGCTCTGCTCGAGCCACAGCATCGTCATCCATGAGTTTTACTGCTTTCTCTCCAGATTTTTTCTTCTTTAGATTCGGTAGCAAAAACAACTCACAGTCCGGCTGGCGGTCCCGCTCCTTTTCAGTGAAGGTTGTCTCGTTTTTGACTTTCCATTTTTTTTCGTACTGCCTACCCCGCCCAATTTTTCAGCTCCATGAGCAAAGGAGGAGGAATACAATAATAAATACAGGGAAGTTAGGGTGTTTTATTTTTCTTGTTATTATAGCACATTTGCGTGGTTAAAGCTTTGATGAGCTCAGCCATTCGCGACCTTAAGATGGCCATCATAAAGGGTCTTATGAGCTTATATATCGCTGCAGTTTTCCTTTAGCTTTTCTTAAGAGTGCTTCACGAGTTTCAAATACCAAAATGTGCTTATGGGAACAACGTGAGCATTTCGCTTGATTACAAAAAGATGAACCTGGTGCCTGGGAGAACGAAAGCGGCTAGTGCATTGCACCGAAACAGAACGTCGCTACGGGATAATCTGTCTTTTCAAAGTAATACCAGAAGTCAGTTCGCCAGAGTACTGCCCGTTTCGAGGAACTCTGTCTATGTAATGCATGAAAAGCAGAACGTTGCACAATCACGAAGTCACTTAAGGGTGCCAGAAGGCTCTTGCTGCCCCACCTAGGACTTTAAAACTGAAAAGAGGAGCACGTCTATCTTTTGCCGTGACCTGAGGCACGGACTCCGTGTGCTATCCTCTCGGTGCTGCGTACGCGTCGGAAAAACACAAAAATGGAAAATATGGAAAGCGCCGTTGTTGTTCCGTCTACTCCGCCCTCTTTTTCGGCGCTGTGCTTCCCGCACATCACCTCATCCCCTTCCCTCGAGGCGAACGCATCACGAGCGAAGCCTTCGACTCTCTTTGTATCGAGTGCGCGCCAACAACATACTAGAAAACATCTCATGGCCAAGCTTCCATGAGCGTACGCCACGGGTCAAAGAAGCTTCAGAGTGCTTCATTGGAACCTCTTAGGGCTCGTATCTAGCGTTTGTATAGGCCGACTTCCCTGCCCAAACGCTTTTGACCGTAGGCTGTCGATCTTTGAGCGTGCTTGAACCTGACACAATGCCCTTCCTTTCCTCTTTTTTCCTTTTGTTCATAGTCTCACCCACCCCCAGCTCAGGGTACCAAAGCCTGACGCCGATATGGCTAATTTCCTCTCATTTGCTTTGCATCTATTCACCTTCTGTCGATGAGAATAACTATAGTAAACACGTGTAAGAAGTCACCTGAATCCGTGGGACCTTCTGCCCGAATCACGCTCAACAAATACAAAAATGTGGGTGTTACCTCCAAACCAGGCAGGAGGAAATGAAGTGTCCAGTCATTGTTTTCTACGATGGCCCGGAATGGACAAAAATATCGATCGATAAAAAAAAAAAACTAACAAGTATGCATTATCCAGCCAGTCATGTTGTTCGACGTCTGCCGATCGACTACAAGGTCCGAACAACGAGATGAGAACTCTGTAGTGGGAATGGCGGGTGAGGGAGAGAGCGGGGCTTGTAAGTTTAACTATCCTTCCCAAGTACATAGATCACCGGAAAAACAGCGCAGCAACGCTACAAAGCGTCCCTAAACTCGGTTTTTTGTTTTCGTGATCGAGGCGATGAACCAGCCAAACTAGACCACTGTCCTTACAATTTTACCTGACGCAGTTGCGTGGAAACCTTGACCGAGAAAATAACAACACGTCCAAAATAAGGGGGGCGGGGGGGGGGGGGGGGTGATCAAAAACGGCCGTTAATAAAACGGCGGCTCACTGAGGGCAGCGCGTAGCCCTGTTAATCCTAGCCGCGATGTCGAAGTGCCCAGAGCGAAGGATCTCCCCCACTCAGACGACGGGAGGCCGAGAAGGGGGGGGGGGGGGAGGAGGCCGATTCTGCGCGCGTCATTAAGGTGGAGCACGAACAACACATCAATTACGCCACCGCTGCTCTCTCGGCGGCAACACGCTCGATAGTGCACAGCGGCGCGGCAGCGACGGCGTTCTTAGCGCTGCCGCGCTCATCGATTCCCCGGGCCGGCGGCCAGTATGAGTATCTCCCCTGGGCACTCTCCCCGCCGTTGGATGTCAGGAGCGGCCGGCCTCGCGGACCTCTTAGGAAAGCGAACAGTCACGCCGCTCAAATCAAAGGGGACGCGCTAAGCGCCGGGGCCTCCGCGCCGCTTTCCCGCCGAGCAGGAAATAAAGGACGCGCTTCGCCCAAATGGAGACGAACAACACCGGATGCGGCGGCATATAAATGAGCCGCACTTTGGGAGCTTCCTCCGAATGCTCCGTGTTTGTTTCCTGCTCTTTTAAGAGAGAAGAAAAACGCGGCGCGACTGCGCTGAAGGGAGGGTCAAAGGTCGGTGGCTCTGTGTTCGTCCTGATTTCCAAGTCTGTCGCCGCTGCGGGTAGGATCTGGTGCCTGGACTGGCGACTACCGCTTCTTTTCGTTTTCATTTTCGACAAACGCGAGCCGGCGCGCGCGCGCTGGGATTGCAACAGGAGTTAATCCCTTTTATTCGTTTGGAAGCCAGCTTTCACGTCGACTTATCAGTCGTGAGGTGGCGCAGTTTATCCCGGTCGCGCTGTCCGAAGCTAAACTGAGTACATATTTCCCGAGGGATACGGCTTTCAAGCCCCGCGTCCTCGTCGTCCTTTCGGCGAGAAGTGTGATTCTGTGGCTGGTAAAACATGCTGTTTTTCTTCTTTGAGTGTTTGTTTCTCCTTACAGGTTTTCATGCGACAACTATGAGTAGGCACCTTCCAAGGCGCCGATTTTTATTCTGAAGTTGTTGGTGAAAACTTCAGCCCCTGGCAAAGCGTATACACAGTTTTATAAGCTTTGTTAGTCGTTTATAAGTTCCTGTGGGCTTTCTGCTTTTTTATGTAGTTCGTTTTCAGGCCTTTCATTCTCTGCATATTGTTCTGCATATTCTTTTTCCCTGTCTTTTTCGGCGCACAACGAGTTTTTTTGTTTTTTTTTTGCGTGCTTAACAGAACAGCAAGCAAAAGATTCGCAGTAGGAATGCGTGAATAATGGTCCGGTCAGTCGGTGTGAATTAGTCTTACAGTAATCAAAGATGAATATCGCGGTGCAGATGTAGGGCGCCATGTTCCTGTCCCCTTTCGCATTTACAGAGTGTCCCAGATAACTTCTGCCAGAGTTAAAAAATATGACGCGCCACTCTAAGACCATGCGACTAAATGCATGTTGCTGGCTATTGCATGGAGAAAATCACGCTATTTTTTGCATTGTGCTTAATTCCATAATTAGTCGATATTAATAAGCTACTTCGCAAGCAATGGGTATAGGAGAACAAATCCAATGAGAAAGTTGTAGAACGGTCCGCAAAATGTCCGACTGAATAATTTTTAACTTTCCATCTATTACATATTAGTTTTTTTCGCTCACTTATGATGTCCGCGAAATACCAAAAGAAAATACCACGTGTAATCCGCGCTTGCTCGCGTGTGTGTGCGTGTTTCTACAACTCAATCGGGCTGTCCTCGACCCCGTCGAATGCGCTCACAATGACAAGGTCGTACTCGCCTTGGATTTGAAGGGAGCATTCGACAACGTTACCCACGAGATCATTCTCACCCACCTCTCTCAAACTAACTGCGGCAGAAACGCCTTTCAATACATTCGGCAATTTTTGACAGACAGACAATCTTACATTCGAATCCAGGATAAGGAACATGGCCCTTTTCATTTAGGAACCAGGGGTACACCACAGAGCGCGGTGCTCTCTCCCCTTTTATTCAATCTGGCTATGATGCGCCTACAGGCCCAGCTGGGCGCTGTCACCGGTGTACAGCATGCGCTGTACGCCGATGACATCACCCTGTGGACCACACAGGGTTGCCTTGGAGACATTGAGGCCAACCTGCAGGAGGCGGCGACCATAGTGGACCGTTATGCTCGCCGCTGCGGCCTCCAATGCTCCACCACCCAAAAGTCTGAATTTGTGCACATACGCCCATCACCAAAGTGCACAGCCAAAATTCCATTGTCTCTTGAGACAGGTGCAATCCCTGAAAAAAATCGAAGTCCGGGTACTGGGGCTCTTTATACATCAAGACAGACGGTCAGAAACAACATTGGCCAAACTCCGTCAGGTGGGGGACCAGGTGGGCCGCTTATTCCGCCGGGTTTCTAACAAGCGCGGGGGGTTACGATGTAAGGACGCCTTGCGGCTGGCGCATGCATTTGTAACCAGTCGAATTCTATATTCGACTACATACCTCCACCTGCGGAAGCAAGACGAGGATTCACTCGAAGTCATCCTCCGCAAAATTATTAAGCGGGCTCTGGACCTCCCCGTGACCACCTCCAACAAGCGCCTCCTGGGGCTGGGCATGGTGAACACATTTCGGGAGCTCCGGGAAGCTCACTTGACCAACCAATACACACGTCTCTCGAAGACATCGTCGGGTCGCCGCCTTCTTGGCCGACTACACATCCAACACACCACTCTCATGGAAGAGCGCGTACGTATTCCATCCCAGTGGAGATGCGCCCTCCACGTGCGCCCTCTTCCCGCGAACATGAACCGTGAGGACCATAATGGCCGGCGCCTGGCGCGGGCGGAAGCCCTGGCCCGCCACTATGGATCGAAACCCGGCGTATTCTACGTGGATGCCTCCGGCCCCCACCATGGGGGATGGTTCACGGCCGCAGTCGTCCACGAATCCAAAACAGTGAACGGCCTTACTTTCCGAGCCCGTGACATAACACACGCGGAGGAGGTCGCCATTGCGTTGGCTGCATCTCATTCCAATTCAAAAACAATTATTTCCGACTCGCGAGGGGCATGTTGGAACGTCGAGCAGGGCTGGGTACCGTATCTAGCCTACCGCATTCTCCAAAACAGCGTCTATACCGGGGACCCCGCTCACCGGCGTATCGTTTGGGCTCCTGCTCACATGGGCCTTGAGGGAAATGAGGCAGCTGACGCCGCCGCCCGCGCGCTCTCTCACCGGACATTCCCCTCCGACCCCGACGATCAGGAACTCGAATTCACTCCAGCTTACTCGTTTAAAGACATTTCTTTACTTTATCAATCTGGCCATAGTCTTTATCCCCGCCCGTGTAAAGGTCTCTCAAAGGCGGAGGAGCGGCTTCTGCTTCGCCTATATACAAATACTTTGCTGTGCCCGGCAGCTCTAAAACACTTTGACCCTTCTTTCTCTGGCAGCTGTCCGCACTGTGCGGAGAAGTCTTCGGTCTTCTACCACATGGTGTGGGCCTGCCCCTCCAACCCTGCTGTCCCCCCTCACCCCAACCCAACCCGGGAGGACTGGGAGGCGACCCTGCTCGGCTGCTCTGACCTGCAGGCCCAACGGGCCCTGGTCGCGCGAGCCCGGGCAGCGGCCGACGCCACTGGGGTCCCGAACTAGGGACCTCCACCTAGTACTTGTGAGGGCTGGCCCCCTTTGGGTCAGCTCATACCTCACCTCCCGAAGTTTATCTGTAAATAAATGTTTTCCACCACCACCACCCTCCGTCTTGTGTTAATCTGCGCAAAGTTTTCGTGACTATGTCGCTACACCAACTGGCCCAACGTTCTGCTCTAAGTTCTCAAACGTTCTGCGTACGAAAGAACGGATCATTGAGCCCGGTGTGCTGCCGCTTAAAAGGCGACAGGGCAGCGACGCAACAGCTGGCGGTGGGATTCCCGCCAGCGGTATGCTTCCCACGCGGGTTCATGATAGCGATAAGCAGAAGCATCCCTTATCGATTGCGCTCGCGTAAATCGCACAGCCAGCGCCTGCCTCTCTGCCCTGTCACCTTTTAAGCGGCAGCACACCCGGCTAAACGATCTGTTCGTTTGTAGGCGGAACGTTTGAGAGCACTGCAATCGCGGCGCGCAAGCGGACATGTCAAGTGGTATTTCTTTTTTTTTTTTGTATTTCGCGGCCATCTGCAATGAAGGGGAAAAAACCTAACACGTCATAGATAGAAAGTCAGAAACGGTTTAATCGGACATTTCGTGGACCGTTCTACAACTTTATCACTGTAATTTTTCGCCTGTCTTCGTTGCTTGTGAAGTTGGTTAATTATTCTCAACTTAAGCGATTAAGCACAATACAAAAAAAAAAGAGTGACTTGCTCCGTACAGTCGCCAGCAATATGAATTATTTGGTCACGTCGTTTTAGAGTGCCGCGGCATATTTTCAAGCCCTGGCTAAAGTTAGCTGGGACACCCTGTATATCCAGCAGTTATAGAGCGGCTGTATTCATTGTGCCACACGAAGCGCAATATTGTCCCTCTGAGATGTTATTCGCAGTTTGGTGCGATCTTGTCTTAAAGAGGTCAGCATAGGAATCATTCACACAGCTCTTCACGTGACGTTATAATAACCTTTCAACCTGAATGCCTGTGAACATTGCGACAGCAAAGATATTTGCTAAGTTTTCACTTTGGATACTCTGGGTTCCAGACTTACCCCACGAGGGATGTTCAATAAGTTTCTATTCCTTGGCTGTAACTTTGCTATTCAGAAATTGAATTGAAAGATGTGGCATCGAAATTAAAACATCGAAGGCGGTCTTTCGCAGCAGCGCATCGCTTTCCAATATATTCGTCACCAGGGGTGATCCACTTCCATCAGCAGTGGACTGACTTCTACACGCAGAAGCATGAGGGCAGTTGTTGACCTCAGCGGCGCCTTTCCTTCTTGACCTCGTTGTAGGTCGTGAAGCGCGAATCCTTCGGGTTTTTTTTTTTTTCCTTTCACGAAGACAGTCAGAGCTCCGACTGCACGAGATGTGGGCCGCACAGTGGATGAGGCAAAAATTCTGCTCTAATTCTTCGACGAACTAGTGCAGCGGTGGAGGAAGTGAGTGCATCACCCCTGGTGCCCGAGACGCGATGTGTTCCTGGGAAAAGGGCATTGCAAACTTTCCTGTGACTGTACCTTTAGTTCGATTCCTTCGCATAATAAAAAAAGTTGCAGCCAGGAGCCTAAACTTCATGAATGGCACCCCCGTAATCATCGCGAGCAATTGCCGCGACGGACCAGCGTTCGCCCGAGGCGCCCGCGCACACCTGTGCGTGTGTGCGTGTGCCCAGGGCGCAAGATGAGCCTGATTGGGCGGAATATAGCTGGCGCACAACAGAGGCGCGCCGGACAGTCGCGCTGGCGGCCCGTGGGCGAGCATTAAGCGGCGGGGAACAGGTCGGCGCGCATTCTACCGGCGGCATCCGGCGAGACGGGGGCCGGCTCCCTATCGGAGAGCTGTTTGTGTCGTGCGCTTGCTGCTTTTGCGGCCGCCGCCGCGTCGGGAGGAAGAAGAGCCGAACACGGAAAGGGCGGCCCGCGCACCGAGGCCTTCCCCACTAGGCCGGCGCGCCAAGGGGGGCAGCAGCCCTGTCAGCGCCAGGCGGCCATGGCTGCCGCCGGCGGCGCCCGTGACAGCAGCGTCGCCGGGCTTTGCTGCTGCTGCTGTTGCACGGACGCGCCGCGTGCGTGCGTGCGTCTGCTGGTCGCCCCCTGCCCGGCCAGCTCGAGCGTGCCGCACCGTCCCCCGCTTCGCCCTCTGTCTACCGAGGATGACGCCCGAGTTGCCACTTGTCGATAGCCGGCACGCCGCTCGCAATGGGCCGCGTCCGGGCTTGCTGTCGCCGAGGGGCCGCCGCCGCTCCGGGCGCAGAAATGTCGACGGGTGCAGCCTCCACGCCAGACGACTGAACAAACTTCGCTCGGAGATCCCGGACGCAGAAATGGGCTTCCTTCACCTGCAAATTACTTTTTTTTTTTTTTTAGGCTGGGAGAGGAAAGGGGGCATGCACTGATAAAGCGGCGGTTTTAAATTAAGGAAGTTCGGTTTGCGGCGAAATGAGTAACCGAGTAGTTAGTGACACAGCCTTTCTTTGTTGTACATTTTTGTTAATCCCGAAGTTATAGCCACTGCCTTTCTCCTTATTTTCGTTCTTTTGTTTCCACCTTCTTTCGGAAAGCGAAGTCATGACGCGGGCAGCTTTCTGATGCTAATCAGGCGCTCGCCCCTCAGTGCGAACGAAAAAAAAAATTCCGGAAAATGGCACTTTCAAAGCGCAAAGACACCTACAAAGGCACGGTTTCCATTCCTACAGAACAAATTCACACTCACCTGTACTCACCTCTTTTTACCTTGAGCGTCGATGCATGATGGCCGCCTAAAAACATGGCATCGTGTCATCCCTTTTTTGCCTTGTTCTTGCAGTCCTTCATTCCTTCACAAAGTGTTTCAAAGACCGGTAACATACACGCATCTTCGTACCATGCCTAGATCTCTGCCTAAGTGATCGATGAAGCACACATTTCTTCACATATCACCCAGCTGTCGCAGTAGCCTATTTGAAATATTTGTTGCAAAAATAGTTCTACAAACAGATGTACATTGTTGTAGGGGCGCTATGGTAAATATGACTGAAGTGTGTTCTTGCAGTCGTCATAATCACACTACTTCTAAAATGGACATGTTCTGTGCCTTTTCTTCGTAGCGCAGTTACACCCCTTGGATTTTCAGCTTTGTGTCCGTGACATGTCACCACTATGACTGGCAAGATTGTGGTTGAGGAATGCATCCTGCGTATATATAAAAAAAAAGCCTCATATTTCTGTAGTCTTCGTTTACCGATGTTGCAGATTTATCGAAGAGCGCATTAATTTCACCGCCAGCATCGTGACCGTGTCTTCGGTTAAGGGCGCTGCGGACATGTATAGCAGCAAATGGGTCACGGCGTTTGCACGTCGAGACACAAAGTCGGAGCAGATACACGTTTGAAAAATCCCTGAGGACGCCTCGGCCGTTTACTTGCTCCGTGACGTTGAACGGAGGAATTATTTCTACAGCACTGGTTCTTATTCTTGGTTTGATAGGTGAAGTAACGCAGTACGTTTTAACCATCCTCCCTGATGGATGCGGGGCTGGTGAGCACGAATTCGCGGTGTCGATCCCGGTGGCGCTATGCAAAAGCGCCCATTGACCGAGATTCCGGCGCACATTAAATATTCCCAAGTGGACGAAATTCATGCGCAGCCCTAACAATACAGTGTGCCTCTAAGCCAACTGTCTTGCGTTGCTACGTAAGAACCTTTTTTTTTTTTTTTTTTGTACTGCAGGATTCTGTTATCACCACTTTTACTTTCTCGACATCATTAGAAATGTATGAAGTAGTTCGCGCTTTAACCGATTGTTCTTATTTGCTTCATTCTTTATTCGAAATGTCATGGCTGTCTTAAGTGGGCGGTATTAAGACTTCAAAACTTATTTTGCGCGGTCTCGACTATTTTGCGCAAAGCGGTAAATTTGGTTTCCATTGATTCCTTTGGCATTTGATATGTTATTAATGTGATAGGGTTAAAGCTCCCGTTGTGCAGAAATGGGCGGCCGGGATTCCAATCTTCGTCCTTGCCTTGTGCTCAGCAGCAACAGCGTCACTGAGACACAACGATGGGTCGTAGAGAAATGTTTCACCTCCTCGCGTCTTACAACACTTGGACGTACCATTATAAAAATGGTCTATAGACAGTCTATAGACTTCTTATTGACTCTATTGACTTCCTATAGATATTGCTTTTTGTCTATTGATAGTCTACAGACAAAAGTCTACTAAAAGTGTATAGTCATAAATCTATATATTGTCTATAGACTGTATATGTCATTTGTATTGCCTATAGACTTCTGTCTATAGATAGTCTATGGATAGTCTATAGACTTTATAAACAGAAGTCTATAGACACTCTATAGACTGCCTTTGTCATTTGTTGGTTTGGTTGGTTTATGGGGTTTAACGTCCCAAAGCGACTAAGGCTATGAGAGACGCCGTAGTGGAGGGCTCCGGAAACTTCGGCCACCTGGGGTTCTTTAACGTGCACTGACATCGCACAGTACACAGGCCTCTAGAATTTCTCCTCCAAAGAAAATCTAGCAGCCGCGGCCGGGATCGACTTTGTCATTTGTATTGCCTATAGACTTCTGTCTATAGATAGTCTATAGACTTTATAGACAGAAGTCTACAGACATTCTATAGACTGTTTAAAACTTTTTTGTAAGGGTATATCTTCCGCTGCCAAGGCGTCCGAGAGTCTGCGTGGCGTTTGAAAGAGGAAGAAAATGAGTCGAGCACTGGTTTCTTCATTTCAACAGCAGTTTTATATCTACGCATTCACACTCTACTTACACCCTCCGTGCCTTTCGCGCACGGAGACAGCACAAGCCACTCGTTTCGCTCCGCTTCCAAGTTCTCACCATGAAAATGGCACAATTATACAAGAAAAAGAAAACAACACTAAAGTGCTGTATGGAACAACGTGGACGCGGTGTTCACATGTCTAAAAGGACTTCCAGCGTAGCCAAAACTACTCCAGAGTAGCAATCTGCAGGACGTAAGACTATGAAGTATGGACTGCATGCAAAGACACAGGATCATTGCACAAGTAGAACACTACAGCGAATGCTTTGCTGGACTCATCGAACTCGATGCTGTTCCGTTAAGCCGAGGTAGTGCTCTGGACACACTAGGCTTCTTTGGCGCTGAAGAACGCCAAGGGCGTCTCTTACAATGACTAGAACTCCGTAGTAGTTTGGCTGTGAATCTTTTTTTCCGAGTCCACAACGGTCTACACCATTCCCGTGAGAGTAGAACTGCGCCAAGTTGCGCGCAATCAGTTTAGCACCGATCGCGACGGACCGCGCCCTCAAGCTCGCGAGTACAAAGGACAAAAAGTTAGGGGCACTCTGGAGACCAAAGCCAGGCAATTCTTCCCGTTATGTAACATGTCACTCCTGTAGTTTCTCTTGGAGAAAAAAAATAAAGTACATGTAGCGATACTTTTTCACACTGCATTCCAAAACGCGGCTTCGTAAAAAAGAGAAACGTGCGTGCCGTAATTCAAAGCGAAATCTATATCACAATCACAATCTATATTGAGGTAACTTCGACTTAGTGACCACTTTTATTAAACACGACGGTTTCTTCTTCTAACCCTCAGTCTTGCGCATTCTCTTTTATCTGTTAAACAATTGTGCACTCAAATTTTCACGCAAACTGAGAGAATATCTACTTTGTCGTGTTTTGCCATCATCACCGTAACCGTGAACTGCACAATAATTCGCAGTCGCAGGAAGTCAGTGCGCGACATTCCTATGTTATAACGAAGCAAGCTACGAGCACCAAAATATCATTTGTTTCATGCTTCAAGACAAGAAACATTCTTGTGTGAAACTTGACGATTAAGTAGCAAACATTAAAATTACGTTTCCGTCGATGGGGTAGTGTTGTGCCTTACATGTCAGCCTTTTAGAAATTTCTGGTAATCCTTGTGAGCAAAATAAACGTTTATGAACAAATGCTGGTATCTAGTACTGACAATGTGAAAAGCGCAAAGAAAATTAAACGTGGCGTGCAGCCTCGACGTTGAGTACTCGTTCACGACACAGCTCGCCTGTGGTGTTGCTTTGTCGAAGGACTGAAGAAGGATTCAGTCGACTTTTGCACGCCTTTTTGTAGTAGCTCGATGCTTTCAAGCATCGCACTTTTCCATTAAATGGCAAGAGTGTCGTACGGCCCGGTGCTCTCCGGTCCGTTACAGGGTACAGAGATCGTGCCTCGGCGCTACTTTGCAGCCCTCTCGGTTTCTCATTTGACGGCGGAATTTTAAGGCCGATTGTATAGTTTTCGCACGGGGCTGCCGCCTTTTTGTAACAGCACCTACAGCACACTGGACTTGAAATAATGCAGCAAAGAGAAGGTTAATTTTTGCCCTTCGGCACTGATATTCTCTCTCATACCACCCGGTGTAGATTTCGAGGTATAAATAACTTGTTTCCTACAGCAGAATAGCCACAGCTTCCACTTACGGACCGCTACTTCACACGAGTGTTGACGTATGCTAATCTGTGCATCATGGCTAGCATCGTGGCTTGGTGGGAACTGAACGAACCAAAGATGGTTTCTACTCATCACTGCTCACTCTTAATTCATAAAACATCCTACTTATAGCACGCAAACGTACGCGCATTTGCTTTCTTGGGTACATGCTATGGCAAAAAAAGCAAACAAAGCAAAAGGCAAGACAAAGATATATAAAGAGTTTTTAGATAAGCGAAAACAGCGTAGTAAAATATTGCACAATTCACAAAGATAACAGTCAGATTTGCCTAAATGAAATCACTAAGATTATCGCTAAGTTCCAGAAAAAACGAAGAGTCTTGAGTACGTATCAGATGCATAAGGCTCTAGCGACGTAGCACTACTGGCGACACATAGTACTCAGCCTTCATTTCTTGGCATGCGTGGCACGCACCACAATATGCTGTTGTCGTCAAAAGAAAACAGAAGAAAAACGCAGCCTCCATTATACTGTCTGTGAGGTAAGAGTGAGTGACATTAACTGTCAGGAGCGTATTTCCGTTCCTGATCTGCTTTACTGAGAGGAACCACAATTTATACCACAAGAAATAAGAACAGATAAAACCAAACTTACTCTCAATACTCATGCCCCTGTCCTAGCCCAAGCGAAAGCCGGCTGATGTCGGACGCACTACTGAGCAGCGGAAGGAGTTGACACCGGAAGGCGCTAAAGCGCGTGTTCCTAACTCACCGGGTTTGTTTGCGACAGAGATCAATTCGATTCAAGCGTAACTTGGCAGAAACCGGGTGGAGTGGATGTATATATTTAAATATTGTAATTATGGGCGTAACAACTGATCAACATACACCTGAGCGTAGCCATGCGGCTGCAAAGGAAAGCTATGGAGCTTATCTTTGTTCGACCTCGCCCTGTCAACTTCTAGCCGTCCTGGCTCACTTAGTTGGTGGAGCGACTTCGCCAGACAGGCGGTGGGCCGGAGTTCGAGCTCCGGACTAGGACGAGACTATCTTCAACTGCGAAGTTTCCGAGAAAACTGTATGCTTTGCTTCGTAACCGTTTAGGTGTGCTCAAGTTAATGCTAATGAGTAATTACTGCCTTAAGAGAAATTTTCTCCGCTTTGTGTCATTCCCCAGAACACATTGGACTGCAAAATTCTTTTTTGAAGGCGGCCGCAGGTGACCTCAACGGTCGACGCTGGCTTTTAACGACTACAGGCAACTTTTACATGAATTCAGTGAGTCGAAACTGCTCTAAAGAAAGAAAAGGACTGCTTAGCTAGTTTTCTAACTGAATCCCAGCTCTTAGTTCAGTCGCAGTGATGAGATATCAGAGCGTATTTGTTTATTTTGATGCACTACTGGTGCATACGGCAGTTTAACCAGGAAAAAAAAAGAAAGAAAAACTTTCAATATCTGTAGTACAAATTCGCTCAGTATTACAACACGAGGCCAGGCTGGACGAAGCGCTTCGTCCAGCCTTGTCTCGTGTTGTAATACTCAGCGCATTTGTACTATGGCTGTGGAATACCAACTATCCCCAGTTGTCGCATTGTTAATTTCAATATATAAAGTGGCATTTCAACCTATACAGAGATCAAAGTTCGAGTGAGTGCAGTCGCGTTAATTATAATGACGTTAAAACCAAGCTCATTACGCGCAAGCTCGTCGCTGCTTACCCCTCGTCGGGAATGTGTTTCCTTCGCACGCCATGACTTTTTTTTTCTAATTTATTTCCTCCTTCGGGCAATATAAACTTACTGCCTCCGGGGCAGACAAGCGTTCGGCCGGAGCGTTCCCCCGCCTGCCTCTTTTTTTTTTTCGTACTTCACGAACGAGAATGTTCGCAGGGCTTCACAGTGCGTCCTCGAGCCGAATCCACCGCATGCGGGACGAACGCGAGCCAACAGCGCTGCACTCGCAGTGGACTGTAATTCCTCGCTTGCTACACAGCAGTAGTAAAAAAATAAGCTCGACTAACAACACTCATCTCGATGCTTCTTCCGGCGCATTGTACACTTCGTATATTACTTATTTACATATTTATATATTTGTCACATCTGGAAATAAATAAGCAGTGGACATTCCCGATGAATGTCCGAGAATGCGATGCTTGGCATGGACGCCCTTTTCAAAACAAGGACCAACTTAACGCGAATAAACGGTAGGATACTGGCCTGGCAAATTATGTCGCTTAATGACTTCATAACTTCTCTGATCTTAACTTCAGAGATCAGTAAACTGCTCCAGGATGCCGCCTGGCAGCCTGAAGATAGCGCAAAATGCAACAGGGCTAACACTCGTTACCCGTTTGTAAACACTGTCCTCACAGCACATGGGAAACCAGTAAGAGTACGATACAAACAGCGCTAGCTCTCAAACGCAGACACAAGAAGCCGAGAGTGAGCACGAAAAGGCTTGTTGACTGCGAAGCCGCCTCTGTAGGCTCCAGTGCATGTAATTATGAGATGTCAGCATAAATATGCGTTTCTGTGTGTGTGTGTCTGCACCATTCGTCATGCAAAGTTCTCTTGATTTGCCAATGCCCTGAAGTTAACTTAATACACAGTCTACCGTGCAGTGCTTCACACCTACAAAATGGCAAAAAGTAGATGCCAAATGAAACACAAAACAACGATCTCAGCTCGGAACAATGTTTCGTTGTGTATAAAAAGAGGCAAATAGGCCCATCGATAGGCTCGTTGTTACACCACGATAAAACCATTCATGACTGGAAGGGGAAAAAAAAGAAAAGATTTGCAACGAAAAGAAGCTTCTTTTAACGGTGAAAATCAGGAGCTCATTATCATGAGGAAAGACCCTCTTGGGGTTCTGTCGTGCGCAGCACGCCTCAAGCCTATTTTGTCCGAGAGCTTGCCCTATACGGTTGTTATCCTGTGCATCGTTTCCGTTTGTCGTAAACGCGTGCAATGCGGCTAGCATCAGTCGCGTGTAAATACCCTGTGGATCTCTAGGTGCCTCGCTTTGAGGACGAAAGCGAGGCGACCCGAGGAAGTGTAACTGCCGCGCAGGTCACAAGAGTGCCTTCTTCTCTTACAGAGTGCTCAGCTCCGCCAGACCGGTCTTGAAACTAAGAGAACATTCTCTCGCGATCTTTTTTTTCTTTTTGCCTTGCATCTCGCACTGATAAGTCACAGATCCTTTTGATCTCAGACACCACGCTTTTTTTTTTTTTTTTAGAGGGAAAAAAGAGAGGATAAAAAAAACGCAGGCTCCTTCAACTCCAACTTTGGGTGGCGTCGCACTATGACGGAGAGTCATTCACTCACATCGATATAGGCGGCTTTTCCGAAAACGCACTACTTCACCGTGCGCCCAACATGGTTCCGCTCTACCAGCATTAAAGCTTGATCAGCATCAATCGCCCTGCAGCGGCAAATCAGACTCAGCCGTAAACACAATTTCTGACCGGGCAAAATGAAACAGCGGCAGTGTGCACACAGCGCAACTGTTTCTCCATTTTTTTTTTACTTTTAATTGAAAATCTCTAAGTATCACGTAAGTAAAACGTATCTCTGTGTGCGCCCACACAGAACAAGAAAAATGCGAAGGTGTACTGTTTCCAGCCCTCTCGACTCTTGCCTGAAAATTCCTCAAATGACTTTCGACTTCCATGCATTGAACGATGACACTAGCGCTGAAAGTGGGGAAAAAAGAAAGAAAGGCAGGATACCTCCATTCGGGGCAAAGTTCGCGTGAAATCACTGCACACGTGCCAGTAAAACTAATCAGCACAAGCATCACTAAGTATAAGCGTTGCCGTTTTAACAGACTACGGCTGTCGGCTACTAACAGTTCCACGGCCGGCCCAGCTTAGGAAGTCGAACCGCTAAGTTTTTTGCAGCCCAATTGACGTCAGAAACTTTCCTGCGTGCAAAGTATGCTTTCCATCGTTGCTTTCATCAGATAGCACCGGCTTCCTACGAAAAATAGCGGCCAATATGACACTGCATGCACTTGCATACGGAGACTGACACCTGTTATTTTGTATACCGCGGCGTGACCACGATGAAGTGCATGTTGAAATAAGTAGTGAAATGTGAGATGCGCTCACAATCCTTAGTTTGGCTTGCTGCTTCGTTTTAGAGTAATTTTTCGTAATGTTCCTAATGGGATGACCCAATTACACTGACGACGGAAAGACGTACAGAAAGCAAAAGAGAAATTAGCTACAGTGGCACTGTTTCGCTCACAACTGCAAGTCGAATGGCGATGTACGCAAGCAAGCCCCTTTTCCGAAAACAGACAAAAAAAATTCCTTGTTGACGAAACGTTTGACGTTGAAAAATAAGTAAATTAACCGTACATTCCCACAAACGTTTGGCTTATGCGAGAAAAAGAGAAAAAAAAAACGCTAAACTTGCTGTGCTTAGCTTAATAAGCATTTCATGCGCTTTTACGGAAGCTATACACTTGTATTACTTGCGCGCTTAAATTTATGCTGCTTACAGGAGCGTGGCCCTGGACTACACTAAAATTGCCGCAAGCGAACCAAACGCGAACAAACTCCACAAGCATTCGCCCAGAACGATATCCATGGCCGGTCTGAAAATTATTCGCAGACGTCAACAGCTAGGCTTGCGCCAGTTTTCAGTTTCTCGACTGCTGATCACGTCCTGCGCGAATATTTTCCATCGGAATTAGCAGGGATCAGTGCTTTTTTTTTTGTGTGTGTGAAGCAAGAACGGGAACCTAAAAGTTGTTTTAAGTGCTGCCTGATTTCAGAGAAAGAACTACATCAAATAATAAAATAAAATAGCGTTCCTATCACCGCCTACAGCACCTGCATTCGGGAGGGCGTAAAGCTTAATACGGCCGCTATGCTCCACCCATAAACCTTCCCACTGGCCGTCGCTGCGGTGGCTAATGGGCCGCACTATGTCTGCACATTAGCGTATTCCACGTAAGGAGGACTGAAACAGCGTCTAATACTGTCTGCCTGATATGTTCCCACTTAGAAGTCTAGCTTCGTCCGTCTCAGTGATGGCAAGTGCTTCATCGTTTCTCTTCTCCTTCAAGCGAGTCAGTCACTGTGTGTGCAGGAATGCGACTTCGCCTCATAGCATATCAGCATTGCTAGAAGCCAGCAGTGCGGAGGGGCATAATGATGTAACTTCGGATGGGTAGTTAACAACGGGTACAAAACTCTGTTGGTCGGTGCCAAATTATGTACCGTTTTACAATTTAACAGTACACTAAATGCATGGCCACCCGCTTGAAAGCTGTTTTCTTTCTATGTTGTCGTACGTAAGTGATGAAACTGCTGTTCTTTTTTTTTGTTTTATCCGCCGAGAGGATTAACAATATTCAAGTACATCTATCGCAATGAAGTAAGAAAATAATGACAATAAAATTTGACGGGCTGCTGGTTGTAATCTCGTAACTCTTAAATTTGTTTTTGTATTCGTTGTTCACATAAATGTAAATGAAAATAAACGTACAGACCATGAACCTATTTGACGACATGATGAACATCCGGCAGTTTTATGCTTACCAACATTACTTAGCTTATGACCACTTAGCACCTGCCGGTGGGAGCGAAAAAATATGAGACAAAAACACCAAAACGTTAGACGCCCGTTTGACGCCAGTGCATGCGTACAGACATCGTTCGCATATAAGCGAAGCAAAGCAATGCGTCGCAAAAAAACATGAATAGAAAACAAGAGCAGACGCTCCATGTAAAATCACTCAGTGCCAAGAATTAAGAAAACTACGCCGCAAACAACAAGCCTGCTTGTATCTCCATGTCCAGTTCTATCTGAAACGACTATTAAGCAAATATATTTATTGGATATCCTGTGCAATCACACACTGGCGATCGCATCGGAAGCTCCAAAGAGTTTCAAATAGCTCCAAAGTTAAAAGCAATTCTTTTTGATAATGTCAAAAGTGACATCCTGCAGTGTGTACCTTCTAATTGGGGAATACAAGCTTCGTCCACCCAGGAAACAGATCAGAAAAAAAAAACTATCGGTGTGGCTTTTACACACCGATTAAATAAAGTTGTAAAATGTAACTTGAGAAAACGCGAATAGATCATCAATGACAAGAAAACGCATATTAGCCGTTAAGCATGACACGCAGGACCTCTTCCATACGACCAACGTATATCCAACACTTGTGACACCTATTCCAGCCATGAAAGTGTGGTCTCTCATGGCATCGTCAGTTCGCACGATTCGTGCCGGAGCAGTGTTTTCTCACAGGATTACATCCGAAGAAATTTCTCTCGCGTTGACATTTCAAAAAATAAATAGCTGAGCTGGTGAAACGTGATGGTTGATGGCACACTCTTGCACATGGTCCTTTTACAGCCTTCGAAAAAAGAAATGACTTTCCCAGGCGCCATCGTATCTGCGATTGCAACGGTTCCGGCGCGAGCTGGGCGGCTTCCCTCGCCCTCCCGGATGGCTCCTCCCCACGACGCCCGCACAGGCCGGTCCCGGCCAGGATACGCGACGCGGGGCTCTCGCCTGCGGCTCCGGGGAAGACGTAGACCAGCAGCGCAGCGCCCCGCAGGACGCCACCCCGCAGTTTGTCAGAGGTCGCCAGCCAGCGGAGACCCAGCGAGCGTACCACGGGCGGAGAAGGCAATCGTGTAGCTGCTGCTGCCAGAGAGCGAGCACTCCGCACGCGCAAGCCAGGCTAGTCTCGGCTCGCGGGTCACTGTTCCACCTGGCCGCTGTCCTGGAACTTGTCCGTCTCGTCACAAACCAACACTGACGACCTGCTGGGGCTAGGGGCGAGCCCGAAGCCGTCGGCGTGCTGCTTGGCGGCCGCCGCACCGCCGGCCCGGGACGTGAGCTCGGCGGCCTCCCGGAACGGCCGCTGGTCGGCGCCGGGCGAGCCCCTGCACGCCGCGTCCACGCCGTCCGAGCTGAGGGCCGCGGTGCCGTTCTCCATCTTGTCCAGGTCGGACGAGGGCGGGAAGTGCTGCGAGCTGTCGTCAGTTCTGTCGCCCGAAGAAGAAAGGTTGCTGAGATCACTGACGCCGCACGGAGACGGCTTGGCGGAGCTGGTTCCCGAGAATGTGTGGTGGTTGACGCTGAGAGCGGACGAGCTGTTGCTACCGGCCGCCGGCAGCAGCGGGCTGCTGGCCCCGGCGGTCTTGGTCAGGCCCAGCGGCTGCTCGCCGGCAGCCTTGGCCGCGGCGGTTCCCTTGGCCTTGGCCGCCTTCTCGCCGATTTTCAGCTCGGCCGCCTCGGCGTTGGAGATGCCGTCCTGCTTTTTCCACTTTGTGCGCCGGTTCTGGAACCAGATCTTCACCTGCGCCAGTGCGAGAGGACACAAGGGAAAGGCCGTCAACCTCATTCTGCAGCCACTGCCACTCGGCGGACTCCTTGCCCCGAAAAAAAAACAAAACCAATAAATGACGAGCGGAAGCGCGAGAGTCGAGATCAAGCCGACAACTGTAATCACTGCAATAAGTCACGCTATTGGTAGGCATCATGTCAAACTTTATATCGTTATAAGGCTTCCAAATATAATGTGAACTATATCGATTTCCAGAGACATTTCCTCTATTAAGAGACACGCATTAATTTTACTTCCTTAGCTTCAACCTGCACTTCCAAAATATCAAAACTTCCTTCGTGTGAGCGCTACGACACAATATTGTATGAATGTAATCCACGATATGGAGGTCAGGAAAAGGGCACAGTCGCGTTCTTGCGGCCACGCGGTCAGCTCTGTACGGATCACTGCCCCTTCATGGGTCGCTGCTTTGTCGCGTGGATGGGACTTACGGAGCTCAATGCAGCTTATAAGCTATGCCCTCGTAGAGCCACCCGCAATCCCCATTTGAAATGTTGGTTTGCATATTTCCTACGTGGTTGTTCAGATGCCAGTTTTGTATTAAACCAGATACTTGCCATCTGGGCTATAGGTCCAAATATTTTGTACGCATTTTCCTTGAATGAGACAACAAAGCTTTCTTTGATCTGATTTGATTTGAAGATGGACGTAGTTTCACACTGGGAAGGACTTAACAAATCACGTCCCATAACGTAAGTAGCTTTCGCTGTGGCGTTTTCGCACTGCAGTTTCAAAGTACAAAGCCTTAACCAAATACACGCAGTTGCCTCCCCACATAACTCCCTCCCCAAGGTGCTGAACTCAGGTGACCTTTCCATTCCCGAAAAAAGAAAACATTATGGCTACACCACCGCCTTCGAAGTGCAGGGAGCGCGACGAACAACGGCATGCTTTAAAGCGAGGCTGTTTCGAGGTCATCCTTTCTGTCTTTTAAGAAACTTGTGTGTTGGCCGGAAAACAACACCGTATGGGGCCCGTGCCCTACGCGGTAGCTGCAGGAACATAACATACACCAGATAAGTGGTTCAGGATCTGCCAGGGATCGCTGCGAGGCTGCAAAATTGAAGAATTATTTTTGCGTACAATTTGCGGCGGAGAATGCGATGCTGCAGTAAGTAAATGTTATCCCCGCGAGAAATGTCGACAGCCTTACCCGCGCAATGCTGGTAGCGGTCTAATGACACACAGAAAGATAGAGTGAATGAGGCCTGGGGCGCTTTCCCTCGCTGTCCCCTCTGGCTCACACTCACTGACAATGGCACCTGCTTCTGAGAAATCCTTCCGCGCAATGAGGTCGCGCGGAACGTCCTATTTCCATCTCGAGTACCGCGAACTAGAATATCGATATTCTCCTTCGCAGTGGACACTGAGTAGGCGCTCAGATGATAGCTTGAAGTGTTCTGCAGCGTTGTCCTTGCACCACCATAACTGTTAGCACACATTAACATTTGTACTTGCCATCAACGAACAGTTACGATGATGACGATGCATATGATGCTAGGGATTTGCGTGAGCGAAAAACTTATTGCTATTGTTGAACTATTTGCTGCGTTGAAAAACCGGGGAACACCAGATCCAGGGAACAAATGCACGATACGTCCGGGATTAGGATATACATGTAAATACTGAGACGCGGTCGTAACTTGTAGGCTGTCTTTTTAATCATGTAGCCTAATAGAAATATTCGCAATGCCCATGTTTTGCAGTAACAAAGGTAACTAACGGAGGCCTAGCAGTTTCAGCATCCGTCTCGAATGCGACAGATGTGAGTACCTACCGGTTGGGAAAAGAGGTTTTTTGCACCCCCCCCCCCCCCCCCCTTCCCCTACCAGCTTTTCACACCGATGGTTCGTTGATGCGTCGAAGCTAAAAATCTGCATTGTGCGGTAAGCATATTTTTTGGGAGTTCTTCAAGAATTGCCCAAGCTAAAACCAGAGACAACTAGCCTTTTCTTTTCCTTTGCTAAATACAAAACACAAGAACCGTGATTTGCAACAACAGGTGAACGGAATAAGAGTTGATCGACTTCCTAACGTTTGGATATACGAACTCAGTATAGCGAAGTTTGTAAACTAGCGCCGCTTTGCTACGCAGGAACGCCGTTCCGACTGTACACGGTCCACGAGTAGCCGGTGGGAAAGGGCGACTCGTTGCAAAGACAGTCAGAATCCTTCCGTTCACTGGCCCGGGAGAGCTCTACAAGCAAAGAGCTCTACAAGCAGAGCTCTACAAAAAAGAGCTCTACAAGCAGACACAGACATAACTTCCGCACAATCCAAGCTCAGTTTACGTCACCGATATTGCGCCAGCTTACGCAAAGCACTCACCGTCCACAAAGCACAATACGTATTACGGAACTCTCACTAATCTGGCCAACACTTTGCAGGGCAACGGGAGTGGGAGGATGTCGTAAGAAAAGGCAAGGGGAAGGGGCGATAACTCAGCTCCTGGTGACACTGGAAAAGCGTTCGGAGTGCCGTATTCCTTTTTCGGTCATCCTCTTCAATGGAGAAGTATACGGCTGCCCTAATGTTGCCAGAACAGCGAGCACCAACTTTGCCAAGGATTTTTTGCAAAAAGAGGCGGCCCCTCGAAAACTCTGGGCGAGATTCTGCATAGAGGCGCCAAGTGTTGAGCGGGCCGCGCTGAACCTCTAGCGCGCCGCCAGAATGATACGGGTTTCGAGCGCCGCAGCCTTTCATTCCGCACAGAACAGCGAAAGGCATATTCCCTTTATCTTTTACTGGTAAAATAAGTTGCTTATTCGAACTAACAATTTAATGCAGACACCAAAAGCAGTGGCAAGGTCGGAACCGCAGCGGCTTTCATTTTGGATATATTTTTTTAATACTTGACCTAGACATGTAAACTAAATAATGGCCCCGCCGCGGTGGCTCAGTGGCTACGGCGCTCGGCTGCTGACCCGAAAGACGCGGGTTCGATCCCGGCCGCGGCGGCTGAATTTCGATGAAGGCGAAATTCTAGAGGCCCGTGTGCTGTGCGATGTCAGTGCACGTTAAAGAACCCCAGGTGGTCGAAATTTCCGGAGCCCTCCACTACGGCGTCCCTCATAGCCTTAGTTGCTTTGGGACGTTAAACCCCAATAAACCATAAACCATAAACTAAATCATGTCAATTTCTTGCGCCGAACACGAAAGTGTCCGTGAACAGAGTAGCATGTGCCCGTCGGAATTTACCTGTAGTGATTCGGAGCGAGAGCTGGTGAATAGTTTGAAATGTGTAACGCATCTTTGAATGCCGCGAGTCCAGCGTCATGTATTTACATGACTGCGGTAAAAATTCTCAACGTCACTCATCGTTCAGAACTACGAACGTTCCCTCCGGCCCTGAGGAACAGACATATGTGTCGCCGCGCCACAGGTCATTTTGCCGGTGAAGTGATTATACCCCAACCCAATGTGTTCTCCAATGAGGTGGACTGTCGAAGTGGGCAGGCCAGCAACAGATCGCAAAATATTGGAATTTCGCTTTGTGCGTAATCGAAAAAAAAAATTGACTGATGATGTCAATATCGATTGTGGTCATGCTATACTATAACACTGACCAATGAACATTACAGATGTCACAAGCTGCATTTTAAAAAAGGTGGCTTTTAACTCACTACATTTTGGAGCCATTTTGACGTCGCATAACACTTCTTCTGGAAGCCATGATGACAACTCTTGAAAAACAAAAAAAATCGCGACACCTGCGGGCAGTGCGATATCCTTATTCTCATAGGAGGACAAAACATCCGGCCCTTTAAAATTGATGCCGCTGTGGTTTCAGCTCAAATCCAGCGGAAGACTCGTGGCGTAACGAGACGAGTACGCCTTCAAAACACAGGAGACAGGTCAGCCTTTCTGCCATCTAGGAAACCCGTGTGTAGGTCGAAAAGCGACATAGCCAACTTAGCATGGAACACTCTACAAGGGAGCTGGAAGAACACAGCATGTAGCACAAGTTGAGCGGTTCAGGATTGGCAAAGTATTGCTGCAAGGCTATAAAGCGTTATTTCTGCGCCACGTCCGCAACGGAGAATGAGAGGCTGTAGTGCGTAAATGTCAACGTTAATATCGCCGTGAGAAATGTCGGCAACCTTAACCGCGCACGTAGGGTGGAGGTACCTCTATCAGACGTGCGCGGTAAAGGTAGCTGACATTTCTCATTAAACGTTTAATGACACATGTCAAGATAGAGT